>NC_140972.1:41182131-41474631 GCF_056783735.1 Eptatretus burgeri
TTCCCATTAATCACTGAGACCAGGTGAAGGTTCCTTCTGATGATGGGTGAAAGGAGGAGGAGGAGGAGATTGGGACCATACTCTGTGCAGAGCATTGGTGCTGCTTAAACAGTCTCCTTGGCTATTGGGCACAATCCTGGATGTCACTCCGACACAGTACACCAGCATGCTGGCACTCATTTTGCCAACCTGGGGAGGATGACAGGCTGAGTTAACCCCGCCTAGTATTAATGCAACAGCTGAGCAGGATTTGAACTCAGGACCCTAGGATCCAAAGCCCAGGGTGAAAGGCAAGGTCAGAATATTTCAATATGTTATGTATACTTACTTGACATGCTCGAACCTGCTGTGTTAATCACTTGTAAGTTAAGTCTGTTTGTGCTTAAACCTCTAACTGCAACAAACATTCATTCTCTCTCTTTCATCTTTCAACCTCTCATTGCTCTTTTTCCAACAATCTCTCTGTATCGCTAAACTTCGACATTTCTTTGCAATGCACAATCGATGCAATACTTTAAAAATCACTTCCAAATCTTCATTTGGTGTGCCATTGAGATGCTAATGTTATGAACATTTAAAAAAAGTATACAATATGGTAGTTTTGAGACACATAAGTATCCAATGTCCAATAAGGTAGGTTTAAGAATATATATATATATATATATATATATATATATATATATATATATATATATATATATATATATATATATATATATACTTTTAAGTCTACAAAAAAACCCCAAAAGTATACAATACGGTATGTTTGCTGATCAGAAATGTTCCTCAAGAACGCCGCAAAGAGTTATTCACAGACGCTTCCAATCTGTCTCTTTTATATAATTTTCAACATATAAAAGTTAAGCATATAAAAGCTAAAACACTCACCCCCTGAGTGCCTCGTGTCGGCCACGGCGTGCTGTACGGCTGCGACCCTGTACCACTGCTCTATAGCGGTTCTTCTCACTACCTTCTAATGGTTGTTGTGCCGCAATGTACAGCAGCATAGCCAGGGAGAGTGCGGTGCGCAGCAGGCCCGCTGTGCCCATGGCTGTGTGCCGTGTTGGGCACGAGTGAGCAGAACCTGTCACACGCACAGAAAGCATGGACTTGAAGGTCTCATCAGACATCCTCATTTTACTTTGTTGCTCCGTTCCACCCTTTGCCTCTAATATCTTGCCTCCATTGCCGCTTCTACATTCACTAGTTCACCGATCTTCAGCAGAAGATTTGAATCTAATTTTCATTAAATCCAAAACACATTGTTTTATGAGACTGCTTCCTCTGATGCTATATTGTAAATTTTGCGTAAATATGGTATTCGGTGAGTTGCTACTCCGTCGATATGACGACGGGTGAGTACCTCAACAAAAGAGAGCTGTCAAGCTTAGAATTAAAAGATTGAAGTCATCCTTGAGTTCCTATAGCTACCAAACAATTCACTGCATTTCTCACCATATCCCGGTGGAGCAAGAGATGTTGAGTAATTCTGCAAACCAGGGTGGAGGAATCGGGGAGTTGTTTACAGTACTTCCACATAATGGAATACTCATCTTCCTCGATGCAAGCATCAGTCTACACCAATTTTGAACAATAGACGATTTAATGATAGGATTACAAAGTATATTTCTCAGTTAACATCCGATACTTCTTCCTTCAGCAGGTGATGCGTAAAAATTTTAAATAAGACGTTTTCTCTCATCATGATAGCAAACCCTATCTGCACACCAGGAACATTACTACAATCAAAGCATGAACATCCAAGCCTTGAAATCCTCAATCTATACATTGCAGAACTTTCATTCCCAGTTAAAACTTTATCCTTTCATATATATATATATATATATATATATATATATATATATATATATATATATATATATATATATATATATATATATATATATATATATATATCAAGATGTTTTGTTTCATCAAAGTTTACATCAGAGCAGCTGCAGTCGATGTTTCTGATTGCACTGGGAGTGGCTGGTTTCGAAGAACAAAAAGGGATTTTTTCACAACAACTTGAATCTAACAGTCACATCTCATCGGTTACACAAATCGAAGTATGTACCAAAGAAGATGCAGAACCTATCAATGGATTCGGTTAAATTGCACGTGATCCACTATGAGGCTCGGGTTTATTACTCGTTCTGGAGTGCAAACGGGAAAGAATGTATTTTCTGTTGTTATTATTTCATTCCTTTATTGCTCTGGCATTTCCAGCGAAGTCGCCATCTGGAAAAGCTGTTGTGCTGGATGCGTAGCACGCTTTATGTGGAAAAGATGGTTCATTCATCAGGCTACAACTGCTGGAAAATACAGGCTCGAGATACAAGCTCTGATGCTTGTTAAAAATGTTTGGCTTCAGCAAATTGCTGCATGCACAATCATAAACCGATTGCCGTGTAATTCACCAAATTCCTGCATGTAGATTTTTCCATTAATTTCAATGGAAATCCTGGGACTTTATGAAATTGTACACATGTAGAAAAAAATTCGATAAATTCCTGCATTTTCAGAAGAATTCACTTGATGAAAACAATTCCGACATGCACATACGACTGAATCGCACCAGAACGAACGGTTTCTGCATCGTCACGAAACTCGCCACCTCCGAATTATTTTCTGCAATTCCACAAACTTTCCATATTTATCTCTGCAGCTTTCACCAACAACCTCAAATCGAAAACGTCACAGAACAATCATTATAACAATGATTGTGTCCATATTGCTGCACCTTTGTGACATGAAAACCTTCGATAGTCCCTGATGATGGCTATCCTGCACCCAAAATGTGCTCAATGAGCCTTGGTGGTACCTTGTTGGCTTTTATGTACTTCGATTCTTCACATTTTGGGTCAGTATATTTCCCGTACCTATATGATGTGATGGCTAATTATCCTGCGAACCCATGTTTAAATCCCAGCAAATATTACATGCATTTGTCATTTGTCAACTAATGTCCTTGTCATTCAAGTTAAAGTAAACTGAAGGCGACCAATGTCTTTGTCCAGCATGCCATTTACATACGAGTTCCACCAAGAGCTGTGGCTCAAGGTGAATTTAATATACCTGTACAAACTTAAATCCCATGCACAGCTTTGATCATTTGTGATCAGATTATAGAGCAAAGTTTCAGCAGATACTTATACAGCGAAGTTTCAGCAAAATCCCAAATATTTTAAAAAGCCGTCATGACATATCAAAACAAGTTCTACTTGAATAGAAGTACATTCGAGGAAGAAAGTGGATGAGATGCAAGAGGGACAGTAAGAGACAAATATGAGACTTTGTTGTACAGACAGCGCCATCGCATGGTGTAAGATTTTTTTTTTTTCAAAAAACAAGGTAATTATATAATCCTGCCTCATCCATTAGATGGAAATATTGCTCACGCTCCAATTTTATTTATTTATCTGATGTTTGCTTCTCTCTGTAAAAAGAGCACATTTTCAAATGCCTATCACAATCCAACAGTTGTCGATGAGTATAACATAATCAATTTTGTTATGATGTTGCTCGATGGTCCTGACGTTCCACACATCATGATTTCCGCACAGTAAAACACTTAAACAGAGAAACTTTGATCCACATGCACACGCCTTCTCCTCCTGAGACACAGCAAGCTGGAAGCATGCTGACATCCTGTGGTGCTCACCGTGAAGGTGTGTCTGTGTGTCCTCAGCAGATTCGCGCCAGGCCAGCAGCGCGTGGCGCGCAATATGAGAACCTCTGGGAGGGACTGCAGCTTATACCCGAGCTGAGGAAGCGTTCCAGCGGGAAAGGCGGACCGTGCGGCACTCATTGGCACCGCCAGGCGTGCAAATTCGAATGGTGGAAGAGAGAGGGCGCGCGTTGCGGTCTTCGAACCAATGACTTCTTGCATCCTCGTGCCAAATGGATGACTCAAGTGTTCATAATTGCTTCAACCGCGGTGGCGTGTTCCTTCCCTCTTAGTTGTCTGGAGAGTCACTGAATGTGCCAAGAATGCTGCAAACTGGAGGAATTTTGTGATTTTGGTATCATGTTCAGCAACAATAAAATGACAATCATCATTCCTGATTGCGTGTGCACTGTGGTGTTTGTGAGTTGAGGCGATACTCAAATGTTGAAGATTGATGAAGAACAATAATGATTGTATTGTACAATATCGGTGCATTTCAATTCAAACACGTGTGTGTGTTTGTGTGTGTATGTATATGTGTATGTATATGTGTATGTGTGGAGAGGGGGGGGAGGGGTTATCTCCATATGTGGGTTTCAGAAAGTGAAATGGAGTCCTCCCAGGCCAAAAGTAAGTATCCACCCCAATGTGTGCATGCAGAAATTTGAATATATATATATATATATATATATATATATATATATCTTCTTCTTCTTCTTTTGGCTGCTCCCGTTCGGGGTCGCCACAGCGGATCATCCCTATGATCCGCATAGTGATTTGGCACATGTTTTACGCCGGATGCCCTTCCTGACGCAACCCTGGTCGCCTCTTACGACACAGGGATATGGTACACCTATTTTAACCGGGGTATACACCGGCCCAGTATACTGGTACTCATTTCGCCGACCTCAGAAGGATGACAGGCTGAGTCAACCCCCTGGTGTATTAATTCAGTGGCCCAACGGGGCTTGAACTCAGGACCTTTTGGATCCCAAGCCGCTGCCCTAACCACTGCGCCAACACCAGGATATATATATATATATATACACACACACAGTATCTCACAAAGGTGAGTACATGCTTTACAAAAATGGAGATATTTTATTGTAACTTTTTACTTTGATGTATTATAAACACAAGACTCAAAGAAATGATAGAATAAACATTCTGTCATACATGTACAGGCCCAAAACATTTATTCTGTGGAAACAATGTGGCATACTGGGCATATCTGTGAAAGGGGGGGGGGGCAACAAAAGTGAGTACACCCTATGTACTTTCTCACAATGAAGCATTATTATTGGTTTCAGTTTTTTTATGTCCACCATTGTTTTTGAGCACAGCAGCTATTCTACTCGGTATGGAGTTGACCAGTGTTCCACATGTCTTTGCTGGGATCCGGTTCCAGTCCTCTGCAATGACTACTCGAAGTTGCGTGATGTTGGACACCTTTCGTCCCTCAACCTTACATTTCAGGATGCCCCACAGGTGTTCTATTGGGTTTAGATCAGGTGACATGCTTGGCCACGCCAACACATTGACCTTCGACTTTTTCAGAAAGGCAGTTGTCTGCTTGGAACGATGCTTCGGATCGTTATCGTGCTGAAATACAGCTCCTCTACCAAGTTTTCGCAGGGAGGGTAACATCTTCTCCTTCAGGATGTCACAGTACATCGTAGATTCCATGTTTCCCTCAATGAACTTGAGCTCTCCAGTACCGGCAGCACTCATGCATCCCGAAACCATGACACTACCACCACCATGCTTGACAGTATGGATAACGCACTTGTCTTGGTACTGTTCCCCAGGTCGCCGCCAGACACGCTGCACTCCATCAGATCCAAACAAATTGATCTTCATTTCATCAGACCAGAGGACATGTTGCCAGTAGTCCAGGGGTTTGGATTGATGTCCTTCAGCAAACTGTTTGCGAGCTTTCTTGTGGCTCTGCTTCAGGAGAGGCTTACGCCTTGGACGACGCCCATGCAACCTGATACGACGGAGTGTGCGACGTATGGTTTGCGCACTAACAGAATGGCCAGAACCTGTTGAAATCTCTTCAGCAATCTTGGCGGCACTATGTCATCTGTCTTGGAGGACTAGATTCTGAACTTGGCGAACAGTACGTGCAGTGATCTTTGCTGGTCTGCCCGAGCGAGCACAACTCATTGTTGTACATTTCTTGGAGAACCTCTGGATGACCTTGGCCACGGTGTTGAGGCTTACTTTCCAAGAAGCACTGATCTTCTTGTATCCTTGGCCATCTTTATGTCAGGCAACGATTCGATCTTTGACATCTTTCTAGAGCTCTTTACCATGGGGAGCCATGCTGATTTCTCAATTGTGATTAGTACAGTATTTCCTATGCAATAATTTATTCAGCAAGCAGATAGACAATGACTGTATTGAGTACACTTCTTCACTTTTAACATACCAGGGAGGTTGCAGCTCTATGGACATTGTGTGTATTGTTTGGTGCATATTTGTACCTTTTAACACTCTTTGACTTAAATATGCAGAAAATGATGAAAATGGAAGCTGTTTTACCATGCTTGACTTGCTTCTTTTGCAGACAATAGCAGGGGTGTACTCACTTGTGTTGCCTCCTCTTTCAGAAATATTCGTAATATGCCACATTGTTTTTATGGAATGGCAGTTTTGTGCCTGCATACATATTGCAGAATGTCTACTCTGTCATCAACTCGAAGCTTTTGCTTCCAGCACAGCTGCTTAAAACGTTACACTGAATTATTTACATATTTGTGAGTGGTGTACTCACTTTCATGAGAGACTGTATATATATATATATATTTTTTTTTTTTTGTTACGAATTTTCGGTCCGCCCAGTGTGCGATCAGCCACGTAACTCAAATCACGACCGCATCACCCACCGGAACAGACAATTCAGTCTTGACCCTCCTTCGAACTACCGCAAGGAGCTAGTCACGGGTGGGTCTTTCGACCCCATCACAATCGTGCCAATTGGCCACCCACGCAGGATAGGGTTGTTCGCCAAACTCGACCTACCTAAGTACCTGCACGAGTAGTTAACCGGGCGATCGTACCTCGCCGCTGGCCGGCCTAGGACACGAACTGCTTAAGCGGTTCGTTCCGTGCTTCAGTGATAACCGAGCGGTGTTTTCGCCGACCCCGACGGATGTGATTCTATTTACTGGGTGCTTACACCCTTCTACCAATTCCTTCCGTGATGCAAGATGGAACTTTCAAACAAGGGAAAGGACGCAACGAAACGGGGAAGAGTTCAACAAGTACATTTATTTCACACTCAGACAAGGCACGTATTTACAGCCATACAGGAAATCATGCACGTACATAGTGAAAGCAAGCAAAGGAAGAATTTACCACGAATAAAGTGTCTATTTCACACGCACACTTAGACAATTCTACTTATAAGATGGTGCCACCACATGCACTTGCACAAAAGCAAAAAAAAGCCACCCTCCAAGAAAAGGGTGGCAGACAGGTCCGTGGACCAAATGTACATGGAACCTGAATGAGCGGCCAGGTCCACGAGACCGAAGGGTCTTACCCGCGCCCTCGTGGCGCGATGTCGGGCAAGCCGCGATGTCAGCGTAGCTGCGCCTGGCTTCGTGCCCCTGGCGTGGCCGGTGAGCTCTCTCCGGCGTTCTCTGCGCAGGCACGTGTTCCACCGTCGGCACCACGGTTGGGGAGGGGAATGGACAGGAAGGCCGGTGCTTTCTTAGTGCGGAGCTCGGTAAGGGAAAGGGGAATTGCTGATGCTCCATCCAACGAGTTGACGCTCTGGACCGCAGTGGCTCCGGCGAACTCCTCCTGGCTGTGGCTTCCACTACGCCCCTTCTCCGGCAGCGGTCCCCACTCAACCCTCTGGTTCGCCTCTGAGCCCTCCTCCGCATCACTGCTCCACTCAGCAATTCGCCCTCCTCGCCCCTCAACTTCAACCTGAGCTCCGAGCTCCTTCCTCTCCATCGATCGGCCCCCGTCTGTCTCTCCCCGTCTGCTTCGAGCTCCGTCTCCTGACTCTGCCCCACCGACACTGCCTCGAGCTGCATTGTGCTCGCGCTTATATAGGCCAGGGGAGGAGTGCATATGTAAATTTGTGGATCACAGCGGGTTTGGAAGCGGGGCTACACCACCTGATGCTCAGCCATTGGATGGATGAAAAGTTGGCGCGAATGATTCCTGATCCGATTTCTTCTTTGAAAGGATCCCATTCACAACCAATGGCACGACGTTCGCTCGAAAGGCGAAGGTGGTGGGAGTTCGTTGTGATGGTTTGAGAAGAGTGTTGGTGGATGATTGGTCCAAAATAACGACAGCAAAAGAAAAACGGCAAACTCAAAGGATCGCAGCGCTGTGAACACGGAAATTCCCTCAAACAACGGTGGGGAAATCGAACTACACATATACTTATCGTCATAATTGATCTAAGGTCCTTTATGGTGGTGTGCGAATTTCCACAGCCGTAACAATATATATATATATATATATATATATATATATATATATATATATATATATATATATATATATATATATATATATATATATATATATATATATATATATATATATATATATATAGTTGAAAGTGTGTCTTTCTGTGTCTGTGTTTCTCTGTGACCTATGCATGCGAAAAGTACTGGACTGATCCTCAAACTTCACATGCTGACAGAACATGTACTCGGGAGTGTCCCGATGTAAAAGAATTGTACTTCCGACTTCCGAATTATGACGTCATCACCTGATTTCGTAACGTGATATTTTCAAGTTCAGCCGATTGACATGGGGCCAACGCCATTTGCAATAGAATGAAAAAATAATGCTACAGTCAATTGAAGACAATGACTTCCGACTTCCCAGTTTCCGAATTATGACTTAAGCATTCGACACACTTTTTGTAACGTTAAATCTTATGACGAATTTTAACGTGTGTGGGTCTGTTGCTGCCGACATGTATACCATAGAATGGCAAAAACGTGGTCTTCCACACATACATTGCCTTTTTTGGCTCAGAGAAAAACTTAGACCCATCCAGATTGACTCATTTGTTAGTATATATATATATATATATATATATATATATATATATATATATATATATATATATATATATATATATATATATATATATATATATATATATATATATATATATATATATATATATATATATATACCTGCAAAAACAAAAAATATATATATCCGTAAAAAATAAATCATCATGTTGTTAAAATATTATTTTACTCCATCACATTGCATATATATATATATATTGTTGCGGTCTTCGCGCCCGCCGGCGTGCTGACGGCCACGTAACTCGAATCGCGGCACGTCGCCCACCGGACGGACAATCCAGTCGTGACCCTCTCGGACTAACGCCGGGAACCAGTCACGGGTGGACCTTTCGGTCTCACCGCGATCGAGCCAATCAGCCCCCGCGTGGGATAGGGTTGCTCGCCAAATTCGAACTACCTAAGTACCCACGCGGAGGGTAGACCGGGCGATCGCACCTCGCCGCAGGTCGACTTCGGACACGGGCCACTTAAGCGACCCGTTCCGTACTATCAGAATAACCGAGCGGTGTTATCGTCGACCTCGACGGTTCGATTAATTATCGGGCGTATTCAGCCCACTACCAACCCTTTACGTGAAGCAAGATGGGGATTCAATGGGAGAAAAAGACGAAGCGAAGCGGGAGAACAGTTCAACAATAAAGCACATTTATTCGCGGCACACGGGAAGCACACAAATACAATTCCACCAAATGCACACAAAAAAAAGAAAACACACTTCCATTTACACAAAAAGCAAATATAAAAGTGAAAACACAATGCAGAGCTAATACCGACTACCGAGCACACGGCAACACTTATACAATTCTACTTCACAGACGGCGCCGACAACACATACCCAAAACCAAGGAAAAGAACATCCCCAAGAATGAGGCAGGCCTGAGGCCGAGACCGGGTCGGGCCTACCCGTCTGGTGATGAGACGCGGAGCGGCGATGGCCCCGCAACCCGCGGGCCTCGTGGACAGTGCCTGGCAGGGGGTGGGAACGGGGCCCCCTTGGTCGCACTATCTCAGCGCGGGGGGGAAACAGGAGGGGGTTGCTGATGCTCGGGGTATAGAGGATCTTTATTTATCCCTGGTGTGCGTCTCCACCTCGGCCAGGTCGCGCTGCCGGCCTCCCTCGGGCGTGCAGCTCCTGGCACCGACGCGAGCACCCCCTCGTCCGACTCTCTTCAGCTTCTCCAGCCACTGCAGGCTTCGGGCTCCAGACTTCCACACTCGTCCCCTCCGTTCCGACTCCTTCTCATTCTCGTTCTCGTTCTCCTTTTCGTCCTGCTGACTCCTTCCCGTTCTCGTTCTCCTCCTCGTTCTCGTCCTGCTGACTCCTTCTCGTTCTCGTTCTCCTCCTTCTTCTCGTCCTGCTGACTCCTTCTCGTTCTCGTTCTCGTTCTCCTCCTTCTGACTGACGAACACCGTCCTTTTATCCCCCCGTAACTTCGCCTTTGACCCCCTCCCTTTGACCTTTCACCTCGCTCCCCATTGGCCCGAGAAAAAGTGGGCGTGAAGGCTTTTTGATCCACAAATTTGCATATATCGATCGCCCTGGAGGCGGGGCCAAATCGCCCCTTGCTCACCGATTGGACGGCAAAAAGTGGGCGTGTGTCGTTTTTGATCCGTTTTTGAAGCACAAAATCCATGATTTTGTACACGCTGTTCAACGTGCGCCCTGCACGAGTCCAACACCGGTACCCACAGCAGGGCAAGAACGGTGGCGATGCTACGGTTGCGAGGTGTGACGTGAAGGTCGTGGCGGTTGTGGTGAAGCGGCGTTGTGGTTGGTGGTTGATGTTGTGGTTGTGGTGGTAATCATGGCGGGTGGTCCAAAATAAAGATAGTAAAAGAAAAACGGCTATCCTGAAGAGTCGCAGCTCGCATAAATGACATGTATTCCCACTAGACAACGGGTTTGGGCCTAACTACACATGTACTTACCGAGATACCTCACCTAAGGGACCTGAATGGTGGTTTGCAAATTTGGTAACCACAACAATATATATATATATATATATATATATATATATATATATATATATATATATATATATATATATATATATATATATATATATATATATATATATATACACTAGCAGGGATACCGGTGCTCCGCACAGGAATCCCGTGGATGACGGCGGGTCTGAAGGAGTATATGTCACAGTAAATTGTAAAATTGTAGAGGCTGCCACCATTATTATTTTTTTTCATCACCACTATAATATTATATTTTCCCCACCATGTTTTATATGCAGAAGACTCGAGTTCAAAAATGTTAAGATTTATTGCCGCATCAGATAAAAAAACTAGAATGCCTCAACAATGTGAGGCTGGTTTCATGTCATCATTTGCGACTTAATTTATACGTCGGGCATAACCCAGCCTGGCCCAGCGTATTTGATTTATTTACGTCTGTTATCCTGATAAAAAAAATTATGTTATATTATGTATACGAAGTTACAACGTACCTACGCCAATAGCCATTCTATAAAATATCTACATAGCCCATAACCATTTAATTCTAAAATATTACACACATACGCCATACGCCACCACCATTCTTTTTATATCTGTAATATGTATATATACAAACCACCACCACCATTTTTTTAATTTATCACCACCATTTTTATTTTTCACCAGCAACATGTATTTCCTTCATCGCACATCCTATTCCCGTTTATGAAATAACTGAAGTAGCTCAATAATTTTAGTGGAGTGCTCGAGGATAAACAATATTTGATGTCTTACCCTCTGGGGCCAATATGTATAAAGGCTCCGATGATCCCACTCTGGAGCATCCCACATATCGCTGACCATGGGAAAAGCAAGGAGTGGATAATTCCAGCCCTGCTACTTCCAATGACTGTCCTTGTGCCTGAATGATAGACATCGCAAAGCACAGGCATACAGGAAATTGTAGTCTCTTAAATTCAATCGTTGAATTTGATGGAATGAGTGGAATTTGCGGAATGAATACATCTTCTCCTTTCGCACATCCTGTCATGATAGTGGCCTCAATTATATGTGGTAGTAGTCTTTTCACAATCAGTTTAGTTCCGTTGCAAAGTTTTGGTGCATCAAGATTACGTAATAACATAATAGGGCATCCAACTTTTAACGACAGATTGTACGGAGGCAATCCTGGTAATTCCAATGAGTTTAGAAATTCTGTGGGATAATGTATGGCTTGCTCAGTATCCAGTGTGGTGTCAATAGACTTGTGACTATGTTGTTCGCCTGGAACTACTTGTAATAACTATTGGTTTATTACACGGACTGTTTCATGAAGTGGAGCCAGGATTGTTCTTTCACAGAGCCACTGTATGTTTTTGTAATTAGTCGCTAAATTGGGATACACATGAGCCTCTAATTCTTCCAGAGATGAAACTATTGTACCACAGTCATCGGGAATAGATATTACATCATTTGTGTTCGGGATTTCACCATTTCCAAGTTTGAGAAGTAATTGTGCGAAATTGCCAGCATCTAAATCACCATATAATTTGACCCTCATGTTTGTTGTTGGATGGATAGTTTGTACGAATGTCCAGAGGTATGAAGATTTTATACTGGCTTTCATTTCATCAGCTGGAGTGCCACGGGGTACTACAGGTAAAGTTTGTCTGAAATCGCCAGAAATAACCAGCGTAACTCCACCTATAGGCAGGTCTACTCCTCTTAAATCTCGCATAGTTCAATCTAATGCTTTGAATGCATCCTGAGGCGACATCGTACCTTCATTCCAAACTATGAGGTCGCAATTCTTCAGCACTTTTGCTGCTTCAGTTTGTTTGCCAATGCCACAAACCGGATATTCCATTGTAGCTAAGTCGAGAGGCAATTTGAAAGCAGAATGCGCTGTGCGGCCACCTGAAAGTAGTGTTGCGGCTATACCGGATGAAGCAACGGCTAATGCGATCTTTTTCTGGCTTCTCGTCTTAGCAAGCATAAGGTTGAGGACAAATGTTTTGTCAGTACCACCCGGGGCATCCATGAAAAATATCATAAAACTTCCCTCTTGAACCGCTTCAGAAATCAGTTGATATGCATTACTCTGATCCTGTACCAGAAGCGGCTCATTGTCAGAAACAAACTTTGCGAAAGTATCTGTGTTGTAGTTTGTTTCACGGAACCATTCTCTACTGATGGTTGCGCTTTCAGACCTATTAGAAGAGGGAAGTCCCCACTTAGTTAAATCTTTCCCGCTCATGTATAATACCAAATCTTCAATGTATATCAGAGCCTCATTGAACATATCTGGTGTGTACTCGATGTCCTCTTGGGGATGTTCTTTTGGACTGTTTTTTACATCCTCAGACAGGGCCTCTTTGTGAATGTCCCATAGGCTCTTGGGATCTAACATCTCACATGCAGTTATCATAATAGCAAATAGATACCTCATGGTCGATGGGGATTGAGAAACAGTTGCCTCTTCAAGCGTGGCGTTCCAATGGGCATCGTCTTTTAGGAGTCCGAGGAGATTGCAAACCTCACGGAATGTGCTGCAAATTTGCCCGTCCACTGTTCCCAGGTCTATGAAACTCACTGGACCTCGTTTCACATGCAGGAGGAGGCGGACGCAGAAACACTTAAAATTATTGGGATGTACTGTGTACACTCGACCCAATGCGTCAGATTTGTAAATACCGGGATATCCTGGAACTTCTGAACCTTGCTTCCTCCTGTTACAACGTTTCTGATGGGTTCCAAGTGAAATACCTTGGCACCTGAGCATAAAGTAGAGTTCGAGCAAAGTCATCAATTTCGCAAAGTTTGAAAAATGCCAGTAAGTTAGAAATTGGAGGTTCTTCCGCTCATTGTTGGACATTTTGATCTGTAAAATAAACTCTGTCCGTTCTCAAGGTGAATTGTCAGGTGAATAACTGGAGGAAACCTGCCAGTAATGGGGAAGTTCAATATCCTCCATATATATATTGACCATTTTCATATTTTTGAACCTCATTGATGTCGTTTCTCTCAATGGTTACTACGGCTTGATCACTGCCCTTGTGAATGTATTTGCTTTTGTATTTGATAGCTTTTACACTATTGCAGTACTCAACGTTGATATCGGCATTGAAAATAGTGGAGAGTAATGGGATATATGGAACTATCCATTTATTATATCAACAACGATGGGTTCAGGAATATCGTGAACTTCAACCGTTGTTTCAAATCCACCATCATCAGGTGCCGCCTGCGATACAACGGATATCTATCTTTATCCGACTGCGTTTCGTGGAGGAGTTCTCTTGGGAACCTCTTTCCACATTTTCCATTTCTCATGCAGGGTTCCTTGCTATTTATTACCCCACATGGACCATGGATCACATGACGTTTCACAATAGCGTACAAAAATGGATCCTCTTCTGGGTTGGGCAATTCAGCGTGAATGACTGAGTCAATCTGGGTGGGTCTAAGTTTTTCTCTGAGCCAAACAAGGCTATGTACGTGTGGAAGACCACGTTTTTGCCATTCTATGGTATACATGTCGGCAGCTACAGACCCACACACGTTAAAATTCGTCATAAGATTTCATGTTACGAAAAGTGTGTCGAATGCATAAGTCATAATTCGGAAACCGGGAAGTCGGAAGTCATTGTCTTCAATTGACTGTAGCATTATTTTTTTCATTCTATTGCAAATGGCGTTGTCCCCATGTCAATCGGCTGAACTTGAAAAAATAACGTTATGAAATCAGGTGATGACGTCATAATTCGGAAACCGAAAGTTGGAAGTACAATTCTTTTCCATCGGGACACTCCCGGGTACATGTTCTGTCAGCATGTGAAGTTTGGTGAGGATCAGTCCAGTACTTTTCGCATGCATAGGTCACAGAGAAACACACACACTTTCAACTTTTATATATATATATATATATATATATATATATATATATATATATATATATATATATATATATATATATATATATGTATATTGTGACGTCCACGGGACTTGAACAGTCCCGCCAACGTAGAATGAGCCGAAACGATGGAGGCGGTTTATTTTTTATAACCCAAAGATGGCGGTTTTAATCGCTCTACAGCAAACGGGACGAGGAAGGTGGCACGAGTCGCTTTTCACTAAGTTAATAATGGTTATTTCTCTAACCAGAAATAATAATAAGACTCGACAAGAGGAGGGATCCGGGGCGATTCGACGGGATGGTGGTGTGGGTTCGGGCGTGGGGAAAACACAAAAATTCCAATGGATATACAAATCTCAAACCCTCTAAGGCGCCAAGTACACACACACAGACACAGACACACAGACACACACACAGACACAGACACACAGACACAGACACACAGACACACACACAGACACACACACAGACACAGACACACAGACACAGACACACAGACACACACACAGACACACACACAGACACACACACAGACACACACACAGACGCACACACAGACACACAGACACACACACAGACACACACACACACACACACACACAGACACAGACACAGACACAGACACAGACACAGACACAGACACAGACACAGACACAGACACAGACACAGACACAGACACAGACACAGACACAGACACAGACACAGACACAGACACAGACACAGACACAGACACAGACACAGACACAGACACAGACACAGACACAGACACAGACACAGACACAGACACAGACACAGACACAGACACAGACACAGACACAGACACAGACACAGACACAGACACAGACACAGACACAGACACAGACACAGACACAGACACAGACACAGACACAGACACAGACACAGACACAGACACAGACACACACACACACACACACACACACACACACACACACACACACACACACACACACACACACACACACACACACACACACACACACACACAGACACACACACACACACACACCCACACACACACACAACGTAGCTGGTGGTCAGGCTTGCCCGTGGTGTCGACGCAACAGTCACTGGATTGGCGCCGGACGAGCTGGCGTTGCGCTCGTCTGGTGTCGACCTCCTGGTGTAGGCCCAAGTCCGCTCACAGCCGCCAGGGAGCCAGTTCTGGCGTCAAGATGCGAGCAGGAGAGGGAGGCAGGTCCGCCCGCTGTTCGGTCCCGTACTCCGAGCCAGCAGAACTCCAGAGCCAACCGAGGTGAGGCACGAGGCACAGCAAGGCCACGAGACACGACGAATCGAGGAACGAACCAGCGCAACGAGAGAGCGCGCTCCGAGACCAACAGCCTCGACCAGACGCTTTCTTTTTATGACTCTTCCTCCTCTTCTTTTCCCAAACAGAACCTTTTTATACTCGAGTTCTCGTCACTTCCAATCGAGCCCTTTTATTGGCCCTCTGCCATCGCCTTCCGCCAATCGTGATCACGGGGCGGAGCCATCCGCAGCACTGTCCTGTTATGTCATGGCAAGCCTACAGGGAATACTAAAAGGGTTTACGCATACAAACTTACCCTAACCCGTCTCCCTTTCTAATTACGTGACAATTATCATTTACCCCTTAAAGAAATGGACATTTACTGGACAACTTATCACCACTGAATTGCTACTTATTACATCGAGATCCTGGTACAACTCGAACAGCATGGCATACCAAATTAAACATCCTAATTACCCTTTGAATGCATACCCCCCGCCCCCAGACGCAACACTGCCCCCTCCTCTGGTACCGCACTCCTGCAAGGTATATCACAGGCGCTACCGTACCAGCCTTAACACTTACTGACTCACACCTATTTCACCTAACGAAATAAAGTAGGCGGGGCAATGGGCAGCGAGCCGCAGCTAACTTACCTATCCTGCTTAATGTACTACCCCCTTATGGCCTTATCCTCGCCTAAACAATCATTCATTTTTTTTATTTTATCACATGAGAGCACTGAGCAAAGTTACACTCCATCCTCTGGATCATCACTCCTGTCCAACACTCTTCCAGTGATCTGGGGAGGGGAAACAAAAGGTTCCACAAAAACACAACACTTATACTTTACATTCCTAGTCTAAGCCTTAATGACACTATTCACGGGATATTTACACTTGACCGCGTTCCTCAGTGGATGCTAATAGACCCAGCGTTACCTGGGGAGCCAATTTTCAAATTTGCTTGACCCCAAAATTATGCAGACATCATGCCCTTGCTGCACATGTCAAGTTGTGCGGGATCGAGTGGGACTCACACATCTTCACAACACTCACACCATGGTCATCATCACATTTCTAGGTCATGGTCCCCATTTTAATGATGCAGGCTGAATCCCGTCATGGCCGTGGGGTGGGTTACCACAAGATGATGGGGGCATCTCAGGTACAACCATGCCCAAAGGTAAGCTTTAGTCCAACCCGGACGTTTCTCCGCCCCGCTCCCTTTGATTCCCACCCCCCTGGTAGCCATCAGCTCTCACCCCGTACAACACACTGGAAGGGGTCTCACGAGCTCCTCTGGCCTTCCTGGGTTGCCAAGGTCCTACCCGCCTTGGTCGCCCAACCAGACCCTCTCCCAGTTGCCTCCAGACACTGTCACCATCAGCCACCAGGGGTGAATCTCCTTGAAGGGGTTGCAATTCCCGCTCACCGTGAGCCTCAGCATTCCCTGCGGACAAGAACATCATCCCCACCCACAAAACCCACATGACTCCCCCCACCCCTTCTGCCTTACATGTGACACCTGCATTTCTAACACTTCACCGACCATGACCTTCCCTGTTACCACACCATGTCCAATAAAAAATCAATGTGTGCACCATACATTTCACTTCTTAACTTGAAACAACTCACACAGCACTTCTCACCCGATCCACGCACCAGCCATTGGACAGCCACTCGTGCCCGCTTTGTTACCAATTACCCACTGTCCCTATTGTCACTCTAAAACCCACCTGAACTTACAAACACATGGCAATTTTCCCATAATTCATAATTTCACCAAAGGAAGGCACTTTGCCACAATCTCACCAGCCGAGCATGGCCCTATATGCTCAGCCCAATCTAGTCTCCCCAACCCCCGACAGTGATCTCCAGACTCGACCTATGTTAGGGCACCTCGGATAGACCTGGCGGTTCAGCAGGAGGATTCATCCTCTCCGAGTCTAAAAGTCTATTGGAGGGTCCCTCCATCGCCGGGTACCGGCAATATCGTTGCACGTGTCCTCTTCGCCCGCACCGGAAACAACTCCCCATAAAAGGCCCCCGTGGGTATCGGTGTAATGTCTCTTCCGGTTCCGGATCCCCTCGGCCTAATCAAATTGCTCTATTGGCTGAGCTGGACCCCGCTGCTGTGGCGCACCTACTGCCGAATTACCCTTTATCAAACTTGACAGTTTCTGGAAAATTTCCTGAAACATTTGGGTAATGCCAATTTCTCCCAGCCCCCCTCCCTGATCCCTAATCTCCGCCTGTCGGATCGTCACCGATGGCCTCTCGGGCACCCGACCCGGCCAACTCCACGAGGCCAGCCTGGCCGCGCACTCGGCCGCTCGGTGCACGGTGGGTGGATCCTGTAGCTCCACTAGCGCTCGGACTTCAGGGTCCAAAAGAGCAGCTAAAAATTTCTCTAGTGCCAGTCTGTCCCATGCCTCCACTGTAAGGTCCCGATACGCGATCCTGACTGATTGGTAAATGTCCTGTGCCAGCTCCTGCACTGTCTCGCCCGACTTTAATCTGCGGTGCTGGAGCTGGGCCCGCACCAGATCGCAGTTTGCTGCGAACCCAAACCGATGGCTCAACGCCTCGCAAATGTGGGAGCTGGTCAACATCCCCTCCACGATCACGTTTAACACATCTGCGGCTGGTCCCCGCAACGTTGCCACCAAATTCCCTGTAGGTTCCCGCTCATTCCACCCGTTTAGTCGGGAAATACACTCAAATTGCGGCAGAAAGCTTCAAGGCTCCCTGACCCGTCAAAATTTACCAGGGGGATCACTTTTCCGGTGGCCCGCTTCCCAGTTTCTCCCTTGTCCGAATTCAGCCCAGGGATCAAACAATCCTTGTGGCTGCGTATCCAATTTCGGAGCCCTCTGTGGCCAAAGATGTTTTGTGGTGAGGGTCTCATGGGTCAATTTTGCCTCCTGTTCCAAACGTTGAATGGACCGATTCACCTCTTCCTGCAGGATCTTCTGGGCCCGCACAACCTCCTCCAAGGCTCCGTCGCGAGTTTGTAGCTGCTCCTCAACCAACCCGGACACTCTACTTACAAAAGACGGCTCTACCAGGCCTTTATCCAAGACTTCATCTTGGCTCATAATTCTATCTTGTTCGTCCAAACGAGCCTCCAATCCTTTTACCTCCTCCGCCAAATTCATCCCTTGCTTCCTTAGCTCTCCCCACTCTTCTACTTGCAGCTGCATACGAGCATCCACACAGGCACGATGACGTTCCAGGCCTTCATCCACTTTATCAACCCGAATGTTCGTTGCATCAATTTTATTTACCAATTTTTTCCGTATATTTTCCCCCTCCAATGTAATTTCTACCTTTGTTTCCTCCAATCTATCCTCGAATTTACTTTGTATTTCCCCCAATTTAACATCCACACACTCCTGCATCTCAGTTTTCATTTTCTCCATCTTTCCCCCCAATTCATCCCTCATTAAATCAATCCGTGCACCCAACTGTTCCCCCATTACCCCCAATTGATCTGTCATTTCTGCCCTCTGTGTCACGAATTGATTTGCCATTTCTGCCCCCTGTGCAGTCATTTTTGCCCTTGTGCTGAAATTGCACTCATTAAACGTTCCAGCATTGTCCAGATCGACATCGCACCGGTTTCCGGCGCTGCTGGCTCCATTATGGGCAATGAAGCACGGTCCACGCTCGGAATGGGGGAGATTCCAAGCCTACCCCCCCCGTCTCTCCCTTCTTCCCCCGACACGTGGCCTTCCTCCTCCAACATCTGCACATCCGCCATGGTGCAGAAGTCCTGTTTGCCACCAATTAAATTTAATTTGAAAAATCCCGCCAAAATTTTCCCATGCTCGCGCGCTTTTCTGTAGTAATTTTATATTCCAATTTGTGGCGAGATTTTAATCCTGGTGTATTCTCCCGATACCAAATATAATTTAGAGGGGTTCGAACATCCAACACCCTGACACCAATGTGACGTCCACGGGACTTGAACAGTCCCGCCAACGTAGAATGAGCCGAAACGATGGAGGCGGTTTATTTTTTATAACCCAAAGATGGCGGTTTTAATCGCTCAACAGCAAACGGTACGAGGGAGGTGGCACGAGTCGCTTTTCACTGAGTTAATAAGGTTTATTTCTCGAACCAGAAATAATAAGACTCGGCAAGAGGAGGGATGCGGGGCGATTCGACACGATGGTGGTGTGGGTTCGGGCGTGGGGAAAACACAAACAATTCCAATGGATATACAAATCTCAAACCCTCTAAGGCGTCAGGTACACACACACACACACACACACACACACACACACACACACACACACACACACACACACACACACACACACACACACACACACACACACACACACACACACACACACACACACACAACGTAGCTGGTGGTCAGGCTTGCCCGTGGTGTCGACGCAACAGTCACTGGATTGGCGCCGGACGAGCTGGCGTTGCGCTCGTCTGGTGTCGACCTCCTGGTGTAGGCCCAAGTCCGCTCACAGCCACCAGGGAGCCAGTTCTGGTGCCAAGATGCGAGCAGGAGAGGGAGGCAGGTCCGCCTGCCGTTCGGTCCCGTACTCCGAGCCAGCAGAACTCCAGAGCCAACCGAGGTGAGGCACGAGGCACAGCAAAGCCACGAGACACGACGAATCGAGGAGCGAACCAGCGCAACGAGAGAGCGCGCTCCGAGACCAACAGCCTCGACCAGACGCTTTCTTTTTATGACTCTTCCTCCTCTTCTTTTCACAAACAGAACCTTTTTATACTCGAGTTCTCGTCACTTCCAATCGAGCCCTTTTATTTGCCCTCTGCCGTCGCCTTCCGCCAATCGTGATCACGGGGCGGAGCCATCCGCAGCACTGTCCTGTTATGTCACGGCAAGCCTACAGGGAATACTAAAAGGGTTTACGCATACACACTTACCCTAACCCGTCTCCCTATCTAATTACGTGACAATTATCATTTCCCCCTTAAAGAAATGGACATTTACTGGATAACTTATCACCACTGAATTGCTACTTATTACATTGAGATCCTGGTACAACTCGAACAACATGGCATACCTAATTAAACATCCTAATTACCCTTTGAATGCATAACCCCCCCCCCCCCAGACGTAACAATATGTATATGTAGATGAATCGATATATATATAGTGGGGCAACTTAGCATAACAATTGTGCATTTTGTGAGGAAAGCACCAAATTTGGCACACTTGTAGCCTAGCATATTATGAACAGATCTGGATATTGGGCAATCTCAAATTCAGCCGCTGATGGCTGTGGCAGCCATTTTCCAAAATGGCCACGAGCTGTTACTATAATTTCACTCTAACATTGGTTTGAACATTTATTAAAAGCTGAATTAAGAAAAACATAACCTGTAGCCACCTGAAGTTTAAAGATAGCCGCCATTTTGCAAGATGGCTGCTAATTATTTGTTGTACCGGACGACTATTTCACTCATAGAAATTGGTTGTTGAGAATGGTGGCAAACGAATCAAGGGCTGCATCTGATTGATATGAATATCAACATCGCTTATGTAAAGTCAGTGGTTGTTAAGCGTGGTGGCAAACGAATCACGGGCTGTGTCTGATTGATATGAATACCGACATCTCACTCATAGAAATTGATCGAGAGATGTCTGATTTAAGTGTTCTGAATCAGTGACACAGTCTGCTCTGTTAATATTCTCTCAATTTTGTGAGCACTCTCCCTCACACACACACACACACACAAAGCTGTGCATTCAAGTGCGGCCTTTATGCACTTGCAATGCTTCAGACAGCTCTTCTTACACTTGCACGATACTAGCTCATAGCAGGTGTGGGCTGCTTTGTGTAGCTTCGTCCAGTTTGGCTCGTACACCCCCTCGTCATTATTGACCCAGCCCCAGCTGGATGGAGGAGGCAGGTCTGGCATTGGTAGCAGTGTTTGACCCCACACATGGCTTCCTTGGTAGGCCGCCCTCTTCACATGCTCCACCAGAGCTGCCTTGGTTGGCGGGATCAGCTGCACGTTGTTCTTCTTCGCGAAGAGTTTCTTCCGGGCATGAGTTTATTCCTGAGCCGATGTGCTGCGATGTGTTGCGATTGACTGTAAGAGTCAATAAAAACGCAGTTTCACAAAACGGAAGGGTTACTCAACAAACTGACCAAAACAAATTAGCTTAGCCATGAAAATGGAAACTAGAATGGAAAACTACTTACAAATGTATTTGGCATTGCCGTCAATCGAACGAAGATAACCCGAAAACTAACGAGTTATCATGGTAAAGATATCTCGCCAACACGCCGGTACGAAGAGAGAACTTCCTCACTCAGTAGCAAAGTGGAACTGGCGCCGTGAAGGTAGAACGGAAATACATGCAGAACCTCGTAACCCGGTAATCCGTGACTGAGATATTCCTATGACCAAACTGCACCCCGCAAACCAAACTCAACTTGATGAACTACGGTTAACAATGGGATAGCATAGAGAACTCTATAGGCACAGAACAAAATAACAATGAATCGAGTGAACAAGTGTAAGCTGGCAACTGAACCGTGCGCGATTCCGGGGTCAATATGCACGCACACCACTTCTACTACCATGTGCAAGCCAATAGTGCTATGAATGTTTATCATTGGTTTTCATTCAGATTCTGTGTCTTAATAAGACTAATTAGTCCACTTTAACTTTTTTCTCTACCAAATGAAATGGTTACTTTCTTTGACCATTATTGGACCTTTATTAGTAAATAAACTTTCACTATCAACCTGCATTCCTCTCCAGTAAAGCAGATATGTGTCATAACAGTAACCACTGGCGGCCATTAAAAAAAATGGCTGCCACAGCCATCAGCGGCTGAATTTGAGATGGCCCAATATCCAAATCTGTTCATAATATGATAGGCTACTAGTATACCAAATTTGGTGCTTTCCTCACAAAATGCACAATTGTTATGCTATATTTAGCTAAGTTGCCCCACTAATATATGTGCAATGTAATGGAGTAAAATAATATTTTAACAACATGATGATTTATTTTTTTACGGATATATATATATATATATATATATATATATATATATATATATATATATATATATATATATATATATATATGTTCTTCTTCTTCTTTCAGCTGCTCCTGTTCGGGGTCACCACAGCGGATCATCGGTATGATCCGCATAGTGATTTGGCACATGTTTTACGCCGGATGCCCTTCCTGACGCAACCCTGGTCGCCTCTTATGACACAGGGATATGGTACACCTATTTTAACCGGGGTATACACCGGCCCAGTACACTGGTACTCATTTCGCCGACCTCGGAAGGATGACAGGCTGAGTCAACCCCCTGGTGTATTAATTCAGTGGCCCAACGGGGCTTGAACTCAGGACCTTTTGGATCCCAAGCCGCTGCCCTCACCACTGCGCCAACACCAGGCTCATATATATATATATATATATATATATATATATATATATATATATATATATATATATATATATATGTATATATATATATATATATATATATATATATATATATATATATATATATATATATATGTATGCATATATATTACATTATATATACATATAGTATATATGTATGTATGTATATATATATATATATATATATATATATATATATATATATATATATATATATATATATATATATATATATATATATATTACATTACATTTGGAGCAGATGACAAACATTTGCGATCTCACAAAACCAAACTGTATTAAAGCTTTGGCTTTTAGCACACCACCAAGTATAATTTATGTACTGGCATGTTGTACTGTTAGGGATTTTAAGCAGATGTGATCATTCCTCTCTTTGCCTCCTCAGTGCTGTAACATCCACAGTTGCGGGAATTCATGAACCCCTCTTATCTAGAAAAACATACAAACCTTGCTCGTGTTCAGTGCCCAGGCCACTACACAAAAGACCCGTTAACCCTCGTTGGCATAATTTGGGAGCTGAACAATGCTATACGATGTCATTGCTGATCTTTCAACCAAGATTTTTTGCAAGGCTTGCCCATTCAAAAGTGGTGCAGATTAAAAGAGAATGCTTCAAAATTCAATACTCCTCGAGACATGACTCAATGGTATACACATGGAACAAAAAGTTAATTCAAAATAGTGCTGTTTGCTCCCCAAAAAAGAAAATTGAATCAAAATCAAGTTTTCTTTGAAATATAAATAAAAAAATCCTCCATGCACAAACTGTATTTCCATTATCACTAGACCAAGGCAAGTTTGCACAAGCAGCATGTTGAGTACAGTTGTGGAATCAACTTGAAAAAAACACTTTTACATGGCCAAACCTTGAAGAAGGTAACAATATCGTTGCGTACTTGCATTGTTTGAATGTATTACTCTGCCCCGTATATTACTTAGTGAATCCCAAAGAGGGCAAATTATTCGGATGAACAATTCTGGGATATCCTCCAATTAAAGTGGATGTCAACTTGGCTTTCAACAGAACGTTATCAGCATATTAGACCACAAAAATCAACAAACCAAATATGTTAGACAGGTCTCAAACTGGATGACCCAGAGGGACCTCTAACGGAGAAAAAGTAGCTCTGGTCAGGCTTGTCAGATGTATTCCTTATGTCGCAAGCATGGTGTTGGAGCATGAATATAACATGCCTCAGAGTTTATCCACGAGTACTGTCTGGAACCTTTTTTTTGTTTCAGTCAATAAAGAACAGATCAGGATGTAACAGAACAAAACTAGAGGAGCGCTTGGTAGAGCGCATACCTCCGCCACATCATGCCTGATCCACGAGAACATATCCAATACAATTCTGAAATATCATGCTATATATCGTTTTTGGCCCTATCTATCAATGGTGAAGCATCACTTAAAAATTATCGGATCCGGGTTCGGATTCGGATCTACACCAAAATTGAATAAATTCTTCCTTGTCGCACACCCACCGTGTCCACCAAGTTTTGTCCAAATCCGTCCACAACTTTTTGAGATATCATGCGACTTATCCTTTTTGGCCTGATCTTTCAATGGTGAAGAATCACTTTTAAAATTCTAGTAGTCAGGTCCGGATCTTCACCAAATTCTAATCAGTTTGTTCTTGTTGCACACCCAATCTTCACACCAAATTTCACCCAGATCCGTCTCCAACTTTTTGGATATCCTGCACACAGACAAACAGACAATAAAAAGACGTCATGCAGAGCACGATACTTGCAAAATCCACCCGTCTCCAAAGGATGCCATGGATACATCAAATTGTCCGTTTCATTGGTCACAATTGACAATCTTTAATCAAAGCTCAAGGCAATTGGATGAAAATTAATTATTTTTCAGATTAAAAGTGATGATTTTAGAAGTTTGACCTTGAGTTGATCTTTGACTTTTGACCTTAAAAATAGTAGGTTTCCAAATTGAGCGATGTACTCTGCAATTGCTGCTTAATTTTGAGGTTAATCAGATAAAAATTGACGAATTTTCAGAGGAAATTTGATGATTTTAGAAGTTTGACCTTGAGGTGACCTTTGACTTTTTGATCTTAAAAATAGTTGGTTTCCCAATTCAGTAATACACTATAAAACTGCTGTTTAATTTCCAAAGGATGAAAATTGATGATTGCTTCGATAAAAATTGATGATTTTAGACGTTTGACCTTGAGTTGTCCTTTGACCTTAAAAAATAGTTGGTTTCCCAATTCAGTGATGCAATATGCAAATCCTGTTCAAATTTAAAATCAATCAGATGAAAAATGCCTATTTTATAAATTTGACCTCAGGATGACGTTTGACCTTTGACCTCAAAATCAATAGGCTTCTCAGTTGAGACAACCTCTACAAGTTGGGGAAGTTTCATGACGATGGGTTTAGAATTGTGACCTGTCGGTGATAAATAGACGAACAGAATTACAAAATCGACTGACCAATATACTTAAAGGATCTTTGCTTTGGAAGTAACAAATAAACAGACAGAGAGGGATGAAAACAACCTCCTTCAACTTTGGTGACGGAGGTAAATAACAGTAGAAAGAAGAGGTTGGGGGGGGGGGTGGGTGGACATTCCAACATCATAAATAGGGAATGTGGGAAGGAATAAAAGTGATGGAAGGACACTGTGTGAACAAGATGGATGCAGCCTCAAACTCTCAATCAAACAAGTGGAAGGAAAAAATTGGAAACCCGGAAAGAGTTGGGCTTTGGCAGGGTTACTGGGGGTAAAAAAGATCATGATCATGGCAGTGGATGGGGGGTGATCTGATGTGGTCTGGAGACAAACACGTGTCTTCAAGCCTTGGAGGGAAGAATGAGATTGAGGAGACTGAGGAATTTGATTCCACGGGTGGGCATGATTCTAGATTTTGGGAGTTTCACTAGAAGGGGGGAGTGGTGCTAGTGGGAGGGGGTGTGTGGTGGTGGGGGTGATGGTTGATGGGGGATTGTGGAGTGATGGTTGAAGGGGGGTGTGGGATAGTGGTGGTTATTGTGGAAGATATGGTTTTGGGGGGGATAGGGGAGGGGGGGACCCTAAAAGTTTTAGCTTCTTAGGTTAAATCCTCCTGGTGTAGATGATGATATATACAGTTGTGGCAAAAAATATTGGCAGCCTTGAACTTTTTTCAAATAACTCACAATTTTCTCAAAAAATAACTTGAAATTGACAGAAGTATTTGGTCTCCACAATTCTATATTTCACAGTTAATATTACAGAACCTTAGTTTTTGATTCAGAACTTAATATAACCTTTTAAATCAGAAAAGAAAAATAAATGGCATTGACAAAATTATTGACACCCTCAATTAAATATTTGGTATCACAGCCTTTGGACAAAATAACTGCAGTCAAGTTCTTCCTCTTGCCATGAATGAACTTCCTTCCCCTCTCTACAGGCAGTTTGTCCCACTCTTCTTGTGAAAACTGCTCCAGTTCTCCAAGATTTAAAGGCTCCCTTCCCCCAACTGCTGTTTTCAGATCTCCCCACAAGTGTTCAATGGGATTTAGATCTGGACTCATTTGCTGGCCACTTCAGAACAGTCCAGCGTTTTGTCTTGAACCATTCTGGGGTGATTTTTGAAGTGTGTTTTGGGTCATGTCCTGCTGCAAAATGCATGACCTTCGACGGAGACCCAGTTTTCTGACAAGGAGTTGAACATTGCGCTCCAAAATGCCTTGGTAATCCGATTTCACGATGCCACGGACACATTCAAGGCACCCAGTGCCAGAGGCAGCACAGCAACCCCAAAACATCAATGAATCTTTGCTGAAAAACGAAAACAGGCACACCCATTACATTAGAAAGGTAAGACTGTGATATTAAAATGAATTGTGTGCTTTGATTTGTAGAACAAAGAAAAGTTTATCAAGAGGTCCACGGAGACCCTCAGCAATTTTCAAGTTGTCCGCAATTTTTTTTTTTTGAGAACCACTGTAATAGAGCATATTTGGAACATTATTGGTCATATAATTAAGAAAATTGACACTCCTGTGCCGACTCTGTCATGTAATTAGCCCATCTCCTATGCAATGGGAGACGGGGTTTTGCAATCATGCTTGCGTGTGTGTCCGTGTCCATGCCATAACTTTTTTCCCCATTTGAGCTTTGATCATCAAATATTCAACAAATCTGTATTATGAGAATATGTGACCCTCCAGTACAAAACCAGCAATATATACCCAACGTATACTAGCAATAGTTTCTCAAACTTCAGAAACTAATATCCGGTTATTTCGATTTTCCCAATAACGTGTGTTGTAAAACTTCATCGTAAGATATCTCGGTCAGTTTGTGATGGACCACCTTATACAACACACCGTTGTGAAGCTTATTTTAAGGGCTTTCAAATAAACCCAATAACTCAATATTGAATTTTTGCGACTTCCGACTGGTTTTGTACTTGAGGGTCACATATGGAGAAAACAAATTAATAATTGGGTCAAAATGTAAAAGGGCAAAGTCACAGTAAGTACAAGTAAGCCTTATTCAGCCCGTCTGCCATGTATCAGCACGAGATGGCTAAGTTTTGTAATCGCTTCTTTGTTTTTCTGGTTTTTTTATATACTTGCATATTGAGACTATTGCTAGTTTACCATTTGAGCTTTTGTCATCAACTTTTCACCAAGCTTTTTGTTATGAGAATATGGAGAACAGTCATTGATAAATTTTACATTTTTTAAAAGTTGTTTTCATCAGATTTAGTTGAGTACAAAGCGGACACGGATGGGCTTTGCATTTTAAGACGCTTTCTAATTGTTATTACACCACTCACCAAGTAAGTCCAAATGCAACTGCTTGCATGACCTCTCAATTCTCTGCAGTATTTCAACAACACTGAAATCATCAATGTATTTCCACTAGTACATGCATGCAGTAGCTGTGTCATTGATGTTCACTAGGAAGATGATCAGCCACTTCACAGGACAGTTGAAGTGAATCAGAAATTGCTCCAATATACTGAACAGTCTGAGACCGCTGCGGTAAGAAGATACAGATCATCAGCAAAATCATGCGGTTCACTCCAAGTTGTATCATCTTCTCAACCGAGATTATGTGGTTAATATGGTCGAATACCTTGTAGAAATCAACCACACAAACATTTGTGTAATCATTGGGTTTGTTAAGACCCTTGTGTATGTGGTCAAACATATTGAACAATGTAACATCCCCATGTCACCAAATTGTTGAAGATCAATTGCATCTACAATGTCCCCCTCAAACACTTGCACAATCACAGGTGTAATAGATGTTGAGCGAAGTTGATCATATTCAGTAACTGGAGTGGTTTTAGGAATTGGACATAACAAGTGTATTGTCCAGGTGTTTGGAAAGCATCCATATACGAGGCAAAAATTGAAAATCTCAGTTAAAGACTCAGATAATTCATAACCAAATTCCTTGATGTCTTAAAGCGAAGGCATGAGGATGCACAACTTTAAATACAAACAGACAAAGTAGACGATCATGCACTTTGTGTCGCTCAATGACCGGAGGTGAAGAACCTGGTAAATAGGGTGTCAATCGAGATATATTGAAAGAAGGAAGAGCAGAACAAATTTGTGCAAAATGAAGACCGAGTTCAGATGCAATTTCTATCAATGACTTATCAGTGGTCGGAAAGCACAGAGTTCACTTGCGCAATCCAGTTCTATTTCTAATTTGGTGATGCCACTTTCCTGGTTCTGATGGCTTCAAATGGTCAATCTTACCACTAAAAAGGTTGATCTTTGCAGACTTGATCTGTCATTGTACCTAACTAAGTCGGAGTCTGTACATGTCAGACACTCATTTAAATGCTGTACCATGCTGAACCAAGAGTCTGCAAATGCTAATACAGTAAACCCTTAAATATCGTGGGTTTTGACCAATCACAGTCAACTTCTTGTGTACCGATTTAGTTATTGCGGAGTTTAATTTTGACCAATTGCGGTTTTTGAGCTGAGTTGTGACGGTTTTCTCACTCCACTAGCCTTTTGTTGTTTTATTAATAATGACATTGAAGCATAAAACGATGGCAAAAAGAAGTGATTATTATGAACAGTTTCGACTTTACACTTATAATTGAATCCCAAACCCAACTATAAACTGCCATCTCGGTGTTTCAGGGGCAGGGATGATTCATCAATGTGCATGCTGTCCCTCAGCTGGACGTTGAACTGGGCATCCCATCTGCAGGCATTAGTTGGTCGATGTTTAGAACCCCACAGTATCCTTCACGAAGAATAGGGGAGCTGTCTCTGGCACCATAAACAAACTCCAAATTCCTGCTCTCACCTACAGAGGGCATTACATCGACAACACAGCACAGCTATCACATCAGCCAATGATGCCACCCGGCTACCCCTCAGCCGTGTGCTGCCTTCGAACGAAGAAGATTGATGAGGCAATCTCCTCCACACTGACACAATGAAACATATTAGCAATTATATTGGAGATATTTGGACAGTATTCTTGATCTGAAGGGCAATACATTGATTCAGAAATGGTCATTGTTAGATGTAAAAATCAAATGAATCAATGATGTCAATCTTAATGACCACGTGATGAAATTCAGTGGATATTTAAAATGGCAAACAAGAGGTGTACGGCACATGTGCAAAAAGCTAGGAAATGCATTGCGTTACACAAGGATAATGTTTAAAAAGTGCAAGTTTCCTAGAAGGTATCAATGTAGATACAGGATGTTTTTAGCATGGCATTTTGTCCAGCTCACATATTTATACATTTCGAGACCAGATATTCAATCAAAGAAAATCATTAAAAAGTTATACTCATGTAATTTTGCACATTTTGACCAAAATTATGACATGGCATGAAGCGTTGTTTGCTGGATGGGAGCAAAATGCCACCATCCAGCAAACCAATGAACCAACTAATTTTACAATTCATTGGTCAGGAAGGAAAGTTGTATTTATCATAATTAAATGTTCTTGTTTACAACAGCATGTTTCAAATTAATGGAAAAAACTAACCTTTCAAAATTGTACTTTGGAAAAACATTTTCGGTTATTCTTGAATGATAATCAGTGTTTTCAGAAATGCTTTTTGGTGCCCATAAAGGAGGATCTCAGTTAAATTTGAGAGTAGAGATCATGTTAACCTTACTCCAATTTTCACACTCAGCGCTCCCAAATCTCTCTCTGCAATTTAATCTCCATTCCCAACTCGTTTGGCTGTGTGTTGTACCATCCTCCAGTGATGACTCCATTTCTATTTACATATCTCTCTCTCTCTCTCTCTCTCTCTCTCTCTCTCTCTCTCTCTCTCTCTCTCTCTCTCTCTCTCTCTCTCTCTCTCTCTCTCTCTCGCTCTCTCCCCCCCCCGCTGGCTGTTAGTGGGTCGAGTGGATTGTCATGGCGACTGTGTTGTCTTGGTGAGCTGTGATCTGCCCTGTTTTTTCGCCTTTCAATCCCCTTTCCCCTCCTTTTTTCACCTCCTTTCCTTTGTTTCCTTCTACGCATCGTGATTTGTGCCCCCACCCTCCCCTCTTTGTTAGACCTCGCGCTTCGGCCTTCCCTCACGCCGTCGTCACTCCACCTCACCCCGCCCATCTGTCCTTGTTATTTCGCGGTTTGCCCTTTGATTCATCTCCTCCCCTCCCCTTCCCTCCCCAGCCCCCTGTTTTCTCCTCGCATACCTTTTCCCAGAGATAGAGAGAAAGAGCCCATAGCTTCTTTGGGGATAGCTTTTAGTTGGTGGCCCATCCCGGGCCTTCAACTGGTCGTTTTTTTTCTCTCACTGTAGCTGTGTTTATTTCCTTTGAAAACCTGTCTCGTCTCGTATTTAATTACTGCACGAGAGCAATTATCCCTCCTCCCCCTCCTAAATATGACTTCGTATTCCCGTTATTCGGCATTTGAAGCATAAACATGAAAACATGGCGTCGTCTGTGTCCCGCCCGACGACGTCAGCGTCGAGGATCTCGTTATCGCTACGGGAAACATAGTCGGTACTGACAAAGTTCGAGCAGCCTCGCGAAATAACAATCGTGTGGTAATCTTCGTGTCTGAGACAAAACTGGTTCACGATATTGTATCGACCGGACTATCAACAGACGACGGACATTTAGTGCTCGTCTCCCCTCTCGACACACCGGCCGTGAAGGTCATTATCTTGAACGCTCCTCCTTTCCTGAAGAATCAGACGCTGATCTCCGAACTATCTGGTTATGGTACTGTGGTTTCTCAGATCACTATGTTACCTTTACGTAGCCAGGACGATCGGACGAAGCATGTGATGTCTTTTCGGAGACAAGCTCGTGCGGTACTTCCTCTAACGCTGAAAGAACCTTGAACATTGTTTTAAAACTCAAAATTGATAATCATGATTACCAAATCTACGTAACCACTGACACCTTGAAATGTTTCGAATGTGGTAATTTCGGACACTTGAAACGATTTTGCCCGAAGACGACCTCGTCAAACGATGAAACAAACCTCGTCAACAAGAATACGTCTTCTTCTTCTTCCTCGACTGTTGACGAAGCGAATCCCGTGTCCGGTAATAAGGCCCGGGCCTCCCAGGCCTCCAGTCCGATCGTCTAAACAGCAAAACGAATGTTTGGGATGGTTTCACCATCGTTTCATCAAGGAAGAGAAAGACTTTACCTGATGGTCGTTTAACCCAGAAGAAGGCGGCATTTACAAACGAGGAATCCGTCGGTAATGTTCCTGCAGTTGTGACTGACGTCACTCGACAATATGGACCTGGAATGGACCCGGTACCTCCGGAATGGACCCGGAATGGACCCGGTACCTCCGGAATGGACCCGGAATGGACCCGGTACCTACGGCCAACAAGTTCAGCCTACTTGCCGGTGAGGACATCGACATCTCCCTGACAGAGACTGCTTTACCTGTTATCGCAGTAAATGAACCTGTTTCACTCGTTAAAAACTCTCCTATTGGAAAGTCCATTGACGGTGATACACAGACCACGAGTGATGATCGTGCTGTCACTTCGATAAATGTTAACCCTGAATCCTTGTCAGCAGGAAATAGTGAAGCAAATGTTAACCCTGTTACTGCTCCCAGTTCATCACGTGGTGAAGCTGGAAACGCAGGAAACGTTAAAATGGATGTTTTACGAGAGACCCCCAAAGTACTGTATACCTCCACACCGTTGGAGGTCGATAACACCGTTACGGTTGAGGGAAGCGAGATCTCTGCACCCGCTGATGGTGTTTCCGTTTCATCAACTCTCCCGATTATTTCCATTACTTCACCAGGAGATGTTCCCACAATGGAAGAGCACATAGACGTGGTAACCAGTACAGATCCGTGTATCAATACTGAAGACAGTATCGATATGCAGGACAGTACAAGCTTGTGTGACTCGGAAACTAAAACCGACTCTGACGAATCTGACCTGGAGGAAGCAAACAGGAACAGTCAGGTGGAAATGGTGGAGAAGCTCACCCATCAAGGTCCTACCCCCCCCCCTCTCCCTGAAAAAATAAGACTCTTCTTACAAAATACATACAGGAAACGCAATATAAACCTGACGGAATACTTTCCAGATCCACCGTCCTTCCTCGAGTGTGCTCAAGTTATCGTACGTAAGCCTGACTTATTCGGTTTCCACCAGACACACTGTCACCGCTTAAAAAAATGATTGCCAAGGTGAAAATGGATCCTAATCAATTATCCCACTTCTGATTTTATTCTTAGAAACTATTATTTTCCTCATGGCCAGTTTCAACATTGGAACAATAAATGTTAATGGTGGAGGAAGTCCACTCCGCAAGATCCAAATGAAACAGTTGGTAGAGGTCAACGGTCTGAACATAGCTTTGTTACAAGAGACCCATGGTGTCTGATCTCTTCAGGCTCAGTGGCGACTATTTATGGACAAGGAATGTTTCTTCAGTAACAACTCCACGTCGAAGGCAGGCATCATGTTTGTCTTAGGGAAACATTTCCATCCGTCCTGCCTTAAATTTATGAGTATTATTGATGGACACCTTGCCTCTGTGACCTTCTCTATCAATCAGGTCAAGTTCACAATTCTCAATGTGTACGCTCCAAGCAAAAATGACGAGCGGATCTCCTTTTATGCCAAACTGAGAAAATTCCTGCAAACACTGGATTTTCAGACTTGTCTAATTATTGGTGGCGATTTTAACTGTACTGTTAATGCTTCATCTGACCGGAACGGGACGGAACCCCAACCATGTACCGCAAAACATTTTGCAAACATCATTGCGAAATATAATCTTCATGATATTTGGTGCGTGCAGCACCCTTCTGATCGGTCTTATACATGGTGTCGTTGTTGAAACAACCACATCTCACTTGCGAGGCTTGATCGCATCTAGGTAAATTCTCATTTATTACATGGAGTTTATAAATCCGATATCGTGCCTTCTGGTTTCTCCGACCATTCCCAAGCTCGAGTCTTTATTCAACTCTCTAAACCATGTCCAGGGAGCTCTCATTGGAAATTCAATAACAGTTTACGAGAAAACCTCAACTTCATTCAGGCCTTTGAATCCTTCTGGACGGCTCTCCTAGAACAGAAGCTAAGCTGTTCCGTTAACCCGTTGATATGGTGGGATTTAGTAAAAACTCAAATTAAAGGGTTCTGTCAACAGTATCAGTTTTTTATTCAACAAGGGCTGACCATGAAGTAAAGAAAATATTACAGTTAGAGATTTTACATCTTCAACGGTCATCGGACAACATAATAGTAACATACAAAAAACCTTAACTGAGAAACAGTCCTTATTAAAGGAAATAACCGAGAGGAATGCACGTGGTGCCTTAGTTCGGATGAGGGTGCGACACCTGAATGAGGCAAACGTACCAACCAAGTACTTCTTTTCCTTAGAGAAACGTCTTCCCAGTAAACAGCTTTCTCAGCTGCGATTAGCAGATTCATCCATTACCTTTGCACAATCAGAAATCAAACTTTTTGTGAAGGAATACTTTTCGAAAATATATTCAATGGATCTTCTATCGCAGATCTTCTCAGGCAAAACGGCAGCTGGATCGGAGCTGATGCATTGGCAAGCCTGGTCGATGTGCGATCCTCTCGAATCATGGCATGCATATTATGTAGTGTGCTTTGGACATACACACAGCTTTCACCTGCTTGGGAGCAGGATCACCAAAACAATGACCAAAATGCACATCGAATACCTTCTCTCTCTCTACCTTTCCTGAACTCGTATGTGCTTTTTCTCTTGCCAGCCCTCTTCCTTGTCCCCCTTTTAACGTAGGCTTCAATGGCCTTCCCAAACTAAAAGACCTTTATTTGGGTTGTGTAAAATTTCTTTCACAATGGCAAATAACACAGCAGTGGGTTCGATGGAGAGACCTCTTACCTTGTTCTCCCCCTTATTTTCCTAACTGGAAAGGATTTATCACCCTCCTGTACCACCACGACATGGCGACCTCCAATGGAGACTAGTACACTGGATCCTTCCTTATAATCACTTGTTACACCATTTTTTTAAATCTGCTTGTAGATGAATGTCCTTTTTGTAAGAAATCTGAAAACCTTTTTCACATCTATGTTGAATGCCAACGGTTGGCACCTTTATTTATTTTACTTCGGAATTGTTTTGTGAGGTTTGGTTTGATTTTTAACACTTGTGTGTTCATCTACGGATTGGATATCCCACACAAAAATTCCAATACTGTGTTAGCCAATTACTTGCTTGCTCCGGCAAAGATGGCAGTATATAAGTCAAGGAAAAGAAAACTTCATGGTGTTGGAGTAAATGATGAAGATGCTTTGTTTTTGTTCAAAAATCTTGTAATAAGTCGTGTTAAATTGGATTTTGCTTTCTTTTCAGTAACTGGAAGATTATGGCAGTTCGAATCAAAATGGTGTAGAAAATAAGTTATTTGCAAAGTCCGAGAGGAATGGTTATTCTTTTGTGAAATGTTTTGTATATAATACACCCGATTCATCCTCTCCTTTCTTCAGAAATTATTTCTTGGTTTTCTTGTTTTCTTTCTCTCTCTGAAATGAAAATGTAACTCACATTTGGGGGCTTTCTTTTCTATTTTTATAACACCTCTCTCTCTCCCTCTCTCTCCCTCTCTCTCCCTCTCTCTCCCTCTCTCTCCCTCTCTCTCCCTCTTATGTGGTGATTTCAAATGTCACCATGCAAATCGGCTGGGTGTTGGTACCTCTCTCACCAGCCATGGCACTTCTGCAAATGACTTCTGTGACTCCATGGGACTGACTCAATCTGTAAACTTTCCCACCCAGAAACTATTTCTGTCAATGGCAAATCCTCCCTTCTGTATTTGGTTATGACCAACTTTCCTGCCAATGTCTCCTGCTCTTCAGCTGCTCCAATTGGTTCAACTGATCATGTGCTTGCGAAGATGAACATCTATCTATCCATTCTCAGGCAACAGCTTCACCCCACACATACTAAAAACCTGTTCTGCTGCTCGTTCATATCCTCCCTCTGTCATTTTCATCCTATCATGTTGTCATGTCCGGGGGGGGGGTAGGGGGGGTTAACCCCCATCTGGATGGATAGTCAAGCTTCTCCCTTGAAGGCCTACAGCCGAGACTCGGAGATTAATGTGCATGTGGGAATGGGGCGGAGGGGCAGAGGAGCACAGCACAGGGGGCGAGGGGATTATACTCGAGCCCCATTGCAAATAAATGGATGCAGCTTCTCAAAAGGAACACATTTAATGAAAATAGACAAATATTTACAAAGGACAATAATTCAACAGGTAATGAGAATAACATGAAGTAAATAAATCCTCAAGTCGAGGCGCTTCTTCACACAGACTTAAATACAGACAAAGGGAAAACAAAATAAAAACTAGAGGGGGAGCACTCGGAAGAGTGCAAAACCCTCCGCCGCCAATACTGCTGGGTCACTCAAGTGAACCTTATATCTTATTCATTAAATATGACGTCAACAGTGCTGAGTTTTCGTTCTTTTCTCCAACATTTTTTTTTGGGGGGGGGGGTTGGAAATCACTTAAAACATGTAGAAATGCAAAAAAAAAAATTCAAAGATTTTTTCAAAATGGCCACCATAGCGGCCATATTGGATTTTGGACTGAGTCCAAAATCTAATGACATGGTCCTTGGACCATACCTAATCCCCCCACCAAGTTTCGTCGAAATCCGTTGAGTTTTTCCGCAATACTGTTCACAAACAAACAAACAAACAAACAGAAAGGGGTGAAAACATTAACCTCCGATCTTCGATGGCGGAGGTTAATAAAACCCTTCCATTAATCTACTTAGCTTGGCACAAAGCTGGTCTTTGTGGAATTTGGAATTGAGGCACTTCCACCACCACATGCAGACGCACGCAAAATGGTGCCTCGTCGCTTCTCTTGTCGCAGGACAAACGCACGCCAGGCAATCCGTGAGCAGCACTCCACACCAAAGCTCAGACCCAGTGCAGTTGCTTTGTGTGTCGATCGTCCTCACCGACCCGACCAAGAGCCAAAGGCCAGCATCTTGCTTCACCACACGAGCCAAATCGCCTCAACATGAAAGAAGGATCGTGCCGTCCTCATGTGTGCACTCAGCCTGAACTCCTGCCTCTGACTGACTAACGTCGCCGAACCATCGTTTCCTCCTCTGGTGCATGGCTTGCTCACACAAAACCCGGGAAGGCGGAGCTTCTGCCCGCTCATCTAGCTTCTGACGTCAGGCCCATCAATCATCATCCTCAGGGCGTGACTTCACCCCCCCCCCCGTCACCCTTGGAGGCGGGGCTTCTGCCTGCTCGGCACGTTCGGCTCACTTGTAAATGTAAAAGCATAGGAATAGGTTACAGGGAGACAATCACATCCTGTCAAGGCTTATTCTTAAACCATCGCTAATTAACATGACACCACTCCCTGTGTGGTGACATGTAACACTTAAGCTCACAGTTTCCCTACTTAATTATATTGACATGCCTCCTACACGTCCATGGACCAAACTACTCCATTCAATGCTAAATTTCCTATTAAATTCCTCCATCTACCCCCACAACCGTAACAATATGCCTGAGGTCACATTCCATCTGCTTGAAAGTCAGCCATCATCACTGCATTACATACACAAGAATGAGCAATCAGAGATTGCAGACCCTCACCAGGACTTGTTTTGTGTGGCAAATAAATGGAAGGATGTACTAAATGAAAGGTCGTTGATTACAAATTAAAGATCTAAATGGTCTAGTTGTAAATGTTTCAATGTCAAAGGTGTGAAAAGTAAAGGTCAAATGGTCTCAAAGTCAAAAGGTTTGAAATGGTTGAAATCTAAAGGATCTTAAATGGTCTAAAACGGGTCCAAAGTTCAAAAGGGGTCCAGGGGGTATGAAAATGTTTGAAAAATGTTTTTTTTTTGTATACATTGTCGAGGCTCGAATGAGAGCTAACACAGAACACAACAATGGGGGCAGACAGATAGACCAACAGACAGACAAAAAAAAGTGTGAAAGTCTAAAGGGTAAAAAGGAGTCTAAGGGGTTCTAAAGGGTCTTAGAGGTCAAAGGGTTCTCAAGGTGTATCAGGATCTATGGAGTGTTAAGGATCTAAAAGAGTCTAAATGGTCTACACCGTCTTCGGGGTCCAAAGGGCCTTCGGGGTATATCGGGTTTAAAGGGTCTTAATGGTATATAGGGTTGAAGAGATCTGAAGGGTCTTAGGGGTCTAAAGGGTCTGAGAGATCTTCGGGATCTAAGGGGGGCTGAGAGGTCTAAAGAGTTTTAGGCATCTTCATGGGTCTTATCTTTCTCAAAGTCTTGAAGGGCATTAGTAGTCTTAGAGGGTCTAAAATGGTCTTAAGGGTCTTAGAGGGTCTTACGGGTCTAAAATGGTCAGAGGAGGTCAAAGGGTATTCGGGGTCTTCAAGGGTTTTATGGTTATAAAGGGTCTTTGGGATCTTAAATTTTGAAGGTATTCAGAGTTTTAAAGGGGCTAAAGGGTCTCAAAGGGTCATAGGGTTCTAAATGCTCTGGTGGGTTTTAGGGGACTTCAGCTTTTAAAGGGTCAAATGTGATTAATTGGTAAAGTTTCATGAAGATCGGTTTAAAATTGTGACCTGTCGGTGGTTGACAGACAGACAGACAGCCAAACAGACGGACAACCAAGTGGACCCAAATGCAATACCCTCTCCTCTGGTGAGGGTAATAATGTGCAAAAACCCATGACCTTCACTAGAGACAGATAAGTTTTCTTCCAATTAATCAGAAAGGTGGAATCTCTCACATTGAAGATGAGTCTTTGTGCCGATCACTGTGCAATTGCAAACAGGTCAGTGGTCTCTTTGTCTTCCACTGCCTCCATTCTGGTCTTGCACCCTGCCTTTTTCATGCTTTGTACCCCCAGGTTTTTTCTGGGCATACACAGTCCACCATCAATCCCCTACTGATGAAACTCTCAAAATCTATAATCACTGCTCACCTCCACTCATTTGTTCCTCCTTTTCCCACCTGTGGAACCACCTTCAACATTCTCTTAAATCTAAGTCGACCCTCCAGATCTTCAAGCCAGCTGTTCATCACCATCTCAGATCAAACATCCCTCATCTAAAACCATGATCTTTTCTACCCCATTAAACCCTATCCCCCCCCACCCCAATTTTATTTTGCAGTTTTTCCATCCTGAGAGTTTGCTGCTGTATCTATTATGTCCACCCCCTGCATGTCCACCACCTCTTATCCCTCATATTTACCTGCATCTCTTGTTGTCTGGCTCCATCCATTTTGTCCCTCAGGCTTGCTGTTGGCATTTCCCCTTTCTCTTTCTAGTGTTCCTTTTGTTCTCTTGTGCCCTGATTCATTCTGTGTTGTAGCTCCTCCAGGAGCCTGGATGTTGTAGACAAAAAATTTTTTGTGTCGATAAACCATTCGATAGAGTGTAAAGGATTGGAACCTGACATCACACCATCATGAAGTTATTATACAAGAACATCAAAACAACTGATGCTGTTGAACATAATATAACAACGTTTAAAAAATGTTTCAAAATTCTACACCGTTTACTTCATTCAACCTGCAAGCCATTTGCTCTGCACATTGCAGAAAATGCTGTGTGCGGTTTTGGGAAAGCAATCGACTCTTGAGAAGCTATATCTGCTGAAAATCTACTGTGCATCCTTTGTGCTCAGGATTCTCTTTATTTTGCACCATTAATGGTGTCGTGTAGAAATTTCATATATGTTAACCAGCATGTCATCCTACCAACAGTGGAGAGCAACTATTTTGTTTCTTGTCCTTTGACTTTCAGTTCAAGCACTTGGTATATATATACTATTGGCCGTCTGAAGTTACACCTAACCACATCCAGTCCTCATCGTCGTGAGTGCCTTTGCCATCCAAAGGGATAACTTATCCAGTAACAAACAAACTGGTGCGTGTGTTTTAAATGCCAAGATGGAGACTATAGCTGCTATGGATCAACAATCATTTTCTGGTTGCACTGCCTACTTTTTAATGAAAAGTGAAAACAAGATACTTAAAAAGGAATGGGTTTTGTGTAAATCGGTTGGCTAATTATCATTGACAAAGGATCAGTGTTAATAATCAACAATGCTTTATGGAGGGCAAGATGGCAGGATATTTCAGTTGTTAGGCTGATTGTCCCTCATGGGCTGCCTGTTCCCCTTGGGTTCAAAGCCCAGCAGAGTTGAAGGGGTGCTCGGTGTTGGAGTTGGCAAACAGCCTTAATTTTAATCGATGTAAAACTGGAAGGGCACTCGGTGGAGTGCATACCTCCACCGCCTAATGCCTGATTCACGAGAACATATCAGGCCCAATACATTTTTGAAATATCATGCTATACTAGTGCTATATCGTTTTTGGCCCAATCGCTCAATGGTGACGAATCACTTTTATAAATTAAATAATTCTCGTATACAGATCCGGATTCTGAGCTTCACCAAAATCGAATCAATTTGTCCTTGCGACACATCCAACCTGTCCACCAAGTTTTGTCTGAATCTGTTCACAACTTCTTGAGATATCGTGCTATATAGCATTTTTATCCCTATCTCTAAATGGTGAAGAATCACTTTAAAAAAATTCTAGTAGTCGGATCCGGATCCTCACCTAAATCTAATCAGTTTGTCCTCGTCACACACCGAACCTGTCCACAAAATTTCATCCGGATCCGTGCACAACTTGTTGAGATATCCCGTACACAAACAGACAGACACAGACAAACAGAAAGGAGTGAAAACTTAACCTCCTTCACTTTTGGTGGCGGAGGTAAATTACTCTTTGTGTTCTTATCAATTCTTGCTTCCTTGCTTGACGTGTATTGTGAAGCAGATTTCCATGACGTCATTGGCCTCTTGCATATGAATCTACATTTTATGAGCCTATGTTTACATCCTAGAAGTCTGAAAGGTGAGCGTAATGTAATGGGGGTGAATGAATATAGCACAGGGTAACATGGACTGACAAAGATGATACACTAACCTGCTATTTTTCTGTTTGGTTTTGGCAAGTAGAAGGTGGCATGCATTCTATTGTTTGAGTGAAGGATAAAAAGGCTTGAATCCTTGATGTGACTTGGTCCTATAGTGTGTGGGTTGGTGGCTGGAGAAAGGCACAATCAATATAATGTGTTTTCTTTTCATATTTTACAAATCAGGTGTATCAAACAAAAAATGTTACCACATGAATAAAGCTGGCATTCTGTTACAATGCCAGCAGGAGGCACTGCATTGTGAAACATGCTGGAGGAGGAGGGGGCTGGGGGGGGGGTCAGACGTTAAGCATTTAAACTCGTCGACAATCATTTATATATAATACGGGTGTCCACAAATTATCGTTAAAGATTCAAACCGCGATAACAAAAAATTAAATGCGATACAACGATGCGTTGTGCTGCATGTGAAAGAATATTTTTCAAAAGTGTTTTTTTTTTTTTTTCCTTTCCAGGTGTCTCCTGTGGCACGTGATATTTGTGGAGACCAAATCAGCTACACAAGTTCAACAAAGCTTCAGGACGATCTATGTAAGGCAGTCGCCATCGAGAAAAACGATTTCTGAGTAACACAGAAAGTTTATGGAGACTGGAAGCATCCTACAGAGGAAAGGGGCAGATTGGCCATGTACAAAGTGGTGACGATGTTGAACATGTTTATTCGTCGTTGGAGCACATTCTTCATAAGTCAATTCACATTCGGATGATGATGTTGACAAATATTGAAAATATAACTTTGCAAAATATTCTTTCACATGCAGCAAACCAGATTGTTGATCCCCATTTAATTTTAATTGTTATTACTGTTTGAAATTGGAACAGTAATTTGTGGACATGCTGCAGATGCAACGACATAATTACACGAGTATGGTCTAAACCTGTTAATGTGGTCACATAGAAAATGGCAATGGGATATAATGTGATGTCAGTGTTAACTGATTTGTTAGAAGGTGGTTTTCCTGTGTCTACGGTTTTCTACTTGTAGGACATTTTCCTGTGTCGACGTTGTAAAATTAAATTGAGTGATTAATCACTTTATTTATTAAAAAAGACCACTTTCAGATTTCCCATACCTGTACGCATCCTCGCTCTCCATCCTATCAATAACATAGCTCCTTCCCAGACAACATGCCCAGAGGCAGCAACAGAGATTCCACATATTGGATAGGGGAGTGCTGATTTGAAAGAAAAATTAAATATAACGTTTATTATTTCTGTGAGGTAATGGAGAGTTTTGTTATGTAAAACTTACTCCAAATATATTTTTCTTTGCCTTACTTTAAATCTGGGTTGAGTAAAAGGCAGCCTAACACCTGCTCTATGTCCCTTTTCCTGTCTTTATGATGTCTCCATTCGAGATTGCTTTGCCTTGGGGTTTGCAAGATGGATGGGGTTCTCCCACTGGCTCCTTTGATCATATCTTATTTTCCGTGCCAGTAGTTTATCCATTCTACAATGTGCAAAATAAATTTCATAACATTTATACCTCTTGAGCATCCATAATAAACTTTTCAACAACTATCAGCAAAACATAACGACACGAATACTATGAACTTGTACATGAGTGTTGCATTGCCCATATAGTTCTGATTATAATCAATAACCTCTTTGAATCTAGCTAGCTCTTTGGAAAATCAGTTTTTAAAACATTCAGGTCTGCTTTCCAATGGCCGATTTCATGTTCTCATCTGAGTCTCTTCCTTGTGATGTTGTGGTCCCAGGTTCAATACTGTATACTATCTTAGTTTGTTACCCTGCACGTGAAACATAAAGCAGGGTTAAGCAATTGGTTCATTCTTTCTGTCTAAAGACATCAGTCTTAGATCAAGGAACAATTTCATTTCAATTCGATGTCATATTTTGAACTCTGTAGAACACAAATCTGAACATTAATCAGAACACGAAACTGCGGTCGAGCAGTACTTTGCCATTAAATTTAGCAAATTGGATGTCGTCTCGGCCTGAGCGTGCATACACACAGATAGGTGAGGTAATTGTTTTCGTCTGTCTTCCTGTCTGACAGTCAAACAAAATTGAAAATAATTCCAAACAGGAAACTTACTGTTTTTAGGGACACCATAAAGGACACAGACAACAGACACGAATAACTATTAACTAAACTAGAAGGGCACTCGATAGAGCGCATACCTCCGCTACGCAATGCCTGATCCAGAAGAACATATCGGGCCCAATACCTTTTTAAAATATCATGCTATATATCGTTTTTATGCCTGGTGTTGGCTAAATGGTTAGGGTGGCAGGGTTGGGATCTGAGGGTCCTGAGTTCAAATCCCCTTCGGCTGTTGAATTAACACCAGATGGGGTTGACTCAGCCTGTCATCCTTCTGAGGTTGGCAGAAAGAGTACCGGCTTGCTGGGATGATTGAGCCATTCCAGTATCCTGTGTCGGAGTGATGACCCATCCAGGATTGTGCTCAATAGCCCAGGATACTGCTTTTGCAGCACCAATGCTCTGTTCAGAGTATGGTCCTGATGGATGGATATTGTTTTTGACTCTATCTCTCAATGGAGAAGAATCACTTTAAAAATTTAATAAGTCCTTCCGGTTCTGTGTTTGGAGCGTCGGCAGGTCTCCTTCAGGGCTCTCTGCTGACGATCTCACATTTAGTTTCCGGTCGTTATCTGTCCAGTTTTAACTGTTTATTTTCTCACCTACGTGTTACTGTGTGTTCCGAGTTCAGTTTTGTTTCAAAAATCGTGCTATTTTGTGAGTTTTTGTCGACCTTGTCTTACCGGGTGCTTGAGTCCCACCCATCGTTCCCCTCAGTGTACGATCGTGTTTATTTGTATTTTCTCTCCATTACGTTCAATTTCTATCTTTCCCACTTTCCCAACGTCCCCCATCCCTCCCAACTAAACACTCTATTTCTTGTCTTAAATCCAAAAAAAAAAAAAACTACCTTTCTCCTTGCACACGCACAAGTCTCGATCCTTCTTCTTCTTCTTCTTCTTCTTCTTCTTCTTCTTCTTCTTCTTCTGCTCCTCTTCGTTTTCTTCCTCCTTTACCCACACCACCTTAATTCTACTAAGCTGACCCTCTCTCGCTGTTACCTTCACAATTTCTTCCGGTCTACAACGTTCCATTCCCGAATCTTATCTGTTTTTCAAAAATACATCAAAAAATAATAATCTTCCTTGTATCCTTTCGATCTCTACACCTCCTGTAACCACGTGTCTCTCTCTACTCTTTCTGGTACTTTTATCGACCCAGCGGCTTCACACTGCGTTTAGCGTTCCAAATTCACCACACACTTCCATGATTTTACTTCAACCTTCCCTTTTGCAATGCCAAGTGTTGGCTGGAGTGGTATAACGCTCACCGCCATTGGACTCTGGATCAGTGAAAATGCATTCTCTGAAGTGATCTGAATCATGCTTTACCATCTGGCAGTTTGACGGAAGAATCTGGTTTGGTGGATGCCAGGAGAATGCTACCTGCCCGAATGTATAGCGCCAACTGTAAAGTTTGGTGGAGGAGGAACAATTGTCTAGGGATGTTTTACATGGTTTGGGCTAGGCCCCTTAGTTCCAGTGAAGGGATTGCTTAATGCTACAGCATACCATGACATTCTAGACGATTCTATTCTTCCGACTTTCTGGTAACAGTTTGGGGAAAGCCCTTTCCTGTTTCAGCATGACAATGCCTCCATGCACAAAGCGAGGTCTGTACAGAAATCGTGTCGAAATCCGTGTGGAAGAATTTGACTGGCTTGCACAGAGAACTGACCCCAACACCATCAAACACCTTTGGGATGAATTATAACATCAACTGCGAGCCAGACCTAATCTCCCGACAGCAGTGCCCGACCTCACTAATGCTCTTCTTGTTGAATGGAAGCAAATCACCACAGAAATGTTCCGACATCCAGTGGAAAGCCTTCCCAGAAGAGTGGAGGCTGTTTTCGCAGCCTCGGGGAGACCAACTCCATATTAATGCCCATGATTTTGGAATGAGATGTTGGACGAGCAGGAAGGTTTGCCACAAGGCGACATCATTTACCATGCAGCTGTTTCATATTAGTCCAATCGAATAATACATTTTCTTTGCCACTCTCAGGAGTAATGGTTTCTTTGATGACTTTATTGGTACAGCAAGAAACACAGACCAGTTCCCCCAGGAACCGTGAGAAATGAGCTGTGGAATTTGATGGATGCAAAGAACACGCAGATATGTGGATGGAAAAGCAGTGCTGAGTTGAGTTCAATTGTAGAAAGGATTTGCTTTGCTCAGTACTGCTGCTGCACATGATGGGTGGGAGTGTGGGTGTGAATCTTGTCTTGTTCAGTTTTTTCACATCATCTATTATATATGAGAGTTGAGAAAAAAATTCCTCGCCTGACATGGAAGTATATGAGATAGAATTAATAGCACAAAAATAAAACATCAGTGATCGATTAGTTTTAAGACTAAATGCAAATTATTTGTTTGTAGGAAGAGCCGATGTAAAAAGATAAGTATCATAAATTATTTTAAGTTTCACATGAACAGCCTTTCGTGCATCCTTTCAATATGCCACACACTACTTTTAGCAGCAACTATTACAATTTGTTATTCAATGTTTCATCTCCCAAAGTAAAACAGGCAGGCTGATTCATCATAGAATGTGTGTGCTGTCCCTCGGATGGACGTTATAGTAAACGTGAATCCCATCCATAAGTTGGTGGATGTTAAATATCCTACATTGTCCTTCGTGAAGTGAAGGTGAGCTATCGCTGGCACCATGTATCCTGAAAAGGCCCTTGTGTCCAGATTCTTTAAAAAGGAATAATATTCCAGGCAGCTCACCAACAACACTCAAGGTTTAGATAACTGATAACTTTATTCTAAATCACTCGAATATGACAGTAAAAAACCGTGCCTTTGTCACACGCGTATATGCAACACATGGCAGCAAGTAGCATCATTGGATGAGGGGGGGGGGGCATAGCTACGCCAAGTCAATGCCCCTTGTATGTTTGGGCAGGAATTTCTCAAACTCCCTGAAGGAGTAATAAGATGTCCATGTCGGCTGTTGGCCAAGGACACAAATTTTAAGAAACCCCTACCTATGGTATAACAAAGCAACTTTGGTCTGGGATTGTAGCCTGAGATCTGCTGATTTCAAAATGTGATGTGGTAGTTGTCAACACCCCTGTAAAATGTGTTTATTGTCCAATGAGTTGCCATGGTAACCAAAAATTACCAAAACACCATCATTTGTGAGAATGACTGCATATAAATTTACGTTTTTGCTAAAAAAGAAAAATGCTTTCAAAGGTGCAATGACTAACTGCATTTCATAGCACATGCGCATGGGCACCTTTCCTTCACATAATGACAAAAACATTATACATTTAATTACCTTAACCACCGAAAGTGAAGGAAGTTATGTTTTCACCCCTTTCTGTCTGTTTGTTACTTGCAAAATCGAAGATTTTTCAAGTATATTGGTCAGTTGATTTTATTATTCTGTCTGTCTGTTGGGTCGCCGAAATAGGTGACCTTTATTGGGTCGCCGAAATAGGTGACCTTTATTGTCAGTAATTCTGTCTCTTTGTTTGGATGTTTGTTTGGATGTTTGTTCATTTGTCATCAGCATAATTGGTAGTAAACCTGGGCGGATTTTGACCAAACTCGGGGGGTAGGTACATCTTATGACCTCGTGCTTTGGAAATTGCGATGGTTGCTAGGGACGCTTTGGTTCCCTAGCAACAACCGAAAAACCTTCAAAATCAGTACCGTTCACGCGAAATCAATTCCAAAAGCCATTATCCCACGTAGGGTTATGAAATTTGGCACGAATGATCTACAGGTGATGCTCTATCAAATATATTCCGTTTTTTGTGATACATGGAATACTTTACCTGCAGCGCCCCCTACAATTACGGCATGCATGAAAATTGGCGAAAATTGAAGGCACCCTAGCGACCAGGTGAGTGCATCGATACAAATGAAGCTTTGCAGGTTCATGGTACTCAATGTGTACTACAACTTTGCCTCAGGACATATTGACCAATTTTGCTTAGGTCAGGGGTCAAAGGTCAATTAGTGCAAAAATCGATAATATGCGAGAGTTGGAGGTGCCTTCGCACCAAATGCTACTCCTCCTAGGGTTATGATCGGATAGTCATGAAAATCCACACTAATCGTCTGGAATACATTGTGCATAAACATTCGAGCTGGATTTTTGATTTAGATCTTTGTTCACCCACAGCACCCCCTCGAACTTTGGGGATTTCCGATTTCAAACCGCATTTTTGGTACTTTTCATTCAAATGGATACCGAGTAGTTATCATGAGATGGAACTGGATGAGATTTGATATGCATAATCTTAAGGTGATTCCCTATCTGCTATATGACATCCATTTTGCTCTATATCTTATAGTTTCCATGCTCGGCGACCCATCGCCGCCTACCGGCTTGTCTGTCTGTTTGTCTGTTTGTGTACAGGATATCTCAAAAAGTTGTGGACACGTTCGGTATGTGACACGAACGAACTGATTAGATTCTGGTGAACATCCGGATCCGGATTCGGATGCGGCTGCAAATTTTTTTTTGAGTCATTCTTCACCATTGAGAGATAGGTTCAACAACAATATATAGTACAATATCTCAAAAAGTTGTGGACGGATTCGGACGAAACTTGGTGCACATGTTGGGTGTGCCACAAGGAAGAATGGATTTAATTATGTTGAAGATCCAGATCTGGATCTGATAATTTTTTCAGTGATTCTTCACCATAGAGAGATAGGGCCAAAAACTATATATATATATATATATATATATATATATATATATATATATATATATATATATATATATATATATATATATATATATATATATTTCTGTAACACCATATCTCAAAAATGTATTGGGCTGATATGTTTTTGTGGATCAGGCATTACAGGGCGGGGGTATGTGCTCTACCATGTGCTCTTCTAGTGTTTTTAGTGGGTTTCTGAAATCAACTTATAAAAAGGTACAAGCTTCTGAATGGCGTTGTGTGCGTTTATATGCTGTACGTATATTCATAGTTTCACAATACTTATTGTAACATCTTCATATATTGCTCTCACTGTTGCTTCTTAGCAATGAGTTTCCTCTGCATGTCGATAATATTTATGGTAATACATGTGGATCTTCAGATATTTTGCATGAATTGGTTCCACAATAATGAAAATATAGCTCATCAGTGTCATTTTTCATCAGCATCAGTTACAGTGATTGCAGCACTATTTCCACATTCACCTTGCCACTGGCGAGCTTCTGTGCATCGATCTGCCTTGGATGCAACATTGATTGTCAAAGCAGTGGAGATGGGTGAGATCTCATATCTCGATTGGGATCATTCACAAATATCACCGGAATTAGAGTTCCTTCATTGGAGACGGTCCATCCACTATTCGTTGGAACTGTCAGATTTGGTTTTACTTTGTGAATCATGTTGCACATGATTTTCAATTGGTGATGACAGTGTTGTTCACATAACATGTTTCCTCAATCCATATTCAGTTGGTGGCGGTTGGGAAGCAATTTTGTCTTTTTTTGTAGCCAAATGGTAGCAAAGGGCATCCAGAGTTTCTCACTTTCACCTACCTAGTGCCTTTTTTCTCTCATTACAGTTCCATTAAAAAGGCTCTGTAAATTGGCAGTGCATTATCAATTGAAGATGACTAAATATGGCAAGTTCAAACTGGATATTTTTCTTCAAAAGAATGTTGTGTGCTCTGCACTCCCCTATCTTGTCCAGGGAGCAAGTTGTATTGCATCCTGTTAATATATGCAGAGCTAGAAAATGAAAATTATATCATACACAATTGGTCTATTGTGCCTGAGGAAGCCGGCTGTGAAGCTGGTGAAATGTCGCCTGAGACCGGGTCTGCTCTTCCTTTTTTGCTCAAATTAGCAGAATTGATAGCCTGGTGTTGGCTTAGTAGTTCGGGTGGCGGCTTGGGATCCTAGGGTCCTGAGTTCAAGCCCCGTTGGCTGCTGAATTAAAAATACACCAGGAGGTTGACGCAGCCTGTCATCCTTCCGAGGTCGGCAAAATGAGCACCAGTTTAGTGGTAAGGGGGACACTGTATCAGCGGCATAGCCACGTCTCAACCAATGATGCACCAGCAGCCACAGGCTGCACTCGATAGAGAGAGTGTCAGTGTGATTACCGACTACAGTATGTATTGTATACAACCAAAAAATCTTGAGTTGCTTTCACCGTTGTTTTGGGGAAAATTCAATAAACATTCAAAAAGCAATGTTGCATTTTAAACGTTTCAAGGAGAAGTGCATAAACATTGATATTTATAAACAGCTGGCAAGCGTCATGTGATGGGTATAAAAAAAAACATTTGGCTCAGTGATTTAAAAAACATGTTCATGTGGCAAACGGCTCAGAAATTGGGTGTTATCAATTTTTTTTTTGCTTTGAAACTCACAATGAGAAACCATATCATCCATCATCCTTCATCCATCAACACAGGCATGCACACACCCTCAGAGAATCCCTTTAAGTGCAAATGTGCCCATATGTACCAAGTACCTTGAAGCAACTGCCGACTGTACATCCCGATCGGGACATGAACTGTACTGTTATCAACTGTAGGGTGCTCAGTAAGTGGCTTAAGCACTGAAGAAAGCACTCCAATTAAATGGTTGATGAGGAACATCTGGCTTGGCACACAATTAGCAATCACCGAACCATCATATTAAACAGGAAACTTAGAGACGCATAAAATATCAAATATGTCTGAATTGGACAAATGAACACTTTTTTCAGCAGTCATAACTGCTGCCATGTTCAATTCTGGAGCTGAAATTTTGTAATTCGGCTTAGTTTTAGAAAGTCTGGAGGTTATGGCATGTGCGGAAATGAAATAAAGCCACAAACACTGACATCTTTGGGTGTTTATAAGCATTGCAATGTCTCCAATGATTTGTAGGTATGATGATATCAAATATGTCCGAATTAGACAAATTAACACTTTTGTGGCAGTCAGAACTACTTCGTTCAATTCTGAAGCTTAAATTCTGTAATTTGGCTAAGTTTAAGAGATTCTCGACGTTTTTGCATGTGCGGAAATGAAATAAAGTCACAAGCACTGGCCTTTGCAGGTGTTTATAAGCATTGCAATATATCCAGCGATTCAAACTTATTGTGATTAAAGTGAAGAAAAAAAAACTATCATAAAGAAATCATTGCAGCCTGTTCCAAGTCAAGGCATGGTTGAGCAGGCTAAAACTATATGGCGGCTTCAGTCCCTAGCAAGGTAACCCAGGAATCGCCTTCAGACACCATATAGAGTCAGGTTGCTGAGGATGTGCCTGATAAAGGACATAATTTTAAAATGCCATTAATTATCTTCAAAAGGGGTGTTTTAATTAACCCAAACACCCAATTTTCATTCTTGTACTTCCTTGGTGTTCCCTTAGTGTGCAAGCAAAGTTTCAGGCTGCTAGGCTTTATGGTTTTGGAGTTATGGAGCACACGAACACACACACACACACACACACACACACACACACACACACACACACACACACACACACAGTTATTAGTATATATTTAACCATTTTTATTGATAAGAGGTTTCACAAATTGTTGTATGTTTTCCAGTAGGTCTGACTCTTTAAAATATTACTGACTTTTGCAAAACACTGATATCATTTATATCAAGATGTAAAACAAAAAAAAAACTAGAACGGGCACTCGTAGAGCTTATACCTTCGTCGCAGCCACGAGTTTGAACATGGCATGAGAGTGAAATGAGGAATGAAAATTCCACTAAATCTCAGGAATTTCGCAAATTTTAAAGTCCATGATCCAGATTTTGTGAAAGGATTTTGTTATTAGAACTATTACGATTTTGACAATTTTAGGTGATTTGTTGTCCCGAGTGCCGAACTCTGTAGCATGTAGGGTCGGATTCGGTCGAATGTCACTGACCACGCAGACACGACCTGGATCAAGTAGATCATGTTTTCAAATCCGAGCGAGGACAAAAACGTCATTTTAATTGGCGTCTAATTAAACAAGAAAGTAAAACTCCTTTTACTAAACCATGAGCGAAGCTATGTGCATATCAAACTATACCAAGTCTCCTTAATGAAAATTTGTTGTATTTTACTTAGTAACTAAGTTTGGTAGGGCCCTTATGGACCTTGTTGCATCAACAGACACACAGTTTAGAGACAGAGATATATTCTAGTTATTACCTTTGTATTAAGTTGTCCACAACGCATCTCAATACAAATATGCATTTCGTGACCCCCATGACCTTTGACCCACAACCGCTACCTAGGGTGACAATAGTACTATACCTTGTGTCATTTCAGAAGATGGGGAATTGAACACTGAACAATTTGGAGTTAATTTGATGTAAATCGGAAACATATTAACCGTTTTCATCATGAAAAAACGATGTTGACCTTTTTGTGACCTTGACCTTTGATCCGATCGCTCCCAAAATCTAATGGATTTGTCCTTTCATGATGCCAAACAAATCCAAAACAATTAAAGCCTCTCTGCGTTTTGTTTTTTTGCGTTAAGTTGTCCACAACGCTTTCCGATATAAATGTGAATTTGTGTGACCCCCTTGACCTTTTACCCCCAACCGCTGCCTTGGGTGACAAATGTACTATACCATGTGTCATATTAGAGGATGGGGAATTTAATTTTGAACATTGTGGAGTTAATTTGCTGTAAATCAAAACAAAATTGACAATTTAATCGTGAAAAAACGATTTTGACCTTTTTGTGACCTTGACCTTGACCTTTGATCCGATCGCTCCCAAAATCTAATCGATTTGTCCTCTCATGATGTCAAACAAGTCCACAAAATTTCATGACAATTTGCTAAGTGATTTTTGCGTAATGTTGTCCACGACGCTGCCCAATGTAAAATGCTTTGTGGTGACCCCCTTGACCTTTGACCCCCAACCGCTACCTAGGGTAATTATGCCACACTTTCATGTGGCATAGCCTAGAATGTAGAATTGAGTAATGAACATTTTGGTGTTGGTTTTATCTCGTTCGGATAAAAATTGACCGCGTTAGGACGAAAAAACGATTCTGACCTTTTTGTGACCGTGACCTTGACCTTTAATCCGATTGCTCCCAAAAGCTTCGCCTGGCGTCCTTGAGTAACTGCACATAATCTCTGAAAATTTCATGCAAATCGGTCCAGCAGTTTTTGCGCAATGTTGTCCGCACACATATTTACCAATAAATAAATACACAGGGGTCAATACAATACCTTCGTCAAACGAAGTTTGCGAAGGTAAAAAACGAACAAACACACTTGGCAGGGGTTATATTCCAAAATACAACTGGAGAGTTCATAGAACATGATACCCCCTTGCAGTGTTCAAGTATATACTGTTGGACCCAACATTCGCAGGGAATACATTCCTGAAAAATGCTGTGAATATTCGGGCATGGTTTCAATAGGAAAAAGGGGGATGGGTTCATGGTGGTTAGTGATTCATAAGGGAAAATCAAAAATCCCGTGAAAAACTAGGAAAACACCCATGAAAAAGCGAAACAAAAAACCTCGCGAATACACAAAGCAAAGGGCCGTGAATGTAGAAGCAGGTCAGGAAAACCGCAAAGACAATCACGACTACGCCCATGAAAAACTGCAAATATGCCTGTGAAAAAATGCGAAAAAATAAAACGAATACATGAAACACAGGGCCGTGAATGTAGAAGCAGGTTCGAAAAACTGCGAATAAACCCGCAAAATACTGCAAATACACCCGCGTAAAAAAATGTGAAAAAACCATGAATACGCGAGGCACAGGGCTGAAAATATAGAAGCAGAGGACATTTTATGAACCACGGATATGTGGGGTCCGCAAATAGCGGAACTGTGAATGTCGGGGTCTAACAGTACTTCAATTTTAATAAAATAATGATTTTATAGATTGTTAAAAAAAATTCAGGTAGTTTAGCGCCACAGAAATAGAATGCATCAATCAGAATCGTACATGTCGTCATATCGGTGGCCTCTTTTTCACCCTCTCATGTGCCACACCCTCTCAGGCTATATATATATATATATATATATATATATATATATATATATATATATATATATATATATATATATATATATATATATATATATATATATATATATATATATATATATATATATATATATATATATATATATATCATGGTTATTGGAAGTATTATGAAGGCGATTTGTGTTCGACAGTGTTCAAGTATATAATTAAATTTTAATAAAAGCTGAAAGCGGTTTAGAGGCGTATATGTAAATTAATTCCGAATTTTACTGCCGTTTTACCCAGTGTCTATTACATCACCCTATCTAACACTTTACATGACTTATTTGTGCCTATTGTTGATGTCATTTATAATGTCCTTAAAAACAGTGAGTTTTCTGTTTGATTTTTCAATTTTGCTTGACTGCCAGGCAGGCAGCCAGAGTGAAAATATTATCTCACTCCTCTTTGCACATGCACTACAGCACTAATGTCACTGGGTAGTCACTACAAGTCATGAATGTTTTAACTGGCTGAGAACCAAGCCTGGACAGGTCACCACTGTTGCAAACTATTGCATCTATCCTTGAACGGGGACAATATTGAAGGTGCTCTGGATATCTATGGAGACCAAAAGTAAATACCACAAGATTGTTGCAGTTTAAAAGTATTATTAACACAAAACATACCATCCAATTGGTTGATGAGACCAAAACAACCAGTCATGTGCAGTTTCTTACAAATCTTGAGTTTGTTCTGAGCTAATGCACCCAGAAGTATCTCGGTAAGCAACTTTCGTTTTTGAAGTCGTGTCTTTTCTAGCATATGACAAATAGCATGGTCTGCTGTCCAGACATGAGATAGTTTCCTGCAATCTTCCATAACTGATTGCTTTGTCACTTTTAGCGGTCTTTTTAAATTTATTGATAATTTCTATCAACACTGAGCTAAACATCAAATGGCAAGCCATGTAACTCTTGTATCGTGCCGTGACTCTTGCCTGCTGGCACAATATGCCATAAGTCTGAAGGGTAGGCATTCATCCCATTTATTGTCATTAATCATGGTCTTGGAGAAAAAGTTGCACAGCAATGTCTGGTAGAAGTGTTGTGTTAGTCCATTCATCTAAGAGTGGTATCGTGACATGATTTAGCAAGTCATGCCAAAGTTCTTGCACAATTGTTGAATTGGCTTGTTCTAAAAATTCTTTGCTTGCTCAGAATACAAGTAATAAAAAAAACATTTTTAAATGTAAAAGGATGTATGGATGGTATGCCATAAAAGTATTTAAACAAGGTCAGGACGGTCACAAGAAATCATCATGTGAAACCATCCCTACATCTTTCTTCAACTAATGGTTGTTCTCCAGCCATCTCTGGATCCTTCTGCAATGATAGTGTATGTTAATTGTTTCCATGTATTAATGTGACCAGTGAAATATGAAACACACACACACACACACACACTCTCTCTCTCTCTCTCTCTCTCTCTCTCTCTCTCTCTCTCTCTCTCTCTCTCTCTCTCTCTCTCTCTCTCTCTCTCTCTCTCTCTCTCTCTCTCTCTCTCTCTCTCTCTCTCTCTCACCAAATCTAGAGAGATGTTCATTGTCATTTGCAGGCAGAACCGTTATACAAAGGAAGATTTATGGATAGTTTCACATTAAAATTTCTTATGACCATCCTGACCTTGTTTACATACATTTTGGCATACCATCCCTACACCTTTTACATAACAAAAAAAACAAGAGAGAGCAATCAGAGATTGCAGACCCTCACCAGGACTTGTTTTGTGTGGTGTATTTTGTGTGGCAAATCCAGTAAATGGAAGGATGTACTAAATGAAAGGTCATTGATTGCAAAAGAAAGATTTAATTGGTCGAGTTGTAAATGTGTAAAGGTCAAAGGTCTGAAAAGTTGTAAGGGTCAAAATGGTCGAAAGTGTCTAAATTGTCAGAATTGTCTGAAGGGGACTAAATGGTCTAAAACATCTAATGAGGGTCTGAAGGGCAAAGGGGTCGACATGGTATGAAAAGGACTAGAAGATGTGAAGTTCTAAAGAGCAGAAAGGTGTCTAAGGGTCTTCAGGGTTCAAAAGGGTCGATGAGGATCTAAAGCGTCTTATAGGTCTAAAGGTTCAAAACAAATCGTCTTAAATGGCCTTAGGGGTATCAAGGGTCGAAAGGGTGTTGGTATTCTTAGGGATCTATAGGGTATTAAAGGGTCTTGTGGGATATATGAGGTTTTAGGGGTCTTCAAGTGTCTTCAGGATCTTAAAGGGTGTTATGGGTAATTAAGGATCTTGGGGTTCCAAAGGGTCTAATGTAATTAATACACATACTCGCAGTCTTTGAGGACAAACAACCAAACAAGAAAGAGGTCGTGCATAGCAAGAAACTTGCAAAATCCATAAAGCAAATTTGACCATAAAAATAATTGGGCCAAAAAAAAAAACATTTGTTTCCTATTGCATGGCCAAAAAAATTGGGTAGGTAGGTAGGGAATTTTTTTTTGACAATTTTTTTTGCCATGAATACTTTAATATAACTCGATTAAAAATGTTTATTTTCCTTGGTAGTGCTGGTGGTAGTGGTAGTGAGGTGGTCGTGGTAGTGTGGTGGTGTGGTAGTGGTGGTAGTGTGGTGGTGATGGGGCATGGTGGTGGTGGTGAAATCGACTTGCTAAAATGCACTTTATTCTGTCTTAAATTTCTCTACATATTTAACAGTACATGCATGCTGAAAATATGCATTGTTTATTAATATATATATATATATATATATATATATATATATATATATATATATATATATATATATATATATATATATATATATATATATATAGTTTAACAGCAAGTCTAGTGCATTTTTGCAAGTCTATTGCACCACTACTACCGCCACCACCACCACACCACCCACCACCAAATCACCACCATCACCACTGTCACCATCACCACCACAATAGGTGAAACTAACCGTGAAAAGACCAATCCACAAAGCAGTCCTCGTGCGCGTTTGACTCGGGCGCCGCCATTTTGAAACTCTCACTGATGTAACACGCGGGATTCAAAGTGGCGGTGCCTGAGTCAAACGCACCCGAGTCCAAATTGTCAACAAAAATCGTAGGGTCGCATATAAAAGCAATGGGTCGGTAGGAAACCAGAAACAAACTCCTTTTTTTATTTGGCCTTGGTGGTTGAACTCAATGACAAAATACACAAATTATCTTCAAATATCAAGTCAAATGGATGAAAATTGACAATTTTAGAAATGACTATGTCGACTTTTTGGCCGTTTTTGACCTTTTGGCCTATGTTGACCTCAAAAATGCTTGTTCGGTGAATTCAGTGACCCGATATGCAAATCCTCTTCAAATTTCAAGTCAATGGAATGAAAATTGAGGATTTTAGAAGTTCCACCTGTTGTTTTATTTTGGCCTATGTTGACCTTTTGGTCTATGTTGACCTCAAAAATAGTTGGCTAGTTGTATTCAGTGAGTTGATTTGAAAATTCCGTTCAAATTTCAAGTCAATTGGATGAAAATTGACAATTTTAGAAATTATATGTTGACCTTTTGACCTCAAAAATAATAGGCTTCTTGCTTATGACAAACTCTACCATGCGGTGAAGTTTCGTGAAGACCAGTTTAAAATTGTGACCTGTAGGCAATAAACATACAAACAGACAAATGAAAAATCACTCGCAGAGTGACATCTTGGCAAAACAGCACAAAGTATAATGGAACTTGGTAGAGTGCATAACTCTGCCAGGTGGAACAGTTCATGTTTTGTATCCCACTGATGGGCTGGATCCAAACCAAAATCCAATCCGCTTGTTCTTGTCACCTTTTCAACTCATTCACCTTGTTTCATCATAACTCTTCCAGAACTTTTTGCGATAGAGTGATATATTTAGTTTTTGGCCCTATCTATCAGTTTTAGAAATTAGGCCTGTGTTGACCTTTTGATCTTAAAATTAATTGGTAGTTCAATTCAGCGACCTGACATGAAAATGCTCTTCAAATTTCAATTCAGTCAGATGAAAATTGAGAATTTTAGAAAATTTGGCACAAATTGGCACAAGCATTGTGACCTTTTGACCTATGTTGACCTCAAAATTAATAGGTGGTTGAATTCAGTGACCTGATATGCAAATGCTCTTCAAATTTCAAGGTAATTGGATTAAAATTGACTATTTTAGAAATTTGGCCTGTGTTGATCTTTTGGTGTATGTTGACCTTTTTGCCAATGCTTACCTCAAAATTAATAGGTGGTTGAATTTGGTGACCTCATATGCAAATGCTCTTCAAATTTCAAGTCAATCGGATGAAAATTGAGGATTTTATACATTATGCCTATGTTGACCTTTTCATCTATGTTGACCTCAAAATTAATAGGTGGTTGAGTTCAGTGACCTCATTTGCAAAGGGTCTTTAAATTTCAAGTCAATCGGATGAAAATTGAGTATTTTAGAAAACTGGGCCTTTTGGCTAATGTTGATCTCTGAATTATTAGGTGTTCAAATTCAGCAAACTGATATGCACATGGTCTTCAAATTTCAAGTCAATCGGATGACAATTGAGGATTTCAGAAATTTGAAAAAGTTGTTGACCTTTGTCCTGTGATGACATTTTCATCTTTTGACCTCTTAGTCTTAATAATTAGTCTTCTCTCGGCCCACCAACATCACCATTTGGTGAAGTTTCATGATGAATGGTTTAAAATTGTAACATGTGAGCAATTGAAGTTCAGCGGACAGACAAACGGAAGTGATGAACATCTCAAAAAATAAAAACCATTGCCAAGTCACAAACGTACAAACAGTGGTCAGTGAATTGTATATAGTAAGTATTCCCACTCTGCTTTAGGTTTTATCTCTGATGAACGGACCCACCTTCAACCGATCAGTGACAAAGCCATGATATATAGATTATCATCACACCTCGGGGGATTAATATTATATAATGTTCTCTCAATGGAGAACTGCACCCACGGTAACAACAAACAATGGGGAAGCTTACTTATCTAACCTTATATGCCTTCACTCATCTGACAGGACAGAGTCTTGGAAATTCACAAGACAATAAATACACCAGCTGTGCCCAGCATGGCAGTCCATCCCATCAGCAGCTGTCTCGCTTGGGAGGAGGATCGAAGCATGGCTGGCTGGCTGGCTGGGTGGGTGGGTGCCATTTCTTTTCACAGCATATCTGCAGATTGTTATGGCCTCCTTGCCCAACCGCTCCTGACATCTGCTCACCTTGTTCCTACACCGTACCCATTTATCACCTCAGACTCGCACGTCATTGGTTACGTGATGCGCCCCTCCCATCTCACTCACTATTGGTTGACGGGTCTGGTCCGTGGGCGGGGAAACCTTTCCACCACATCTCACCCAGACATTCTAGTGCAAGGGTGTCGTCAGGATGGTGGAGACAACTATTCCCACCCAAACCAAAAGCTGTTGGCCTACGCAAACACTAAAAAGAACAGTTACCCCAACGAGCCATTTCCACAACAATATATATATATATATATATATATATATATATATATATATATATATATATATATATATATATATATATATATATATATATATATATATATATATATATATATATATTTTTTTTTTTTTTTCCTATATACTAGTATGGGCCCGTAGGTGCGTGCCCGAAGGTGCGTAAACGACGACTGGATTGGGGAATTTTTTCATCCCCCCCCTCTCACCCACTCCCCCCAATCTCTCGCCCCCTCCTCTCTCGTTCCAGTACCCTCTCTCGTGGGTGAGGCGTGCCAGTATGTGCAGCTTCGTTCCTTCGCTCTCGTAAACGACGACTGGATTGGGACATTTTTTCAATTAGATCGGACCAACCGTATCATAAATGGACATAACTTGGGAAACACCTGGGAAACATACTCAGGTCCCCAGCGTCAATTGTGACGTCATATCAAACGAAGAAGAATTGTGACGCCCCCTCTCTCTCGCCCCCCCTTGCTCCCCCCTATTCTCGCCCCTCCTCTCTCCCCCCTCCTCTCTTTCCCCTCTCTCTCGCCCCTCTCTCTCACCCCCTCTCTCACCCCCTCTCTCTCGCCCCCTTCTCTCTCCCCCTCTCTTGAATTGTGACGCCCCCTCTCTCTCACCCCTCTCTCTCCTCTCTCTCTCTCTCTCACTCCCCTCTCTCCCTCCTCTCTCCCTTCCCTCTCTTGCCCCCTTTCTTGTACCTCCTCTCTCCCCCTCTCTTGAATTGTGATGCCCCCTCTCTCTCCACCCTCTCTCCACCCTCTCTCCACCCTCTCTCCCCCCTCTCTCCCCTTCTCTCCCCCTTCTCTCCCCCTTCTCTCCCCCCTCTCCCCCCTCTTTCCCCCTCCTCTCTTCCCCCTCCTCCCTCACCCCTCTCTCTGTAAATGTATTCACAAATGTATTCACAAAAAAAGACCCATTAATTGTGACATCATTCGTGATGTCATAGCACCGTGTCTTGTCATTGGTGGACAGATAAATGGCCATAACTTGGGAACCACTTATCCAATTAATATCAAACCTCGAAAAGGCACATCCGCCCGTCCGCAGCATTATTCCTGGCAAGTTTCAATCAGATCGGACCGTCAATCGTGCAAAATAAATAAATAAATAAACATTAATAGTGACGTCATTTTGATGTCATAGCACCGTGTCTTGTCACGGTGGTCGACACCGTGTCTTGTACAAGTCGACAGATAAATGGCCGTAACTTGGAAACAGCTCGTCCGATTGACATCAAACCTCGAAAAGGCACATCGGCAGGGCCCCGGCAATATTCCTGGCAAGTTTCAATCCGATCGGACCGGCGGTCGTCGAGAAACTGCAGTCGCAGACAAACAGATAGACAGACCCACACACATACAGAGATTGCTGGAATTATAGATACTAGTACGGGCCCGTAGGTACGTGCCCGTAGGTGAGTGCCAGTATGTGCAGCCTCTCTCTCTCTCTCTCTCTCTCTCTCTCTCTCTCTCTCTCTCTCTCTCTCTCTCTCTCTCTCTCTCTCTCTCTCTCTCTCTCTCTCTCTCTCTCTCTCTCTCCCTCTCTCTCTCTCTCTCTCTCTCTCTCTCTCTCTCTCTCTCTCTCTCTCTCTCTCTCTCTCTCTCTCTCTCTCTCTCTCTCTCTCTCTCTCTCTCTCTCTCTCTCTCTCAAAGGCACACCCGCGGGTCCACAGCAATATTCCTGGAAAGTTTCAATCGTGCAAAAGAAATAATGAAAAATAAATAAATAAATAAACATTAATTGTGATGTCAGTCGTGATGTCATAACACCGTGTCTTGTCATTGGTCGACAGATAAATGGCCGTAACTTGGGAACCGCTCGTCCGATTAATATCAAACCTTGAAAAGGCACATCCGCAGGTCCCCAGCAATATTCCTGGCAAGTTTCAATCAGATCGGACCGTCAATCGTGCAAAAAAATAAATAAATAAACATTAATTGTGACATCATTCGTGATGTCATAGCACCGTTTCTTGTCATTGGTCGACAGATAAATGGCCGTAACTTGGGAACCGCTCGTCCGATCGATATCAAACCTAGAAAAGGCACATCCGCGGGTCCCCGGCAATATTCCTGGCAAGTTTCAATGAGATTGGACTGGCGGTCATCGAGAAACGGCGGTCGCAGACAAACAGACAGACAAACAGACATGCACACACAGAGATTGCTGGAATTATAGATAGACTAGTACGTGCCCGTTAAAAAAATAAAAAAATTAATATTCAAACCGTGAGCAACAAACAACAACCACACAGGCCGTTTCTTCGCTCTCGCGTGCCCATACGTGCATGGCCCGGAAGTTCGTTCGCATATTATTCGCAGTTACGATTATTCGCAATTTAGTTTTAATACCCAATTATTCAATTAGCGCCAACGTATTTTACCTTTTTGCAATGTTATCGCAAGGAAAAACAAAAAGAGAAGAGAAGAGAGAGAGAAAAAAAATTACTTTTTTGGTTCGGAGCATACCAGCACTCTGATGTTACCGAAATTTATGCACCATCTAATATGAAAACCATCATAACTTGGGGCATTGTGTTTATCTATAAATGCGCATAAGAAATTGAGAAATTATTAGAATACACGAAGTCATCATTATCCGGAAGCCCGTACGTTGTAACCCGTAATGGGGAACGCGGCTGAGGTTCCCTTCCCCATCGGCCACGCCCACGCAACAACGTGTCTCGTCATTGGTTTGGTAAATAAATAGCCGTAACTTGGGAAGCACTTGTCCGATTAATATCAAACCTTGAAAAGGCACATCCTCAGGTCGAAAGCAATATATCTGGCAAGTTTCAATTAGATCGGACCAGCGGTTGTCGAGAAACAGCGGTCACACACACACACACACACACACACACACACACACACACACACACACACACACATTGCTGGAAATATATATATATATATATATATATATATATATATATATATATATATATATATATATATATATATATGTATATATATATATATATATATATATATATATATACATATACATATATTGTCGGGGAAATGGCCCTTGTTGGACTACTAAATGTAGGATTAGCTCAGATCCCCCATTAAATGCATATATATATATATATATATATATATATATATATATTTATATATATATATATATATATATATATATATATATATATATATATATATATATAGGTTGTTTGGTAAAATGGACGTTATATGTGTGTTGGTAGGTGTCAGAGGCTGTATTATTGTTGTGCGGTGGTGGTGGAACGAGAGGTCCCTCTTCTTCTTCCCCATCAAGGATGATCGGCCCCGTCCAGTCAGCTGAGAGAGTGTGGCAAAAGAGAAGAAGTGACGCGAAGGGGAGGAGTTTGTCGGCAGTCGCTAAGAGAAGCGGGCTCGTGTGTCGAAAGAGCGACCGAAAAAGAGACTGTGGTGAAACTGTGAGCGCCGTGGTGGCACCGATCGGCTGTACACGGGACAGCTGTCTGTTTTTCGTGAGGAACGAGCCGAAAGAAAGGCAGGGAAGGCAACAGAGAAACGACGAGTGTCGAGTCGTGATCTGCTGGATGAGCAGGTGATTCGAAGCGAGCGAACGTAAGAGAGGCTGCCTGCACGTCGAATCGGCTACCGACTCTAAGGAAAGAAAAGGTGATTCGACAGAGAGAGAAACTGAGAGGACGGAGTTGGGAAGTCGGGCTTTGAGGCGGGAAGGCAAGAGAGGAGACGCCGGAGTTTCTGGCGGTCCCTGCTCACACCAACGGCTCGACACGTTTGCCGATCCGCTTGCCGGAGCCCCGCACCTCGATTTGGGCCTTGTCTGGTGAGCAGGCCAGGCCTGGATTTGTATGCTGGACCTTGAGAGAGATCGGCTGAGGCCCATCGTCGAGATTGTGCGGGGCCGGAACCCGCTGAGGAGGGCGTGTGCACATGGTGCCTTGAGAAGGAAGAGTACGGCACCGCTATCTTGCCACGCAGCGCGTTCGAGCTGGGAGTTTGACTCCGTGGACATCTGCCTGTTGCGAGCGACATTCGTGCTTTTGACACTGTCCTCTCGTCCATGAAACCTCACCAAGTACTCTGTCTTGTCTTGCATGCATGCTGTCTGTCTGTCTGTCTGTCTTTGTCTGCACGTTGTTTAAGGCATATTTCGGTAGTGACCCCCTCAAAACCTGTAGTCCGTGGTTCCCTAGTTAAGAACGGGTTGAGGATTGTTAATAAAAACATTGTCGTGAATATTGCTTGTGTTGTGATCCCCGATGTTCCCCAATAAATCTGGTTAATTCGTATGAAGTTGCCGCTATGGATTAATTCGTGTCACGTCGAGGAACAATCTGTTCGATTGGCATATAAAACCAAAATGGTTACAGACTGGCAGAAAACGCTCGGAATCTGACAAAACCAGTCTGTAACCAGGGGTTCTATTTCCCCAACTGGCAAGGTACAAGGATTACGTTGGTATCGCGATTGAAGGCACGTGACCCGAGGCCTGTGCTGAGCCGGCCAGCATTATAGATCCCGGAGACGGCCGGAGTGGGTTGAGAATCCCTCCGTCGCTGAATCCATAAATATATATATATATATATATATATATATATATATATATATATATATATATATATATATATATATATATATATATATATATATATATATTTACGGTTCTCGGTACCATATGCATTCAAACATACAGTTGTCCCGAAGTTAGTTATGCCATTAGTATATGTGCAGATAGATCCCTCCCTTGAGTGCAGTGGGGAAGCAAAGGGGTGCGTTACAATGTTTTTTTAGTTAGATTAATGAATCATTTTCTCCCCTTTTATTTTATTTCCCTTGTTGTTGGAGCCGCAGTACCTTCCTCTCGCTTGCTACTCTCATTTGGGCTGGACAAGCACTTCACCGCCTTCTCACCTAACCAGAGACTCGTTTTTAAGAGGCAAAATCTTGCAGTAGTTCCTTCTTGGCGGGTCTAGACACGCGTGGAGTGGGCGGGCTTGCCGGCCTGGCCGAAATACCGCCCAGAAAGGGCGGACTCCATGAAGGCCCTGTCCAATCGGGACGGACGATGACGTCAGCTTCGCCAAGGCCCCTCCCCACCCAGGGGGTCTATAAAGTACGAAGCGATCCTCAGAGTAGGGGTGGTGGTTGAGTTGGTGGAATGGTCTTTAGTAAGAAAGAAGGAAGGTCGTTTGTTCTTTGGTGGTCGGAGAGTTTGTTGGCGTTGTTGCGAAGTGTCTACCCACGTCTCGCCTAGGCGGCCCGCGCTCTCCACTCAAGCTCCTTCATGGACACGAACTCCACACGTACGGTTGTGGCTGAACAACTCAACCTTTGTCAGGTGCAGCACCATGGAGCATCCCTTCCCCCCGAAACTCTCAGGTACTGAGAACTGCGACCTCTGCTCCCTCCTTTCCTGGCTGCAAAAGGTCCCCTTTTATTTTAATTGGGTTTATTTTGTCTGAGTGTGTGTCTGAGTGTGCGGCGCCTGTCTTATCAGTAAACATTACAAGTTCTTTGATTATTAGAATTCTTGCTTTTATTATTCTCGCGTTAAGTCTGCTCTGTGTCCGCTTTGGTAAGTTGCTGTATAATTGTCGCACTACATCTCTCTCTTCTTTCCTGTACATAACATAACCAATAAATCTTTTTTTTGTGCCACATGTTTTTTCTCACCTCGTGTAAATAAATAATTGTAGAAATGTTCCCAGTTGTTTTTTGTCTTTTCCTTCATTGGTTCGGATCTGAGTTTAGCCGGGTCTTTATCCCCGATAATCTGTTCATTCTAGCCGGTACGTCCTTGGCAGTTCCGCTCGGCTGGATCCAATCCGGAGTTGGTAGTTGGTAGTTCATACTCTACCATAGTTGGTAGAGTGATCCGGTTCGGGCAAGGCGCACCGAGGGCGTGGTTCCTCGGTAGTCGAAACTGCGTGGTTCATTAGGTAAACTGATTACACCTGGCAGGAAGACCCAATGCAATGCGGGAGTAGAGGATTAATGGGGTTTCTGAGGCAGCCATTCAAATGAATGGGGGAAAAGGGGAAAACTTTCTGACTTAAGCCCCAAAAGCCCAAAATAGGAGACTGATTTCCTCCCCCTCCCATTCAAGCAAATTAAAATTGAGACTGATTCAAGCCCCAAAAGCCCAAAATAGGAGGCTGATTTTCTCCCCCTCCCATACAAGCAAATGTAAAATTGAGACTTACTGATTAAAGCACTTCTTTCCTTTCATATTTTCATTCCATTCAAAGAGCGAACCAATGAATATTTGTCCATGTTCTCCTTTGGGGAATAACTTAATTTTCCTATTACATTCATCACCATCGAGTATATTCACAAAGATTACTTTGGAACTTAGTTATTGGTTTAAGTATTTTTGTTGAGCAGAAATGAAATGATAAACTTCTCTTAATGCTCTTCTTTGACCACCTCCTGATCCACATATCATTTTGAGATTATTGTAAATTGTTTTTCCATTGTTCAATTGATAACCATCAAAGTTTTCAGTCTATTCAGGATATTAATTTTTTTTTATTTACATCTTCCAACTTATTTGATATTTCTCACATTCTTTATGTTTCCCATTTAAATACCAAGGCTGATTACATCTCCACTCTTTGGTTTGGTTATTGCTTGGTTCTATCATTTATAAATCAGTAAAAAGATGGCAGTAGCCTGTTAAAATTCCCAACCCAATATCTTAACACTTATACTTATAACCATAAGGGAGACTATTCTCTAAAATATATCTTTTATCATCAAAAGCTCCTAATATAATGCTTTCTTATTTATCTCTTCTGTATATAATTGATGTTTATAACTTCTTATTGTATTCATTTTTCTGTACTCTTCCTTCTTTAAGGTTAAACAGTTGTTGAGCCAATGACGAAGTAAGCCAGCAACCAAGGAAACCAGCTACGAGGAGTGCCAGTGACGATCAGACCCTTGAGACATGCACCCTGAACCAGCCCTCATTAACCTCTCTCAAGGCACTTTTTTTCCACACTCGTCCTCGCATGCCAGCAGCTCTGGTACGCCATTTCTCTCCTCTATTTCTGGAGTGCTTCTTCTTCACACTCCAGTTCTTCTCTGGTCCTTCTGGGAGGAGTCATCCTCCGGACCGTCCTGCCCACTGAACGGCCCCAAAAAAAATCCATTACTTTCTGCCAGACCCTACAGTGCATTACACCACCGTGGCTGGCACACACTGGCCAGACAGATAGTGATATAGTCCTTTCGCATGCATTTGACAAGTGTGCCACATGTGCCTTTTGTGATTGGAAGTCCTCACCTGGCCCCACCCACAAACAAGAGGTGTTTGGTTGGTTAATTTAAACAACTTGGCTCGATTTTAAAAAGAGAGGTTGAATCAATTACAGTGCCATAACAAGGCATATTATGTGGCCACTTGTAGAAAGAAAATGATTCAAAATGCCACTACAGTTATCTCTTAATTGTTGCTGTCTGAATCACTGCTGTCAGAGACACTGTTCTGTACATGACTGCACTTCTTTGCAGATCCCTGGCAGCAACAGCCGACAGAGATGGCAAGATTTCTCTTGTTATAGGAACAGTTCATATTGCAACCTTTGATGCAGCTGCATGAAATGCTCTTCATCATATCATATGCTGTGGCCAGGATAGTTCAGTAGATGGCACTGTGTTCACCTTGTCACTATCCACTGCCCATCCAAAGTTTTCATACGATGGAATCACAGGCTTGCAGACATGGGCATTTTTGTCTATCATGGTTGCCAAAGTGGCATGTCTCAGATGTAGGATGAATATATCCTCTCTCAGCGGTTTAAGTTTTAGCAGGGGTCATTTGTTGTTCAGCAATTTGTAAACTCTGAGCTTCTCTAGATCTGATCCTTCAAAATCAACCCCCTTGTGGTGTAAGCTGCGATCATAAGGTCCCTTGACTGGTGGATGACTTCTGGAGTAATATCAACTGCTTCATCTTGGTCTGCAAAGTCACCCAGCGCTGATATGTTCAAAATATTGCTGGTTTACATCCATGCCTTCTTGCTAATTAATTATGGAAAGCCAGTTGTATCTCGTCCACGTAGGCTGTGATTAAAAGGCGGAGCATGACTTTTAGCAGGTCTGAGTGTGACAACAATCTCATGGCTATGGAGGTAGTTTTCTGGTGCAGTCCTGACCCACAGTTTTGTGAGGTCTTTCAACATCATAGATGCATCGTAAACACCCAAACCACTCGTTTCCTTGGCATCAACGTTGTCAGTCTGTTATCGGAGCATGTCAGGAGAGACTCCAGTGTGATGACCGGCTCTCCCGTCCAACAAATGCTCTATTCATTCGGGATTCGTGTATTTCTGGGGCTACTTTCGGCAGATTCATTTCAGACAAATACAGTGGCAGAGAATGTGGACCATACCAGTAGTGTCCAGCTGCTGTGAGGTAGGGTTGCATCTTTGCTGATTCACAAAGGTGATTAAAAGGTTTGCCTCCAGAAAAAACTATTAATTTTTTTATTTTTAAAGTTAAAAAGGTAGAAAGTTTTTAAATGTTTTGGCTCCAGAACAAAAAGGTTTGCCTCCCGAAATAATCCCATATGTATATTGCATCGAGGATCATATATGCATCCAGGATGATTTCTAGAGGCAAACCTTTTACAGTACTGTACTCCAAAACCATTCAACCTCCTTGACCCTCCAGGATATTTGGGAGATTTTAATTTGCCAGGGATAGATTTGGTCCAGGAATGGGAAAAGAGCAGAGAGTAGCAGAGAATAATTTTTGAGATCCAATTTAAGATTGATTTTTGAGTCATTTTGAAGAAAAGCCCATGAGGAGGAGTGCATTATTGCATCTTTTTAAAGCACTTATCACAATATAGTGGAGTAGGTAGAGGTAGGAGAACATCTAGAGAAAAATGGTTGTAACATAGTGCAACAGCTATCTATTGTTGCAAAAGCAAGGAGATGCAACTCTATTAATGAGATGTTCAATTCAGGATAGTAGTGCAAGGCTGTTACATTTCAGGAAGATACACCCTGAGGGTATGAGAAGAGTGTGCTCTCCATTGGGATAAACTAATGAGCGGGTGATCTGCACTAGATAAATGGGCAAACTTCAGGATGCAAATGTGTCGGGTGCAGAGTAGGTATATTCCAGTGAGGTGTTGAGGTAGAGGCAGAAAAAGACCAGGGTGGATGAGTACGGAAGTGAGCATTGTGTTATTAAGAATAAGCAGAACACTTTAGTTAAGTACAAAATAACAGGATAAGAGTCTGACTCACATCACCATGGAGTAAACAGAGAGAGGTGAGTTAAGAAAATAACTCAGCAAGTCAAAAGAGAATATGAAAAGGATATTGTCTAAAATACTAAACATAACAGTACGATATCACTTAAGTACTTAAGTGGTAAATAACAGGTTAAGATAAGTGTGGGCTCCTTGAGAAATATCACAGGATAATTGGTGGATGATGAGGGTGAGCTGGCAGGTTTATTAAATTGCTTTTTTGCTTCTGCGTTTACAAAACCACATCCAGGGGGACTTCATATATCAGAGAGTATTTATCTCAGAGGTGAGCAAGGCCTTTTAGAGGAGGTCTAAGTGGAATTAAGGAAGTAAAGAAACAACTAATCGATGATATTGCTCCGGGGCCAGATAATATGTCCATTTGAGGGTCGGTACACTTTAGGAAGCAACACCCTGCCTGTAAAGCACCAATCCAGCAGTTTATAGTGAGGCCAATAATCTGACTCAGACTAGACAACTTCAAGGTAAGCGCTGCCTTTGCATCATCATGTCAGACAATGAACATCATAATTGTGAGGAAATTAAAACATCATTGAATATTCAAGGCACAATCTCTGTGTAATGAAGAGCAAAGTGGGACATCGAGCAGGAAAATGAGGTACCTCTAACCTCTTACCTTTGCTCCCCTCTGAGATAGATAGAAGTGATTGAGGAGGAAATGTTTTTTTTTTCCCCCAGGAAATCGTAGATCGTGGATGAACAAGGCGACCGATGGGAAACGGGTAACCTACTGAAAGAGCGGTTGTAGGGCAACATGCAGGAAAATGAATGAACTGGAAGAGAGGAAGTGGAGGGAACACAGCAACAAATTTACATGGTATGGGGCCTGAAAGAGCATATATTGTGTGTAAAACAAGATGTGTAAACGTATTATATTAACAAAAACTATTAAACAAGACCATTCTGAAACAAGGATTCTCAGCTTTTGAAGATGGCTTCTCAGAGCAGAGCAGATGATGTGGGGTCTGGTTCCGAGTTCTTTTGTGACCAATCGATTGTTTGTAGAATAACAAGTATGTGATAGCGCAAATATGTTGCAGATGAAGCAAGAATATGGCTAATGTCTTGGTCAGGGTTCAGCGAGTTTCAAAAATAATTTGAAGTGTGAAAGACAGTGCATAACCAATGTGATGTTTTGGTGATCTAAAAATGATCTATAAAGAGTGACTATATAATGAAAGACATACAAGAAAAAACTAATTTCAAATTGACCGATACATTAGTGATTGAAAACATATAACAAACTAGAGAATTGATAGAACATGATACCCAGCGGAGTGTTTTTAAGTATAATACTTCAATTTTAATAAAACAATGATTTTAAAGATCGTTCATAAATCCAGAGATTTAGCGCTACTGCAGCAGTCTTGTACACCACCCTTATACACTGTAATAAGACAAAGTTGTCACAATTTAGGAGATGGAGGCTTTATTGATTGCCATAAAATGCAGCGTCAATCGGCATGTACATCATCATATCAGCGACCTCTTCTTCACCCTGATAATTCACCCTCTTACATGCCATGCCCACTTCCCAGGGGCTGCGCTTGACAGCTATTACATACTTTATGTCATTACACCCAAAAAAACATATCCAAGTACTGCAAAACTGGAGGTTGTTGTAAGTATTATGAAGGTGATTTGTGTTCTCATGTTCAAGCATGTAATTGAATTTAAATAAAGGTTTAATGGGGTTTAAAGGCATAAAAATAAATTAATTCCGGGTTTTACTTCTGTTTTACCCAGCGTCCATTATCCAGAGACTCCATCTCCAGAGTATGGTAAAGAAAGAATCCAGAGACTCCATCTAACACGTTACATTAGTTGTTTGTGCTTGTTGTTTGTGTCCTTCATGACATCCTTAAAACAGTAAGTTTGCTGTTTGGAATGATTTTCAATTTTGTTTGACTGTCAGGCAGGCAGAGAGAGTAAAAATATTATCTGTGCATGTGTGTGCGCATGTGCGATCGGGATTTAATTCAGAGCTAAGGTATGGTAAAGCAGCAAGGTTGTCTTCCTATTCATGTTCTGATTTGTGTTCAACATATAACATTCGATTCAAATAAGTTGTTCTTCGATTATAAACTGATAAGACAGATGGATGGACATGAACCAATTGCTTCATCCCACTTTTCACTTCACGTGCACATGGTAATTACATTGAGAAATCCATGAGCAAATAGAGGAATCGCTAACGGATGAAGAAAGTAATTGGGCATAGACAGGGATCATTTTTATCGAGGTGTAAAACTAAGGGATGATAAAGCTCCAGGTCCAGATAATATGCATCCGAGAGTATTGAGGGAGGTGGCAGAGCAGATAGGTGTGATGTTAATTTACATCTTTAACAGCTCGTTGGAGTCAGGGCAGGTATCAGAAGATTGGAGAGAATAGCAAATGTAAGACCACGTGTGATATTGAAGAAAGAATCCAGGGACGGATTGGGGAACTATAGACCTGTTAGTTGAACTTCAGTTGTGTAGAAGGCATTGGAGATGTTAATCATGTCATTGATAGGGAATTTTTTTAATGTTTTCAAACCAATTAAAGGTAGTCAGCAGGGATTTACTAAGGGGAGGACATGTTTGACAAATTTATTGGAGTTCTATTAGGCATTTTCTGACTGAGTGGTTGAGGGGAGTGCAAAGAATGTGGTGTCTCCAGCACAGTGTAGAGGAGCTATAGGTAAAACTAATTGGGTTTTAGGTTGTATTCGTTGGAGGATAAATTAAAAATGAAGAGGTAGTTTTAACACTGTACAGGGATTTAGTGAGGCCTTATCTGGAACATTGTGTTCAGTTTTCGTCACAACATCTGAGGAAGGACATAGCTGCCACAGAAAGGGTTCAACATAGAGCAGCAAGATTGATTCCATGCCCAGCTAGACTATAGTTTGGGGAGCAGCTGAAGGAGTCAGGACTTTTCAATTAAAGGGAAGCAATCATGAGAGGATCTGATCGAGACGTTTAAGATAATGAAGGGGAGAGACAAAATAAGTACAGAAGAGTTTTTCAGTAGAATGGGCAGGACCAGGGGGCACAGTTTTACAATAATGAAGAGAAGAGGTAGGACAGTAGTATGGCAGGGGTCTTTCACTTGGAGAGGAGTTGAATGCATTGAAGTTTCCCTGGAAAGGTAGTGGCAGTAGAAACAGTCGATATATTTAAATCTGAGTTTGATAGCTATCTAGAAGCAGTGGGGATAGGGGGGGTGACTTGGATTTTGGCAAGATTGTGCAGGCTTGATGTGCCTCATGGCCACCTCCTGCATTGAAGTTTTCTTGTAACTCCTTGTAAAATCTAGATAACGATGATGAAACCAAAGCAAACCTTAACCACCACATGATCGAGTTGCAAATGGTGGTTAGTGTGTCGATTTGTCCTTTATTTTCTAAAGCCCTTGCTATTCATGCAAAAGTGCACCGAATGTTTCTTACTTTCATTGTGGTGGTGGTGGAGGAGATGCCGATTCTTGACAGCATCAGGAACTCACAAGTCAGGAACATTTCAATGGCTAAGCATCAATCCTGAACAGGTCACCTCTCCATTGCAAGATGCAGAAATTTCTGAGCAGCCGTTAGAATCAAACCAACAACAATGTGGGTGGGGGAGAAGCATTCCAATAAAGCTCTGCCAACTCAACTCCAAAGCTGTAGAAATTTCAGTCATTGGTAATACATTGATGAGCTCCTGTAAGAGCAATACATGCAACATAAAAAAATTGACAGAAGAGCATAATTCAAGTGAGTCACCTGGCAGCATTTGCGTGTTTGCAAAATTTAATAATTTTCGTTAATGGACCTTCGAAAACAAAAATTAATAAAATGAACCGATCCAGACTGATGAAAGATGACTACACAGATGGTTGAAAGCCTTTTGGATAGACATCATGTATACATAGACGCAGTAAGAAAAACGAGCACATGAGAAAGTTGTGGGGAGCCTTGACTCCATTTGGAATGAATACATTACGATGATAATTTACTGAACTATTTCACGTCTGAAATAGTTCCATCGCAATTTTGAAGGAAAACATTATTATTGCAGCCAAATATTTGGTTCAGTTCTCAGGGTGCACCACATATTTTAGAGAGCATTCGGTGTTTGGCAATTTATTTAAATCAGATTGAAAACATTTCAGAAATTCCAAACGTTCCATATCGTGCTTTTATTGATATAAATAAAGTGAGCAAACCAAAAGACATTTACCAAATTTTCATTTCTTTTTGTTTCCCTGATAAGCAAGCCTGATTCCTATTTGAAATGCACTTCAGATGGACTTTGCCATCTGGAGTCTCTGAACCCTGGCTCACTGCATGTGTTTCATAGTTCGCATTGAAGCACAACCGAGTTTGTAATATCTCCATCGGTTGTTATCCGCCAGGCCGGCGAATCCCTTTGAATTTGAGAAAATGGCTACACAGCTGTGACTATACCGTGGGGCCTTCCTCCTGAACATTGCCAAATGTCCACGTAGCTAACCACACGTAAGAGCTTGCGTTTTGAAGTCCACCATGGAATAGCTAGCTCTAGATGTGTGATAACTTATTTATGCAATCACTGTTCCTACTAAAAATAGCTTATGCACACTGTTGTTTTGGATATAGTCACTCATTGAGAGCTGGTAGGGTAGAAAGTCGTTCTTTTTTCTTGCATGCATCATCTGTGATTCCTTAGTTCATTCGAGAGAATTGCAAAGGCAGCATTGAGCAATTTCCAACTTAATCCAGGACGTTGGAATTAGTTGTATTGATGAGCCAAGGTAGACTTGAACAAAATAGAGATGGAATCACAAAATGTGTGAGCAAAGGCAGTTGCACGAAATGGCAAATTTTTCATTCCTTCCTTCAGACTCATTTACTACAATTGTTACCTCCTCCACCAAAGGTTGACGAAGGTTATGTCTTCACCCCTGTTTGATTATTTGTGTGTGTGTCTGTGAGCATGATATCTCAAAAAGTTATGTACGGTTTCGGATGAAGCTTTGTGTACAGCTTGGTTGTGTGACATAGACTAGTTTATGAGATTTTGGTGAAGATTCGGATCCGGATCCAGATCCGGCCTATCAGTGGGATACAAAACGTAAACTGTTCAGTCTGGCCGGGGTATGTGCTCTTATAGTTACCTCTGCCACCGAAGGTGAAGGAGGTTATGTTTTCGCACCTTTCTGTCTGTTTGTTTGTCTGTTTGTTTGTCTGTTTGTTTGTCTGTTTGTTTGTGTACAGGATATCTCAAAATGTTGTGGACATATCCAGATGAAATTTTGTGGACAGATGTGTCTGTGGATTTTGTGGAATCAGATTCCCCGACCCTGAAAACCCCTAAAAAGCGGTATTATTCATGATTAATATTTATGCAATCACTGTTCCAACTAAAAATAGCTTATGCACACTGTTGTTTTGGATATAGTTACTCATTGAGAGCTGGTAGGGTAGAAAGTCGTTCTTTCATTCCTTCCTTTTGGCTAGACCGTTTGGTTTTTTAACTTTTTTTTTTTTTAAAACACTCTCTCTCTCTCTCTCTCTCTCTCTCTCTCTCTCTCTCTCTCTCTCTCTCTCTCTCTCTCTCTCTCTCTCTCTCTCTCTCTCTCTCTCTCTCTCTCTCTCTCTCTCTCTCTCTCTCTCTCTCTCTCTCTCTCTCTCTCTCTCTCTCTCTCTCTCTCTCTCTCTCTCTCTCTCTCTCTCTCTCTCTCTCTCTCTCTCTCTCTCTCTCTCTCTATATATATATATATATATATATATATATATATATATATATATATATATATATATATATATATATATATATACAGCTCTGGAAAAAAATAAGAGACCACTCCAAAAAAATTTAAATCAGCATCTCTACATGTATGTCAGCCATTCCATTCCAGTGTCTGTTGAATTTCAACACAGGCACACCTCATTCTACTTCGTGAGGAACTGATTAGGTGATCACCTGAACCAAATCTTATTTGACCAGGAAAAGTATAAAAACCACTGCTGTGGTCATCACTATCCTCTTGCAATAGGACCAGCTGGATGGCAAAAACAGTGCTAGTCGTACCTCAAAAGTAATTGGAATCAAAAAAATAACTATTGACCATGCCAAAAGAGTTGAAAAGAAAAGTTTTGAGTGAGGAAAAGAAGGGTTCAATTCTGGCTTTACTGGCAGAGGGATACAGTGAGCGTCACGTTGCTTCCATCCTTAAAAATTCAAAAGACGGAAATCGCTTGCTGGCCCTTCATGCAGGTTCGTTTTTAAGCGAGGGGGTACTAGTGGGGTGTAAAAATAACAATTCCTTTTTTCACGGTATTTTACGTCTATTCATATCCTGCATCTTATCCAATGCTTGACTGAGGTGATTTCCTCTTATAAAGTCGATAAATCCTTAAATTTAGAGTGGAAATTAACTGCAAATGAATTGAATTTCAAACGTTTAAATGCCATTTTCTCTTATTTCACTGCACGCAGCTAATATCCATTTTATCAAGTTTGTTGTACACAAAATGTATACATCTTTCTAATATTCTTGCTAGTTTGTGAATAGAAATATTGTCGGAAATTGGAATCTGGCGAGAGTGACTTGATATTGATATATATAAGGATATCTCTCCTGCAAATGACGTTGCGGTACCAAGTGCTTCTATCATTGATGGCATGGCCCTGGTCCATAAGATGAGTGGTGACAACCGAACATTTGCAGAAGTTTCCGAGGAGCTGTTCCAAACTGTTTTGCAGACCAACCCAGGCAGCAAACGCATAGACGTAGTCTTCGATGTCTATCGGGGTTTCTCCATCAAGAATGCAGAACGAGTAAAGTGTGGTTCATCTCAAGGAGTCCTGTTTTCGGTTATCATCCCAACACATAGAATAAAGAACTGGAGGCGTTTGTTGGCATGTTCTGCTAGCAAGGAAAACCTTACCCACTTCTTCGCTCAGGACCGGCAGAATAAACAGAACAAACTTGGTGGGAAGGAGCTGTTCGTGACATATGGTAGCAAGTGCTTCAGAATTACAGAGGATGGAGTCACATTGGATGTTCAGCAACTTGCTTCAAACCAGGAAGAAGCTGATACGCGGCTATTGTTGCATGCAGCTCATGCCGGGAAATCCAAATTCAAGTCAGTCTTCATAGTGTCAGAAGACACTGATGTCTTGATCTTGTGTCTGGCATTCTGCAGGAGGATACCGTGCAGGCTATAGATGCGCATCGCTGCAAAGGGCAGGAACAGGATACTTAGCATTGACAAAATGGAAGAAATGATGGGGGATGAAGTTTGTCTGGCCTTGCCTGGTCTACATGCATATACTGGATGCGATACGGTCAGTGCCTTTTCTGGTGTCGGCAAAATCAAAGGCTTCAAGCTGATGTGCAAGGAAAAGGTGTTCCGCGATACTTTCGCAGCTCTAGGCAAAACCTGGTCCCTCACAATTGACATGTTGTCGGCACTGGAGTCATTCACCTGTCGCCTATATGCAGCCAGGACTCCAGAGACGGGCGTGAATGCCGTGAGGTTCAGCATGTGGCGAGCGAAGAAGGGGGGAGTCGAGTCTGGACAACTACCTCCATGCACGGACTGCCTGGAACAACATGCACATTGAGCAAACTATCAGTGTGCAGTCTGGCGACGGAGCTTGGAGGCCAATCCTGATGTGCCAGCTCCTGAGCCTGGGTATGGCTGGGTCGTTGTAGACGACGGCAATCTGGATGTTCTGTGGATGAGTGGTCCACCTGCACCACAAGTAGTACTAGAGTTCATGTCATGCAAATGCCGCCGTGTTTGTGAACTCCCAACCTGCGAATGTATGGTCAATGGCTTGAAGTGCACAGACGAGTGTAGGCTGAAAGACTGTACCAATATGACAGACGACATAGAGGACAACCTTACCGATGGCTATACTTCAGAGGAAGAATCTGACAGTGGGGAAGAATAAGTGCAAAGTTCAGAATCAGACAGCTGTTATCATTGCCTCCCACTATGTTGTATGTAATTACCAATGAAACGTAGTAGTGAACATTGTATTTTCGGGGTACTTGTGGCTAATTACTTATGGCCACAAGTCTACAGTGTCAAAAAAGTGAAAGATCAAGTCTGGTTTAGTCTGTCGTGCGTTCCAAATCATATATTTGGGGCCTGTTACACCCCCCCCCCCCGTCGGATTCCCCATACTTTCAACTCAATGTTTTTGCTACCATACATGAAAAATGCATTAACGAAGAAAAGGTATTTATTATGGGCGACCTTAATGCACGAATACCAAACCTCGAACGTTTTAACTCTCAAAACAGTTATTACACAAGAAACCCAGATACTAGATCAAACCAACACGGTCAAATTATTTTCGATTTGTGCAAAGAGCTGAACGTTCAGCCTATAAACCACTTTAATAATAACAATCTTCACTGTGATGGCGGGATGACATTTCGACAACGTAAGATATGGATCTCGCAATTAGACTGGACCTTGTGCTCTACAGAAAGCATCTCGTTAATAAAATCATTTGAAGTTATTCGACACGAAAATCTCCCGACTAATCATGCAGTCCATGATAGCTCTCCTGTTACAACTATAATAAACAGCGATCCGTCTTCCGTTACAAAATTTTGCCACAAAGTTCTTAAACAGATTTACGACTATTGATTCTTAACAAAAGTAAATTTTTCCATCTTGACTTATAGCATACCGCTCCATGAACACTACTAAATTCAGTTTATATGAATGGACTACTACTATATATCTAAGATGTGTATACTTTCATGCTTTACCCTCTGTATGTGATGGTGGTCAATTAATAATAATAATAATAATAATAATAATAATAATATTGGACAGTGGCAGTATGCTTTAACATATTGTGATGGAGGCGTGACATTTTCTATGCTGACTGCAATCAACGGCACTTTTATTTGGCACAGACTTGCCTCTTCCCATTTCAGTTTGCAAATCGAGAAAATGCCGACTAGTATGGGCTCCAGTCGAACTTCTGCAAAGTCGGTCTCGTTGATTTTAAAGATATTGGAGAAAAACGCGTTTGAAGATTGAAAAAGTAGTTCATTATCATTAAATAAATTACATATATAACGTAATTTCACCATATTATTGTCACCAAAACACAAATGGATCTTGACCGTTAGATAATAAATACATTTTACTTCGCAAACCTGCAAAGAAAAAAAAATCGGTTAGTTTGACCCTCAAAGAGTGTCCCGAGCAGATAACGCCTAAAAACGAACATGGATGATGGGCCAGCAAACATTTTCGTGAAATATAGGTTATTTCTCACCAAAAAAGTAAGGTCTCCCTTTGCCCCAAATTTGATACTGAATTTTTGTCGAGCTCACGGACTATCTAGGGGCAGGGCTGAAGTCGTGCAAAGCTAGAAAAGAGCCCTTCATCAATGAGGAGCAAAGAAGAGCCAGACTGAGGTTTGTAAAAGACCATAAGGATTGGACCGTAGAGGACTGGAGTAAGGTCATCTTCTCTGATGAGTCCAATTTTCAGCTTTGCCCAACACCTGGTCGTCTAATGGTGAGACGGAGACCTGGAGAGGCCTACAAGCCACGGTGTCTCGCACCCACTGTGAAATTTGGTGGAGGGTAGGTGATGATCTGGGGATGCTTCAGCAAGGCTGGAATCGGGCAGATTTGTCTTTGTGAAGGACTCATGAATCAAGCCACGTACAAGGTTGTCCTGGAAGAACACTTGCTTCCTTCTGCTCTGACAATGTTCCCCAACTCTGAGGATTGGTTTTTCCAGCAGGACAATGCTCCATGCCACACAGCCAGGTCAATCAAGGTGTGGATGGAGGACCATCAGATCAAGACCCTGTCATGGCCAGCCCAATCTCCAGACCTGAACCCCATTGAAAACCTCTGGAATGTGATCAAGAGGAAGATGGATGGTCACAAACCATCAAACAAAGCCGAGCTGCTTGAATTTTTGTGCCAGGAGTGGCATAAAGTCACCCAACAGCAATGTGAAAGACTGGTGGAGAGCATGCCAAGACGCATGAAAGCTGTGATTGAAAATCAGGGTTATTCCACAAAATATTGATTTCTGAACTCTTCTTAAGTTAAAACATTAGTATTGTGTTGTTTAAAAATGAATATGAACTTGTTTTGTTTGTATTATTTGAGGTCTGAAAACACTGAATCTTTGTTGTTATTTTGACCAGTTGTCATTTTCTGCAAATAAAGCTCTAAATGACAATATTTATATTCGGAATTTGGGAGAAATGTTGTCAGTAGTTTCTAGAATAAAACAAAAATATTCATTTTACTCAAACACATACCGATAAATAGTAAAGCCAGAAAAACTGATAATTTTGCAGTGGTCTCTTAATTTTTCCAGAGAGATATATATATATATATATATATATATATATATATATATATATATATATATATATATATATATATATATATATATATATATATATTTATTTATTTTAAACCTTCCAAAAAATCTTCTCTGAAGTGGCTGAACAGATCGAGGTGAAATTTTACATGTATGACCGCCTATCCAGAAGGAACAAAAGGTTTCCACATATGATGTCATAGGTCACATGGTTTAACAGCCATAATGGGTTTACCAGAAAACCTATAAAAATGTTCTCCAGAAAGGGTGGACATATCGAGGGGAACCTTCATGCAAATGTTCCCCCAGTGATGTGTGAACAAGTTCGTTGAGGAATAATTAATAGTCCACATGGTTTCGCAGCCATGTTGGATTGAATAAAAATATTAAATAATGTTTTCTCAGGAACCGCTTAATCAATTGGCGTGAAACTTCACAATTATGATCTTGTGTCGATGGGGAATGCAAGCTTAAAATTTCAACTTGATCAGATGCATGATCTGTTCGCGAGAATTATTTATTTTTTTGGTGGGGGAGTTAATAAGTCTCACTTGGCTGTGCCTGGATGGGTTTGAGGTTAGAGCAGTTGAAATGTGAATCCTCTTCAGGTTCCTCTTAATGACTTAATCTTTGCTTTTTGCTTGTTTGGGTTCCTTCTGATTACTCCAATGCAGAACTATACCTGTTTGGTCTTCTATTTGATTTGAATCGATTTTATTTTAATCTCATTCTCAATTCAATTGAATAATTATAAATGTCATGGGTCAGGGTCAGGTGTCCAATCAAAGCGGGGTTGCATCAAAGCGGGATGTCTTCATACCTGGTCATCACTGCCAGCAGTTATAAAGTGGTAGTTCTAGTTATGTCTTTTATTGATTACGTAACACACCAGTACACAAACACAGCAGAAAATACACCACACAAAATTTCACAAATACCACACAAAACAAGTCCTGGCGAGGGTCTGCAATCTCTGATTGCTCTTTTTCGTGATCTTAATTCCAGAGGAGAGGCTCTGCCAATATAAAAATGCTGCACCTGATAGTCTTGCCAGTAACAGTTTTTCCTTGTCAAGGTGGACTGAAGAAACATTCACAGTCCGGCAGATATATGCATATTTGGGGCCGAATTGTGCACATTGTGCTCCAAACATGAAACTTGGCACAATTGGTCCCTATGGTCAAATTAATGATTTCAGATATGGAACCACTGGGTCAAACTACTTTATCCATACGTTTTGAAAGTGTTTATGCGATGTATGGTGATTGCCTATATGGAGCCAGCTTTCGACTTTATCGGCTCGGTTTGTAATTCTGCTTCGAGGTCTGCATGTTGAAATGGCTTTCCTCAAAGTCCTTGGAGACTGGCTAACTGACAGTGGCTGGTCAGAATCACTTGTTGAGGCAGATATTGCATCACCTGGCACTGCAAACTCTTTCCTCAAAGCAAGCCATGTGAGTCCGACATGCCGTGCACACCAAGTAAGTGCATGTGCTCTCTACAACCTCATGCAGAAGGCATATGAAAGACACCTTATGATGCAGCCACAAGAACAAGAACCACTTTCTTTGGATGCCTGGTGTGCTTAAAAATGTGTAAGTGCAACCATCAAGTTCTGGTAGATTGCCCCACAGTTGCAGCTGTTGTTGCTCACATTCATCAGATCTATATGTGAAGGAAATTGCACTTTGTATGTGAAGGCAAACCTTGCCCTAACCCCTTGGTTCTTTGCCTTGGACTATCACAATTATGCCAGATGGATGGCAATTTACGACACATTATCACTTTGCATGAGACTCACCCAGATGTTGCAATATAATTCAGCATTTGACACTTTGTTGTTCAAAAATCTAGTCGTGTGTTTTCAAAGATTGCTACAGACCATGCTCTTGAGCAGAACAACACATATGTCCAACGCGATGGAGAAGCAGTAGTTGGCTTGACCGAAAATCCAGCAGCACTTCTTAGGTGGATGATAGGTGGACCTGCATTGTCACAACTGATTCAAGAGTTTCATACTGCACTCAAGTCTGACAGGCCAAGCGATGTTGTAGACATGTGTCTGCACCATGAACGGACAAAAAGTGTTCAAAACACTTTCTGCAAAGATCTAAGTTCTTTGGTTAGCATTATCGCAGTGTGAAAACCCTTTCATGGAAGATAGTGATGACCTTCTTGTTCTGCAGACCAAGAGCATTGTTGACAGTGCAGTCAATGAAACTGTAAACAACATCCATACTGTTGGCCTGGAACAGTTTCGTTGTTTTGTGCAGGAGAGGCTTTTGGAGCAGACAAAGGTCTTAACAGAGCCAAACAAAAGGAACAAGCCACCAATCATGCCCTGTCCAAATGCAAATAAAAGTTAAAAATTATTGAAACTGACAAACCTCAAGAGTGACTGCAGCCTATTCTCTCAACTTCATATTGCATGTCAGATGGCCATTTGGAAGAATTAATTATTCATGCATGAAAATCAGCCCTGCCCACTATCTATTTTAAATCAAGGCAAACTGTGCTCCTGTGCTAAATCAAACTTGCTACATTGCTTTGAAGACTTATCATTGCCCAGAGATAGGACACCAAATGTAGATGTCATCAAAATTGATGGTGCAGCAGTTGTGAACATTATGAAGGCAGAAACAAGCAATACCTTTGGATCATATGCCAATGAGGTTCTCTTGCCTTTCATCCAGAAACAGCTTCAAAGCACAACAAATCATGTGGACATTGTCTGGGACTGGTCAGACAGTTTTAAGAACTCTACATTCTACAAGAGAAAGCAGAGGGAAAGGAATGTGGCGATGAGTGGAGGCAGGGATTGATCTTCCAGGGAACTGGGAATGTTTTCTTTGAGTGAATGACAAGACACGGTTGTTCAGTTTTTTTTGTCAGAACAGGTCATCAACATTGACAGCCCGGAAAAGCAGATAACAAGTACCCTAGGCACTGGTGTCTGCTGCAAGCGCTCATGTAATACATCTGCAGTTTCACGATGCAGCCATGAAGAGGCAGATACCATAATTGTGGTTCATTTGGCAGATGCCTCCAGCTACTTTGAGAGAATACTCATAAAGACTATTGACACAGATGTTGCTCTGTCTGTGGCTGCAATGGCCCATTGTCCAGTCGCAGAGCTATGGGTGGCATTTGGTGCTGGGGTAAAACATTTTTGATTCATTGCCGTGCATCAAATTACGCAGTCACTTGGGCCATAGAGATCAAAGTGTATGCCAAGTCTTTACAGCCTGAGTGGGTGTGACACTGTTTCTTCCTTCAATGGGATCGGCAAAAATAAAGCATGGAAGGCTTGGCAAGGGTACCCTGATGTCACTGCTACTTTTCTGAAGCTCTCTGGTGCTCCGGTTGACATTTCAGATGCTGATATATGTTGTTGTCGTTGAATGTTTTGTAATATTGTTATACGAAAGAACTAATGATCAGCGACATGTAAGTGGAGCTCGGATGCAGATGTTTGCACAGAAAGTCAGATCCTTAGACTACATGCCACCTTCAAGTGCAACACTGGTGAAACATCTCAATCGGGCAGTTCTACAAGGAGGCCATATGTGAGGGCAGCATTTACTGCAGATCCTGAAGTTTAGGGGCCGAGCAAATGGGGATGGAGAAGAGATTCCACTGGAAAATGGGAATCTTTCTGGACTTCACCTCCCCAAGCCTCACACTCTTGCCAGGAGCTGCTGCACTGTGGATGCTAAAAATAATGCAGAGGGAACTACAAATGCTTCAGAGCTTGATTGAACTGCACTGCACTTTGTAAGTGCAGTCGTGATTGCCAAAGTAAGCAGTCAATGAGATGCCAGATCTTGCTGTTTTTCGGTAAGGAATTGATACCGTCATGAGATAAAAGAGTAGCAGTTCTGCAATGAACAAGTAAGCAATTATATTTCTTACCAATTATCAATGTTCATCTATTCGAGACAGTATTCATGGGTCAAAATACATAGACAGTATGTCTGCTACACATGTCGGCTGATGACAAAATTAATGTATTTTCTTTGTTTGAGTCGATGTATCTTCTTAACATTCAGGCAAATTCATCCAAGAATACTGGTTAGGTGATGTGAAACCTTCAACCCCCATTTTTAAAAATTATTTCTGAGGCATTTTCAAATTATTTAAAACTTCGAGAAAGAGAAACAGCCTATATTGGAGTGATAACTTAATCGCAGAGGCAGCTATTTTGAATGATGCCTCAAAAACATGTTCAAAGCCATTTTTACAAGTGGCTTCCTCTCTATAATTGGTATATAAATAAAGACCTTTCACGGTGTTAAATTTTACACTTGTTGCAGAATTTGCATGATTTTGCGACGTAACTGCTGCACTATCAAAGCGACTTCAAACCACATTGTCCTTGTATTGAATGACTCTGTGTCATCTCTTGTCAAGGGCAGAGGAAGCTCAAAACGAAATGGAATTCCATGCAGTACTGTGTCTGCTCTCACACCCTGTGCTGCTGTTCCTCATCAGCAATTTGAATTATATTTTTTGTCTAAATTGCACTAAAAAGTCCAGAATACGAGATGATTAAACTGTACAGTATTTACAAGTAGAGTTGCTTCAGTAGTTCTGGAGCATGTGAAATAACAGTCCCTTTTCTGAATCCGAATCCCACCGCTGCCACCAATATACCACTGCTTTACATTGGTGGGTGTTACGTCTGTTTATAACCAAAGGATCAGGAGGTGGGTTTCGTTCAGGGGCAGTATATATTCCTCATTACAGAACTGTAACGAATAGTAAGCATTCAAATATGGCACACCACACATCGAGCCATAAGCACCAGCAAGCCACACTTCCGTCTCCTCTTTTCACTCAAAACCAACAACCAGAAGTCAATTAATATAAATCGGTAAATTCAAATAACTACTCATATCGTCAGCAACATTTGCTTTTCAATAACAATAATAACTATTATATATGTATGTATGTATGTATGTATGTATGTCCCTCGGTCCTGCGGAATTCCTCTCCATGCTCCCTCCTTCATGCATTGTAATCTGTGGTCATTAACCCATCAGGTGCTTTCACATGCATGTTCATGATGCTTGGTGCTCATCGTGGCCTGCAAGGTCTGGTGCTTCTTGCAGGCATGGTAGAATGCAGAACAGTGCGAGTGGACATTTTGCACACCCAGAATGGGGGGGGTGGAGCTGGGGGCTTCCATCATGGCTTTGGTCGCGTAATGGGCTGGGCAGGAGCTTCGTTGAAAGTTCTCCCAGAATGGCGTGACAAATTCCACAAATGACATCGTGGACCCGCCCTCATCAGCTGTGGACCAATGGGAAGAGTGAAAGCTTGTGGGAAGAGGGAAGAGAGTGGACATGATGAACAAGTAGAAGGTGGAAGTAAATGGGGAAAGCTCACACGAGTAGAGACAAAAAGAGCTCCTGAGCAGACGGTTCAGAGAGCAAAAAGGCTGAGTGAAGAAGAAACGATGAGAGAATTTGAACAGCAGAAGCGAACGGGATAAGCTCGCATGAGCAGAAGACTCAACAGCTGAGAAAGCCTGTGAGAGAAGGAACAAAAGCATGTGAGGGTAAAGAAAGGAAAGTTTCACGAGCAGGTGGTGTCGAGCTTCTGTGGAAAAAGCACACTCCTTCCACGAGTGTCCTCCCCTCTCGATCCTGTCAGCCATGAAGGGCAAGGAGGGTGAATGGTGGCACCTCATCGACAGGGGCCTGAGGAGGAAGAATCTGAGGCAGTCACCTATGTAGCTCACATATCTGGGACGCCGGAACTCGTCTACTGGGCCTGGGCATTAGAAGCTGAGGCAGAGGAGGGTGAGTCGCATATCTGGGATGCCGAAGAGAACTCGTCTACTGGGTCTGAGCACCATAAGCTGAGGCAGAGGAGAGCGAGTTGCACATCGAGCCTGCATGTCTAGGACACCAGAGAGAACTCACCTACTCGGTCTGGGCACCTCAGGGACACGGATGCATGTCCCAAGCTCATCACATTGCTGCTGCCCATCTTCTCCATCCATTTTGTTCCGTATGCTCTTGTATATTTGGGCTGTGTGAGGTGAGGGAGAAAGGATAAGGCTGCTTTTCTTTTCTGTAGATGTTACTTTTATTCTATTTTCAAGTCCTTGTTTTATTCTTCTCCCCTGAGTGAATGATGGCCAAGTCTTTTGTGTAAGTAAGATTGAATGACAATATGTTTTATGGTTAAATCTGCTCTTATTTGCCTTTTTGCTTATTGCTTTTAAATACTTACTTTTAAACGATTGCTTGCTTGTGTGTTTGTAATAAATAATTGTTTGTTGTCATTTCCAATCTTTCTCGGTTGTCTTTTCCTTTATTGGTCCAACACAGTGCTCAAGTATCGCTAGACGGGAAGTTCTACCCCAATAATTTGCTTTTTTTGCCAGCGCACACTCACTGTACTGCTTGGCAGTAATCCAAGTGTGCACTGAGGGCACATGACCCCAATTAGATGGTCGTCCACAGGTAAGGTATCACGCGAATTTATGTAACCTTGCCCGGATTGGCCGTGCCAATCGGCATTAATCGGCGTGCCTGGCAACCTTCCGGTGTGCAGAGTTATCTGTGCTCTATAGCCTCAGGACCGGTCGTTCGAGAGGGACCCAAGTGCTTAAGTGCTTCCCCTCGTGCTTCCGTCCGTTGTCGGCCTCAAACCAAATTTTGTTGAGGTAATTGAACTCAATCATTAAGCTGAATATAAAACTCATTTTGTAATTTGAAATCAATTTTGAAACTTTCAAAAAGTTTCAAAAAATTGAAAAGTTCAATTTTTTTAATCTTGAAACTCATCTGTCGGTGTGTTGGCTGTGCATAATTTTTGATGATGACACAAGAAAAAGAGTAGAAAGATTTCTGCAGTGGAAAGCATTTTGATGAGGCTGAAGGCCATTGAGGGTCTGGAAGTTATACTGCAGTGTAAACATCTGATGGTAGCCAGTGTGGGATTGGCTAAAACTTAACGGCGTGTTTGGCTTCTAGATTTCTCTTTCTGGGTGCAGATTTCCTCAGCATGTAATGCTCCACATTGGACAAGGTTATGCCACTATCCATGGTCCAGCGTTGCCTCTTCGCAAATGTTGACTGCAATACCAGCTGCCACAAGATGCCTTTTGACAACGTCTTTGTACCGCAGCTGCTGACCAGCCCTTGCTCTTCAGCCAGATGAAAGTTCTGCATAGAAAACAGTTTTTGGTGGTATGTCCTTATCCATGTTCACTATGTGTCTACCTCAGTGAAGCTGTAAGTTGATGAGTGTATCAACCCTTGGTATTCCTCTACGCTGAAGGGCCTCGACGTTGGTGATGTGATCTTGCCAGGACATCCCATGGATTTGCTGCAGAAGCTGTTTCTGAACTGCTGCAAACTTTTTTTATATTCCTCACATATAGTGCATATGTCTCAGCAGAGTAGAGGAGAAGTGTTTTGTAGACTTTACACTTAGTTTTATTGTTGATAACTCTTTGGGGGCAGTGCTCTATTGTGAAGGTGACCAAAGGCAACTGCTGCAGATTGGTGCAGTTTGTTAGTTTAACGTCAAGTGTATTGCCATTTACAACTGTGCTGCTTAGGTAGGTGAACTTTATAACTGGGTTTCATACTGCAGAGCTAAAGGTTTGAGGGTCTCTGCACTGTGAAAGTGGGGGAGGCTGGTAAAGTGGCTGCTTCTCGTTTGTGTTGATTTTTATACCAAATTATTTGATTGCCAAGTTGCAAATCTATCAGTAATTTCTTGAATTTCCTTTTTACATCAAGAGTAAATAAAGAGTAACATTTCAGCAGCGGATGCAATAGCATGGCCAACACAACTCCTCATCACTTCCTTTACTCTTGAATGCTGGGACCATCTTCATCAGAGCTGGAAAAGCAGACAGCTGATTTTGAAACTAATTTGTGGATAAGAGCCCAGGGCAAATAGTTTAATAGTGAAATAATGTCCAATTCAGTCATCTCTTTACCTAAATCACTCAGCGTTATAAACAATATTAATATGTACAGATTGGAATGCAGATAGGCCACACAATGTTTGTTCAGAAAGACCTTTTAAAATGCCATCCTCATTCATTTACTGACAAAAAAAAACAAAAAAAATGCATTGGCAACTTTATAAGGAACTATGATTGCGACTGAAACGGAGCCATGATTTCAAATCAAAGTCTGACTGTGTCATTCAAAATTGTGGGTTTATTTTTTAGATGATTGCTTTTTACACGGGCAATGTGCCAGTTTGTCGTGCACAACTGCCAAGCAGCTCGCTGGAACCGGAGCTCAAAGTCTGTCCAAACGACCTGGTAAACCCTTTTGCCTTTGACCCAGTGAGTTGACCCTGATCCAAGAAGGTTTGCAGCAGAGGCATCTGCTGCTTAGAAATTGATTCCACCCTACTTCGAGACTGGCAGTCTGCTGCCATTATTGTGTGCATAAAAAATGAAGAAGCTTTTAAAGTCTATTGGAATGATCAAGAGCAATGCCAGAAAGTGGATTTGTATATTTTTCTTAATATACAAATTCGTTATTTGGAGACATAAGGCAAGAGCCATGATTGCGTATGGTTTAACTAAACTGGCAAGAAATGCGTGTCTGAGAGGTCTGTCTGGCGAATGGAATGGAACCAAGTACAGTGTTACATTCATGAAATGTTAACCACGATCAGCAATCATTAGTGAGAGCAATTTTATTATTTTTATTTTTTTTCCTGGAGAAAGACTCACCTTGACAGTTTGATCGTACAAAGGCTTCAGGTAACTCAAGTTGTTGCCTGGAAATCAATGACCTGTTACGACTATGCACACAAATAAATGAGAAATGGGCCCAGCAAATATTACAGACAAATGTAAAAGTGGTTTTGAATGTTGCATATGCTCTGGAAGGTGGTGAAGGAAGGGGCTGCTTCGAAGGGCTGTGTAAATATGATCAAAAGCATCAACAGTTTTGTTTTTTTTTCAATTTCTTCTTCTTGTTCTTTGTCTTATGGTTCGAATTATATCTGTGCAGCACAGCTCTGTGTATTTTATCGTCTGTTTTAAAAGTTCTTTGATGATGAAGAATAATAAATATAAAGGCATTTAGACAAAAAAAAGGGTTGGACAAGTTAATTCCAACTGATGCTGGTTGAATATGAACATATAAGTTTGCGTCGTTTTTAAATCTTCCAAAAAACCATGACCAAGATCATCCTGAATGAATCCTGTTACTTATCCTCCTACTATTAATTTGCATCTGGTCACTGGCTTTGATACCAATACATATTTTTATTACGTGTATGGAGACTGGCTAGATAAAGGTCTAGATGCCCGAGGAATCAAAAAACTACATACGTTACACAAACAGTTTCAAATGGAGCTCCTCACCACCATTAGAGCATTAAAAAAAATTATACACAATATCAAGGTAACAATATCAATTATACACAATATCAAGGTCAAATGGAGCTCCTCACCACCATTAGAGCAATAAAAAAAAATTATACACTATAAGAGCTAACACAGAACGTATAACAAGGGGAGTAGGATAAGAGAGGGATGGGAGAGGGAAGCACAAAACAGTGGGGAACAGATACATGAGGAGATCTATGGAAGGGAGAGGGATGGGGTGGGGTACATGGGGTAAACAAGATGGATATTACAGGGACTTTCATGAAGGAAAGCAGGGAATGTGAAGCAGGTGGGTTTAGGTTGGATTCGCAGGGATACAAAAGATCGTGGTTTTGGATGGGAGAAGATAAGAGATGGTGGTGAACAGCTATTTTAAAGACCTGGAGGGAAGAGTGGGATTGAAGAGTGCATGGGAGTTTGTTCCAAAGGCGGGAAAAAGGAGAAACGAAAGAATGAAGGTGAACAGTGATTCTTGATTCTGGTACTTTAACTAGAAGGGGGTTGCTGGCGGACCTTGATCGCCCTGCAGAAATATGGGTGGGACAGAGAGCAGAGAGTGGGTGGGGGAGGGGAGCGAGGTCAGAGAGGAGATGGTAAAAGACAGAAAGACCACAGACCTGCCTGCTGTGAGAGAGTGGGAGACCCAAAGGCTCAGCCTCATCGTGGGAGACACCAATGATCTTAAAGGCCTTGGTTTCTACAGCGTGAAGCCAAGAAAGGTGAGAGGTGGGAGCACCAGCCCAGAGGGGAGAGCAGTACTCCACCAAGCTGTGGATGAAAGCTTTGTTTGTGGTCAGGAGCTCAGTTGCACCAAGGAATGCCAGCTTGACTGGTCTCCTAAGACTGGCTTAGGAGACCAGCTTGGAGATGTAGCTTTCCCAGGAAAGATCATGGCAGACAGTGAGGCCCAAAAGTTTGAATGAAAGGACTTCTTCAAGAGGATTCTTCAGAAAGTAGATGGGGAGTTTTCCAGATGGTTCTTTCGGAGAGACATAGTGAGAGTGTGAGATTTGTCAGGATTGAAAGACATCTTCCACGTGTGGGACCAGCTTGTGATTTTATCCAGATTTGCAGAGAGTGAAGAGGCTGCTGCTTGCCGGTCTGAGGGATGACAGATGGTACGGCAGAGGTTGGAGTCAACAGCAAAAAGATAAAGAGGATTTTCAGAGAGATAATTGATGAAAACACGAAAAAGCACTGGGCCCAGGAACTCCAGTCTGGACATGAAGAGGGGGTGAGAATTCTATTAAGGGGCACATGGTGACTGCGACAGGAGAGGAAGTCTGGAAGCCAAGAGTGCAGATTGCCTTGGATACGATAGGAAGAGAGTTTGGTGAGTAGTGTAGGTGCTCGACCGTATCGAAAGCATGCAATGTGTCAAGGGAGATAGCTCTGATCCCATGTCTGGCATTGAGGACCTCCATCCATTGTTGGGACAGCAGGAGCAGCAAGTCCAGGGTAGAATGACCTAGTCTCAAGCTAAATTGATAAAATTGCATCAGATGTGGCAATAAATGTGAATTATTTCTCCCAGCTTGCCAGCTGAATGACAGAATGCACCATTTGGCATTATTGCCGTCTCCATCTCTGCCCTGTTTAGAATCCTGTGCAGGCACAGGCAACTTGCGAGTTAAATATTAAAAGTGACTTATTTTTAAGATATTATATCTTTAGAAGGCCAAATTATTTCCTGACAAATGCAAATGACAAAGCTATTTTTTTCATGTCAATATCTTGTATTTATAATATGTCAACGAGCAAATACCACCTGTTGCTTCACTGACTGGAATAAAAAGAGAGGAGGGGGAGAGTGGGGAGGGGTGTGAGGGGGGGTGGGGGAAGGGAAGGCAGTGTGAGGGGAAGGGAAGGCAGCAAGAGGGGAATGGAAGGCAGCTTGCTGGGGCAAATATGCTTTCAATCGTCCATTGCGAAAGTGAACTTGTTGCTGTTGCAGACTTTGGTTTCTTTGAATCTGCATTCTCAACCATCACTAATAGGTACTCTCTCTGGTGTTTGGTTTTCAAATGTTTCAGCATATTGGATGTATTACAGTGATGAGCAATCTCTATTGAACAAAGTGAGCATGTAACTTTCGGACTGTCTTCTTTAAGCTTCCCCACAAACTGCACTTCTGGACCTTTTGAACGACATATTTTCAAAACTTTATCAGTCAACGTGTTGCCTACCTATCCATCAGCAAAGTAATCGGCACGCTTTACTGGCCAACTCTAAATGCCTTGCTATTCATTTAAAAGGAACACACCCTTGGAGTGTGTTTGGTTTGCAAGTGATTTGCTTTTGCTGCGATATTGCAAACGGGATGCCCCAGGGCCCTGGTCATTTTCAATAAATACATTACCAGGCCATGTGTAACTGGAACAAAAATATATATTTTCCCCGAAAAAAATGCTTCTTTCTATGAAGTAGACATTACTGGGAATCGACGTCGATTCCGGTTCTCTATTCGAGTCCTTTTGATTCCATGATTGGAATTGAGAACTTTGGAATCAATTTCACCCACCACTATTAAGTACTCAAGCAAACACACCAACGAAACCGTTGATAAGGAACAGCTGGCTGGATCATAGTAAACACCACCCAGAGACGTTTGAAGATAACTGGAGATGACTGGAGACATCGGAAGTATAAAACAATATGTGAATTGGACAAATTAATACTTTTTCTAGCAGTCAGGACTGCTGCGAATTTCAGTTCCACAGTTTAAATTTTGAAAATCGATTCAGGTTAAGAGATTCTCGAGCTTATTACATTCCAGCTTTAATGCTTGTAAATGTCCAGAGAATTGTATGAGAATGGAAGGGGGAGGGGGTTTGACAGGAGGTAAGCATGAGGTAAGGGCAAGGGTAGGCACACATGCTGTGGAGCATGATTACAATTCATACTGTCTCATGAAAATGAGTCTGCATAGAATAACAGTAACGATGGAAACAAAATAATATCTGAAATACATTTTCAACCGGTTATACTATAAACACCGCCAATAGATAAACACTGTCCGGAGACAAACACCACCAGAGGATAAGCACCGCCCGGGCACGTCCGGAGTCATACAGTGTCCAGACACGTCCATAGATAACTACCATCCACACACATCCAGAGATAACCACTGTTCAGACATAACCACCATCCAGACACGTCTGGAGATAACCACTGTCCAGAGTATCAAATAATGCGTGAATACCACTCTGGATGTTTTATAAATATTACAGCTGAAATGCATAAGCTGTAGAATCTCTTCACCTGAACCAAATTTCGAAATAAAAAATGTGGAATTGTCCTTAGCAGCAATTCTGAGTGGTTAAAAAAAGTGTTCATTTTAAACATGTTGAAAATTTGTCTAAGTTAGACACAATGTGTCTAAGTCACACATTGTTTGACACTTCAGACGTCTCCGGTCATCTCCGGACGGTGTTTAATATAACCATGCTGACTTGGCAAGCAATTGGCGATCAGTTATGGGATAACAAACATTATCCGGAGATGCTGAGAATGTTAAACAATGTAGGAATTAGACAAATGAACACTTGTAGCATTCGGAAGTGCTGCCAAGGTCAATTCTGTAGTTTATATTTTTGAAATTTGGCTCAGGCAAAGAGATTCTAGAGGTTGTCGCAAGTGTGGAATCTAAATAGCCACAAACACTCGGAGATTCCCAGAATGTCAAACAATGTCCAATTGGACAAATGAACACTTTTTTTAGCAGTCGGAACTGCTGCTGGGGTCAAATAAGAGGTTTAAATTTTGAAATTTGACTCAAGTTAAGATTCTAGAGCTTATCGCATTTGCAGAAATGAAATATAGCCATGAACATTAGCGGCTCTGGGCGTTTATAAGCATTGCGATGTATCCAGCGAATCATGGGTATGAAGATGAGACATTCGATGATGTGAGTGAGGAAAGTGAAAAATAAATTTTGAGTGCTTTATCGTTAAACCATTGCACACTGTTCCAGGTCAAGGCATTGTTGAGCAGGCCAAACAAAATGGCGAATTATGACCCCAGCAAACTGACGGAGGGCTGAGTAATGATGTAGCCTTGATAAAGGATAATTAAGTAAGGTCGTTGATTATCTGCAAACGAGGTGTTTAAATTGACGCAAACACTCAGTTTTCATTCATACACTCCCTTTGGATTCCCTTCATGTCAATGCACAGTTTGGGGTCGTTAGGTTTCATGGTTTTGGAGTTATGGAGGAGACGGACTGACTTACACACAGACATTTATTATCATAGAAGATAGATACCGTTTACTCATACAGCTCTTTAGACATATGGTCTTTTGAATGTATACATTAACATTAATGAGAGATGACTGTATAAAAGTTTCTTCTTGTTTTTGAAGGTAAATGTCATTTCACTTTCCTCTCTCAGTGCGCATTATCTATATTTGATTGTACATCTTTTGATGTAATAAATAAACCAAACAAAGAAAGACCAAAATATAAATCTGGATAATTAATATCTAATTTCAGGCAGTCTGATTACATACTCATAAACCACTAGCAATCCTTATTTGCTCATAGACCACAGACATTCAAAGGATATTGTTGAGAGCCGGGGATAAGGGGTTGGGGAAGGTGATTATGCGAGTGATTGACATTTCGATTTTGTAGTACTTACTGCCCTGTATATCGAGATATAGATTTTACTTCATAGAATTTGCTTCATGCATTTGCTATATGAGACTGCAGCAAAGTTTTGTCTGATATCTGTATTGTCTTTTGTTGAATTTTACCAAGCAGAAACGAAAGGATAAGTAAAAGCGAACTAACAGGAATTAGAGTTGTTGATTCACGCTGGTCAGGTTCTACTCAAACGGGTCCACGGCATGGAGATAGCTGATCAATCTCCTGGGACCGTCCCAGACATCCTTCACATCTAAGATGTGCCTCCGTAAAGCCAGGACCACGCAGTCTTCCATGATATGTTTTGTTGTATGTGGGGCAGCCAGACAGTGGTTGCAGGTGTTGTCAGTTGTGTCGTCGAGTCCATGTTTGTACTGTAAAAACTGTGGGTGGTGTCCACAGTGGAGACTTGAAAGGAATTATAATTGTTGTTGTTGCTGGCAGCCCCTGAACATTTCTTCATTACATGCTCAATGGAAATGGTTACCAAGATGCAGCAGCCAAAGTGATATTTGTGCTTTGGAGCCAAAGATAAATGCTTCATTTATAACTTTAAGAGTGAGATGCTCTTTTGAGGAAGGTTTCTTCCACTCCCAGAATCTTCCCTCATTCTAAAACCGGAGACAGAAGTTAGTTTTGAAACCAGCTGAGTAAACATGTTGCATGCCATATGCTAGACATTCTGAAGATGGTAGAAACCACAGAATAGGTGGTGGGGGAGGAGAGGGAAATCTAGATTGTTGATTCTCCTGTAAATATGATCCATGTGAGCAGTCATGGGAGTCCAGCAGTGGAGAATACAGAGCAGAGAGCACACTGGTATGGGGCAATGATGTGGGGCAACAGCGCTGGGGCAGTGAGTTTGGAGCAGGATGCAACTGGACGAGTGAAGTAGTCCACCATCCACATCCATAGCATCCATAGCATCCCAACACACTAAAGGATATTATCGCTAAGGAGAGTCCACTGAGTTAATATGGAACAAGCAATCAAGGGGAGGTGAAAAACTTTCGTTTGTCAACTGGAAAGTTGATATTTATAGTTATCCTGTGCTCACAAAATGAAAAGTGGGGTTAAGCAATCCGTTGCACACGTGCGTACGTAAAATCTACGTAGATGCCTGAATTTTGTTAATTCCTTTTGTCTGCAACTGCTTGTCGGATTGACACAATTTTTACCACAGATGGGAACTTGGCTCCTGTCCCAAGGGAAAAGTGAGATTTTTTTTGATGTCATAGTTGCCTTCGTAATGACTTCATAATTGTATACATAGAATCTGATCAGTACGAAAAATTTTGAGGGTCACCGAGGGATAAATTAGTCAACATCAAAAAATTTTTATGACATCATCATCATTCATGTGGTTTGCCAGTCATATATATATATATATATATATATATATATATATATATATATATATATATATATATATATATATATATATATATATATATATATATATATATATATATATATATTAGGGTGTTCCAAAAAAATGAAAGTTTGATTTTTGCTGCTCCCTGATTTTTCCTTTGTTCCAATACCCCATAAGAACTTATAGGTCAAAAATGAACAAAATTCCATGATATTTAGGGGTTCCTCAAGTTCGCACAATTTTGGTTCATATTTACAAAATACACGTAATTTGCACAATGTAATATACTATTCCAATGAAAATATCAAACAACCATATTAATTGTGAAGTGTACTGCGTTGTGCACATTTGACCGCAAGTTGTCAGTTCCAGTTTGGCAAATTTCAACAATATTGTGCCAACTTGAGGAACCCCTAAACATCCTCCAATCTGCTTCATATTTGGTGAGTATGTTTCTACTGTCAAATGGAACAAAGGCACACCCAGGGAGCATGAATATTCATACTTTTATTTTTTACTCTTATTATGATGCACCCTAGTAAATATATATATATATATATATATATATATATATATATATATATATATATATATATATATATATATATATATATATATATATATATATATATATATATATATATATATATATATATATATATATATATATATATATATATATATATATATATATATATACACACACACACATACACACACACACACACACAGACATATTAAACCTTCAAAAATCTCCAAAATTACTGAACAGATCGAGGCTAAACTTTACAGGTACGACCGCCTATCCATGAGGAACAAAAAGTTCCCCACCAATAATGTTATTGGTCACATGGTTTGCCATTTTAGATATTATTTCCGAGTTTGTGGTTTCGTGTCGCGCTATCTTCAACTTTGTTCTGCACTCGAGTAACGTGATATTCGGCTTACATTATCTCAAAGACCATATGAGGTGCATGGTACAAAAAAAAGTAAATAAAATGGTTCTGAAACAGTGAAATCATATTCCACTTACTGCATTAAAGTAATATTACTACTGATTCTCTGCATCAGTTCCTTTCTCAAACACACCCACCCCAACATGTCGCGCAGAGCGCGGGTTATGCTAGTCCAGATTAGATTTATCCTAAAACTTTTAAAAAATCTTTTCCAGAATGGCTGGACAGATCAAGTGGAGCTTCACACGCATGTTCCCCAAGCCTTTGGGATACCAGGGTGTTCACTAATAAATTGATGTCACATGATTTGGCAGTCATATTAGATTGAAGGAAATATTTTTTAAATTCTCTCTTGAACCACTGAATCAATCCATGTGAAACTTCAAAATTATGATCTAGTAGTAATGGGGAATATATGTTTTAAATTTCATCCTGATCGGACGCATGGTCTGGTAGCCAGATTTAGTTAATTTTTTGAATCTGGGTTCTTTTTTTTTTTTTTCCTTTTTAAATAAGGCTCACTTTGCAGTGCCTGGATTGGTCTGAGGGTAGAGGAGTAGCAGTTGAAACCTGAATCCTGTCCAGGTTCTTCCTGATGACTTCATCTTTGCTTTTTGCTTGGTCAGGTTCCTTCTGACGACTCCAATGCAGTACTCTACCTATTTTATTTGGTCTTCCATTTGATTTGAATTCATTTTTTTTTAATCTCATTCTGAATTAAATTGAATAAAGTGGATGCAATGGGTTAGGTGTCTGATCAAAGTGGGATGTCTTGGTACTCGTTCATCACTGCCAGCAGTTACAAAGTGGCAATTCAGGTGTTTAGAGCATTCATCGAAAACCATTCAATGGACGAAATCGATACATTATCACATGTTACACAAACATTCGATATAGTGCATATTGAGCGTACAGTGCCAATGGAGACTCTACACCCCCTTTCAATACTTTCACATTTTGTTGCCTTCCAGCCTGGAATTAAATTGCATTAGATCAGACTTTTTCAACCTTTATTTACATATCATAACCCACAACTTCCAAGTGAAAAACAAATTCTATAAATTTCAGAAAATTAATTAAAAATGCAAAACTAGAATATCTTGGTTGGATAAGTGTCCACTCTACATATAATCGCAATTGCAAATTAACTCAGGTGTAACCAATCACCTTCAAAATCACACACCAAGTTCATTGGCCTCCGCCTATGTTAAATTGCAGTGATTCCGAATCTTTCAGCTATTCCTGCAGGTTTCCTCTGCTGGGTAGTACATTTCACAACAAAAACTGAACCATGAGCTCAAAGGAGCTTTCAAAAAACCTCTGGGTTTAAGTTGTGGAAAGGTACAAATCAAGAGATGGGTATAAAAATATTTCAAAGGCCATGAATATCCCTTGGAGCACAGTCAAGACAATCATTAAGAAATGGAAGGCATATGGTACCACCAAGACCTTGCTAGATCAGGCTGTCCCTTCAAGTGGGATGACCAAGCAAGGAGGATACTGATCTGAGAGGCTACCAAGAGGCCAATGGCAACTTTGAAAGAGCTACATGCCTTTATGGCACAGACTGGTCACTGTGTGCATGTGACAACAACTACCCAAGCACTTCACAAGTCTGGCCTGTATGGTAGAGTGGCAAGAAGGAAGCCATTTCTCAAAAAAGCCCACATTTAGTCCCATTTGAGGTATACACCAAACACTCCAGAGATTCTGAAGCCATGTGGCAAAACGTTTTATGGTATGACGAAACCAAGATGGAACTTTTTGGCCTAAATACAAAACGTTTGGCACAAACACAACACGGCACATCAACCAAAGAACACCATCCCTACTGCATAGCATTGTGATGGCAGCATCATGTTATGTGGATGTCTCTCATCAGCAGGGACTGGGGCACTTGTTACCTTCCCCGATATTGGGGCACTGGGGCAGAAGGGAAAATGGATGAAGCAAAATAAAGAAAAATCCGAGAGGAAAACCTGCTGCCCTCTGCAAGAAAGTTGAAATTGAGACAGAAGTTCACCTTTCAGCATGACAACGACCAGAAGCACACAGCCAAAGCTCTGCTGGAGTGGCTGAGGAACAAAAAGATAAATGTCCTTAAGTGTCCCAGTCAGAGCCCCGACCTAAATCCAATTGAAAATCTGTGGCTTGACTTGAAAGATTGTTGCCCATCAACACTTCCCACGCAACATGACTGAGCTTGAACAGTTTTCTGCATAGTAATGGGCAAATATTGCCCAATCAAGGTGTGCAAAGTTGGTAGAGACCTATCCCAACAGAATCACAGCTGTAATTGACAAAGTTGCTTCTACCAAGTATTAACTCAGGGGGGTGGACACTTATCCAACCAAGATATTCTAGTTTTGTATTTTTAATTAAATTTCTGAAACTGGTAGAATTTGTTTTTCACTTCGAAGTTGTGGGTTACGATGTGTAAATGATGGTGGGAAAAGCCTGGTTTAATGCAATTTAATTCCAGGCTATAAGGCAACAAAAGGTGAATCATTTGAAAAGGGGGTGTCGACTTTCTATAGGCACTGTACAATGAAAACCGTTAAACAGAGGAAATTGAAACTTTACCACATGTTGCATGACTATTTGAAATGGCGCCTATTGCTTGGATGAAGCACGCCCCCTCAGAGCTTACACGGTGAATTAAACAAAGCCTCATGCCCAGAGACAATGTCACTTCCTCAAGTTAGAAATTAGAATCATTGTAACCACTTCAGCCTTTATTGTGCTCAGCTGGTGAAAAAAAGCAAAGAAGAAGTACAATTTTGGCATTTTAACTATTTCCAAATTAATACTTTATCAATATACTCTGTCACCTTTATCAACCTTGGAAGTTATGAAAACACTCGAACGAGAACAAAAGCTACCTTGTAAAGGCTTATTAGCTTCTTTGTAAATTATGTACTCGATAGCAGACTTTTCAAAGTATAATTTGTACACATTTACATGTGAAGTGCAGAGAGATGCGATTACAAAATTTTCCGCCAGAATAATTGGCTTGCACCAAGTCCTTCTCAAGACTGCATGAGGTAAGTATTCTATGAATACCATCTCGTTTTGTAAGAGGAATGGCCGAGTACAACTCCACGCACCCTATCTCCAAACTCCACATTTCCACTTTAATCACTGTGAATAGGTATTCATACAGAATACATAGATTGCCACTTAAGATTGGTAAGTTGATTTTGAGAACAAAAGAAAAGAGTTATGTAAATGGAGGAATGCTTTTAAAAATTGAAAATGCGTTTCATTTTCAGCAAAGGATTCTCGTTTTTCAAGAAGAATTGTTTCCTTGTATATTTTAAAAAGAGTGATCAAAAGCTCATGGATGAGCTTGTACGTACAGGGTGTTCCAAAAAGACCTGGACAACTTTGGTTGTTAATATATTTAGTAGTGCAAGTGATACAATAATACCCTTTGTTTGATATGATAGAGAAACTCATCATGTTGTCGTTTTTTTTCAGGTCTGGTGGTTTGCTGTAAAAGAATATGGTGACTCCACAGGAGAAAGCTCAGTGTGTCGAATGGTTCATCGAGACGAGATCTGACACGCAAGTTTAGCTTTATTTCAGCACAAGGTATGGAAGGAATCCGCCATCACGAACGAGTATCAGAGAGTGGTACAATAAGTTTAAGAGAATGGAAGTTGTCAGAAACAGAAAAGTACCGGTCGACCAAGCACAAGTGTAAAGGTGCTGTCACACCTTGACGATTTAGCCAGCAATGGCAAAGTATAAAAATGTATGTAAAACGTTGGCGTACACTGAAATTTTGATGTTTTTTTTAAGTTTTGGTCGTATTCATAACGTGTTGGTCGTATGCATAACATATTAGTAACGGGCACAAAACGTTTCGTTTTCTTATAGATAACTTATACCAACGAATGATTAGCGTGTTGTCGGCGTTCACAACCTATGCCCAACGATAGTTTAACTTAGGCATAGCGCGCTGCACGTATCGCCGACGAACTCGTGGTGTTCTCTGTTACAAACCTGCCACACGCCGATTTAAATCATAACCGCCTGAGAATTGGAAGTGTCAACCATGCAGTCACACCTTGACGATTTAGCCAGCGTATGCCGACCTTTGAAAAATGTGTCTAAAACGCTGGCAAACGTCGAATACGTTATGGCTAAGTTGTGTATACGTTAAGAGCACGCTGAAAAATGATGAAGTACGCTGTCATATTTCGTGGTACGTTTAGTACGTCGTGAAATTTCAAGCATGCTGAAAATTTTACGACGTACTCGCCGTATGGCTCACACGTTCCGCTACGCTGGGAATAAGTTGTAGGCACGATATGCGATCGTTGACCCACGTTGACACAAGTTCCTTCTAAGTTACTCATAAGTAGAAACACGTCGAGGTAATGTTTAGCATACCCGAAACTTATTTTCTCCGTCAAGGCACATTTTCTTTTTTTCTCCTTCGTTCCGTGAAGGCACGTGACGAAATATGTGAATTGTTGTTGTTTTTGTGTTTTTTTTATTATTATTATTTTTTTCGTGTATCACGAATTTTAAAATATATTCGGACATTTGCTTTTAAGTGTCGACGTCGACGTGACAATATCCTCAAACAGAAAATATTCACAGAGGAGGAACTAAGAATAAGACATGAGCAAACTGAAGAGGCAATCGGACGTGACGTAATGGCACGTGACGAAATATCGGAAGTTATTGTTGTTTTTTTTTTTTTAAAACGCTACCAATACGCCATTATACGATAGCTGTAAATTAGAAACACATTCAGTAAGTTCTTTGGTCGTCCGGAAGAGGTCAATCAAATATGTCTGCATACGTCAATATGTGTTGGAGGTACGTTACACATAGGTTCAAAGCACGTTACTCAGAGGTTACAAATAAGTTTTGGGTACGCTAAGCATTACCTCGACGTGTTTCGACTTATGAGTAACTTACAAGTAACGTGCCTCGACGTGTGTCAACGATCGCATAACGTGCCTCGACATGTGTCAACGATCATGTAACGTGCCTACAAAACGTTACTCATAGGTTATAAATAAGTTTCGGGTACGCTCATCATTACCGCGACGTGTTTCGACTTATGAGTAACTTACAAGTAACGTGTGTCAACGATCGCATAACGTGCCTACAACTTATGGCCAGCGTAGCAGAACGTGCGAGTCATACGCTGGCGTACGTCGTAAAATTTCAAGCATGCTAAAATTTGAGGACAACCGCAAAGTACAACAATGAAAGCCAGCATACTATGACGTATAGCAGTGTTTTTCAGCGTGCTCTTAACGTATACAAACTTACCCATAACGTATTCGACGTGTGCCGGCGTTTTAGCCCAATTTTGCATACGTCAGGCATACGTTGGCTAAATCGTCAAGGTGTGACAGGGCCTTAACAGACGTTGAATGAGTGCGCGAATCATTTAAACAAAGTCTCATAAAATCAATTTGACATGCACCCAGAGAACTGGGACTACCAACCACCACTGTACACAGGATTTTGCATAAAAGACTGAAGCTTTATGCCTATAAGGTCCAGATTCCATGGGAACTCAAACCAAATGATGGACCCAAACGCAAGGTGTTTGCCTTGAAAATACTGTCACATAGAGGATGACGAAGATTACCTGAAATAGGTCAGGTTCACATAGAAAGCTTACTTTCATGTATCGGGGAAGGTCAATCCGCTCAATGTGAGGATCTCGGGCTCTGAAAACCCCCATGAGGTCATTGAACACGTACGCGATAGTCAAAAGGTCAATGTATGGTGTGGTCTTCTCCATGACTGCTTGGTGGGTCCGTTTTTCTTTGCGAAGGATGCAGTGACCTCAACAATTTACATGAACATTTTGGAAGGATTCACCTTCCCACAGATTGAAGACCTGCAACCTGGTATCATCTTTCAACAGGATGGCGCTTAGTTGGGTCTTAGTTGTTCGAGCCTTCCTGAATGAAAATTTTCCAGGTCGCTGAATTGGCCTACAAGGACCAATCACCTGGCCCCCACAATCACCAGACATAACCTCCCTTGATTGCTTTCTGTGTCAAAGATGTTGGCTGCAGCACCAAGGTGGCAAACCTGCCATTCTCGGATCACAGCGGCATGTTCAATGGTGGACGTAAACGTGCTGAGCTGAACATGGCAAGAACTCGTGTACCACCTTGACATCCTGCGCGTGACAAACTGAGCTCACATTGATGGTGTGCTGAAAACTTTTCGAGTTTCTGTATCATATTAACCAAAGGGTATGATTATATTATTTGTGGTTCTAAATATATTAACAACCAAAGTGGTCCATGTCTTTTTGGAACACCCTGTACAGTATAATCACATGCAGGACAAGGACAAGGACATTAGGAAGCATAATTGTAGTTTTTCTTTTTAATAAATAATACAACCACAGTAGGAGACTACTTTAGAATAGTTTGGTCTTCATCTCACAACTACAATCATTAATTGGTGTTTAATCACTATATCCATCGTTTGAAATCCTATGAAAATATGCTTTCCTGGTAAAAGTCACCGGAGGCATTAAGTTTTTGGGTTGTCTGTCCGTGCATCCGTGATGGGTTTTCGTTACCGCCTTAACTTAAGAATGGCTGAAGGGATCTAAGTCAAACTTGGTACACGTATGTATAATGATGTTAAGATAAACTGAGCAGATTATGTGGTCAAGGGGTCAAAGGTCAGAGGTTTCGTTGGGCAAAAATTGTGTTACCGCGCTAACTTGTGAATCGCTGATGGGATTTCAACCAAACTTGCTACAAGTATCTATTATTGTCGTGTCCAGTGGGGTTAGGTTAATATCTCACTCCTGACCGAGTTTGTCATGGTGGGGCAGTTAACACCGACCTGGACGGATAGTCGAACGGTTTTACTTGGAGGCGAACAGCCGAGACCCTTGGAGATTATGACGAATGTGGTACGGAAGGTTCGGAGCTTGTACCAGAACTGAAGTGTTTACCTGAGGCATTCACCAAAATGGAAGCACACGGGTTTATCCTCAAATCCACAATGAACAAACAAACACGAGGAAATTCAACAATTAATTGTTTAATAAAAAATAAATCGACGAATTATCATGAAAATGACTCAACGAGTGATAATGAAAATAATTCAAAGTGTGAGGTAATGAAAAATGAGGTATCCTCATTCCGAATTTGAGACGTCTCCACTCAGTCACAAAAACTGACAAGGGGAAAGACAAAAATAAAATAAAATCCTCCTTTTATGCCGGCACTTAGCTGTGTGTCCAGAGGTGACCTTTCAGAGTCTCACAGTCATCGAGTTTCGAAGCCCACTGTGTGGGAAATGCACAAAAACACTGTGGGAAACGCTCTCTGTGCTCATGTATGTGAGGCGCGGCGTGGACCCTCTTCAACGCCAGGAACCACAAGCCGCAGTACAGTTTCTTCTCATGATCGAGATTGCCACACCACTCCTCTCAGTACCAGGTCAGCTCACAGCAAATGGCGCTGCCTTCTTCCTTGAACATACAACGGGAGACTGCTGAGTTAATGCTGAGAGAGACATTCCTCTTCTTCTCCTTCCAAAGTGCACAAACTTCGCGACCCAGCCGAACAGACAATGGCCAGCATCCTGTTCCAGCAAGCGAGCAAATTCACATCAGCACGTACAACGAGAATCGCGCTATTTTGTCATGCCGAGAGGGACCAGAGCCTCATGCTTTGCTTCCAACTGCCCTCTTGTCTCTCTCACCCCTTCTCCTTCTTTGATGTACCCCGACCAATCATCAACCTTGAGGGACGTGGCCGGCCGGTACGAAGCTGGGAAGGTGGGGATTTTGCCTGCTTGGAAGTGTTGGCTCTGCCGTTGTTGTTGTTGTTGTTGTTGTTGTTGTTGTTGGTGTAAAATGCGGTGCTTTTATTTCCGGCTTCGTAAATGCAAAAACGTATAAAAAGGTCATTGGGAGGGGGGGGGTGGCGATCACGTACTGGGAGAACTAGCCTTAAACCCTACTTAGTTAACAGAGCACCACCCCCTCCCCATGTGGTGACCCATAAACAATCTTAAGCTCACAATGTTCCATACTTAATTTAGATCGAGATGTCTCCTACTTATCCACGGACCATTTTGCTATTCTATCCTATCTTTATGAGGAAATTCCTCCATATACCGCACAAACATAACATTATAATGCAAATACGAACTGATTTCGATTTTGGCATCAATCGTTCAAAGGTCAGAGGTCATGGCAGGTAAAAATGTGATATCTGAGAACCGCTGAAGGGATGTATTTATAAACAAAATCAGGGAGCTTTCGAGGTTCGATGGCAGAATTCAGATGGAGCAAGACTGTAAGGGAGGCTGTTTAAAAAAAAACAAAAAAACAGGCCATCAAATTATTTATGATGTGAGAGTAACAGGCCTTGCACTTCTGCCTCATCATGGGGGATGTTAAACATGTTGAGAGTTTTAGATGTTGAGTTACATGTAAATATTTAAATATTTTTGCCTTATCAGGGAGCAAAAACAATTGAAGATAGACAGCTGTGACACGAAGCCTGGTGTTTGTTTAATGGTTAAGGTGACTGATTTAAGATCTTACGGTCTTGAGACCAGAGTCCTTATGGTCCAGAGACACGCTGCTCTGGCGCATGCTCCCATTCCTCACCTGCCCCTGTCAGCTGTAGAATTGACACCAGGTAGGGTTGATTCAGCCTCTCATCTTTCTGAGGTCAGTGAAATGATTACCATCCATCCATCCATTGGGACCATACTCTGTGCAGAGCGTTGGTACTGCCAAAGCAGTCTCCTTGATTATTGGGCACAATCCTGGATGGGTCACCACTCCGACACAGGATACCAGCAATCTGGTACTCATTTTGCCGACCTCAGAAGGATGACAGGCAGAGTCAACCCCACCTGGTATTAATTCAACAACTGAGTGGGATTTGAACTCAGGATCCTAGGATCCCGAGCCCACCACCTTAACCATTAAGCCAACACTATGCATAATGAGTACCAGTGTACAGTTAATTGAGGGCACTGCATTCGTGGCACCACTGTGCCCACAGAAAATTGTGCACCCAGCAGCCACAGACTCATGGAATAGCACTTTTAAACTGACAATGGAGTAGAGGGGCAACAATTGAACACAACCAGCAAGGGAATGAATGGATAGGAAAGGAAGAAAGAGAGGAGTGGAGGAAACATTCAAATGAGCAAGTCAGATGGAGGGTTGGGTTATGGAGGAAATAATGGGGGTAAAAATAGATCATGGGTCAGGATGGGGGAGCAGATGAAGTAGCAGTGCACTGCCTGCTTGAAGCACTGTAGGGCAAAGTGAGGAAGGATGACCTCTGGAAGGTGATTCTAGAGAGAAGAGAAGCAAGGATCAAAAAAGTTGAGGTGCACAGTCAGCCTGGATTTTGGAAGTTTAACCAGGAGGGTGTTACCCGAAGAACCCATGTATCCTGGAGTTGCTGGGGAGGGTCAGGGGATGGAGAGAGCAAAGGGAGTACTATCGGAGAAGAGACAGAAAAATAGATCTGCGCCAACCTGCTTATGATGTGAAAACAACAGATCTTGTGTTTCTGCCTCTTACGTGACATTCCAATGATGTGAAGAGCTTTAAATTCCACAGAATGCAAAAGAGATAGATGTGATGCTGGGGTGCCAGCCAATATGGGACAGCAGTACTCTATTGAGAGATGAACAAAGGTCTTGTAGACTGTGAGAAGCTCTAATTTCTCAAGGAAAGGATTGCATGGACAGAGGATGCCCAGTCTGCGACTGGCTTTGGAGGCCAACTTTGCCATGTGGTTGGCTCAGATGAGGTCATGGCTGATCGTGAGGCCGAGATGTTCAAGAGACTGAACCTCTTCCAGTGGCTGACATTGGAAGTAGTGAGGTGGGTCCATTTGAAGATACTTCTGGAGCAACAGGTTGAAACACTGAGATTTTCCAGAATTGTAGGACATGTAACATTTATCAACTCAGCATGTCATCAATTCTAGGTCAGTGGAGATTGATGTGGCTGCAGCCTGCCTAGCAGTGGGTTATGAAAAAAGAAGAGAGGTTTATCCAGAACACCGCATACATAGTTTATGCAGATAAGGAGCAAGACTGGGCCTCACACACTGCCTTGGAGAACTCATGCCTCCCCTGGATTCCATTGATAGCAATCCATTGACTGCGTGAATGGAGGAATTCGAAAATCCAGGCAGGAAGGCTGCCTTCTGTGCCACAGGTAGAGAGCTTGGCAAGTACAGCAGGATGTGAGACAGTGTCAAATGTCCAAAGATATGGTCCTAAACCCTTCCTGGCCTGACTTATTGATTGAGATTTAAGGCCTTGGTTGAGTGACTGGGAAGGAATCCGAACTGATGGTTCGAGATCAGGCTATGTGAAAACAGGAAAGACGACATCAGCAGCAATGATGGATTTTTATTTATTATATTTCCCATTAAAGTGCAGAGACCTCCAAGGACTATTATCGCACTCAACTTTGCTTGTAATTCCACGACTTTGCTTGAAATTGGAAATAATCTCACTGGTCTGTGGATGATACGATCTGTTTTTGCATCCTTCTTATAGATGGGAGTAATGTTTACTGACTTCCAGGCTGATGGTAGGTGGCCAAAGGAGACAAAAAGACTGAATAGGGTAGATAAAAAAGGATCCAAAGAACGGCAGAACAGGGTTTGGAGAACATGGGTACTGATACCATCAATGCCTGTTGCCAAAGCAAGGTTAAGACGAGACAGAACTTTCTCTACCTTCTCTGGTGAGAAACGTACAATGTCTAGTTCACAGTGGATATGAGGAGGTAAGATGGGAGCAGAGCAGGATGGGTCGGGTACACGAGATTTGGAGGCAAAAACAGAGTTTAGACATTTTGCCTTATCTTGGGTGGATCTTGCAGTAATGCCATTTGAGGTGGGGTATGGGGTTGAAGGGGGAGCATAGACAAGAGATGGACTTGACAAGGTGCCACCATGATTTGGAGGAAGGAAACTGCTTGGAGAGTTCAGCCTTGGGATTTATAAAAAATGTTTTCTGGCATGCCTCAGGATAGGCACACAGCTGGTGTGAGCCTTACAGAATGAGCTAAAGTTGCCCTCAGTTAGGTTAGCTTTCCATGTTGGGAAAGTAAGCTGCTTGACCACATCTACCTCTCCACATGATTCAGTGTACCAGGGCCTCAATGATGGACAGGATAGCCATATGTGGGATGGGAAAAACTGGTACGTAAGAAAAAGTATTCCTTTTATCAGAGGGAAGATTGTAATCCTTACTAATTGGCCTGTGGATTAGCCATATTTTGCATTGTTGAGTTTGCTCCCTTGCAATAGCCAGAGAGATAAGTGTTTTGTGAAGAAAGTGGTCAGGAGAGCTAAGAGGGGCAAAAGAGGAACAAGAGAGATTAGATAGAAAGTTGGTCATGACTCGGTCGAGGAGGGAGAACATACTATTTGCATAAATCCAGGTTGGGAGGTTAACAGATTGTCAGACCCACAGAGCTGCAGAAGGCCTTTGCTGCAATGCCATGGCTGGTTGTTGTAAAGGTAACCCTCTAGCCAGTTAGCATGGTGACAGTTGAAATCCTGGAAAATGAGGAACAGAAAGTTGGGATGGATGGTTATGAGTTGATCCATATTAGAGGAAATAGAGGTTGACGAGGGGTGATGAGTTTGTTTATGACCCAACAAGGAAAACACAATACAATCATTTTTATTTCACTTTATTTCTCAATATAATCTTCTTTTCTGGCAAAGCAGTTCATCCATCGGTTCTATGGCTTGGCCATGCCCAATTCTGTAGAACTCCTTGTCGCACCCCTTTACAAGTCCTCGACAGCTGCTATCATAGCATTGCCGTTCTTGTATTTGTTTCAGTTGAGGGAACAAATATAAGATTGAGTATGGTGGGTGTGGCAAAGGTTCATATGCACAATTAGTAGAAGTAGTCACCAAATGTTGGGCTGTGTGTGGAGAGGCATTGTCCCGGAGAAGCAGCACACCTCAAGTAAGTTTCCCTCACCTCTTTTGCTTAATTGCACAATGCAACTTGTGCAGTTCATCAGAATAATACTCCATATTAATTGTGTTTTTTTTATTTAAAGAAGTTCACCTTTATCACATCATCACAATCCTAAAACAGAGTGCCCATTACCATTCCAGCTACAATCTCCTCTTGAACTTCCGAGGGGGTGGGGACTTTGTGTTACCACTGTATCCTCCATTGCTTGGTCTCAGGATGAAAGTGGTGAACCCATGTCTCATCCTATGTGACAATCTGCTGGAGAAAGTCATCTGGATAAGCATGAAAATGGTCCAATAGTTCACAGGAAATGTCCAGATGAGCTCTTTTCTGGTCCACTGTCAGCATTCTGGGAACCCACCGTCGTGACACCTTTGTTATACCCAGTTTATCTATGAGGATTGATTGAACCAAACCAAAACCGACACCCAATGCCTCAGCTATGTTCCTGATGGCTGCTCGTCTGTCTTTCATCGCTACTTCATACACATGGTCCACCATTTCTGGTGTTGCCACCTCAACAGGACAACCCGAACTGTGTTCATCTTTGGGACTTGTTCAGCAATGCTTGAACTCAGCTACCCCGTTCTTTACTATGGAATATGAAGGAGCATCATCTCCTTATGTCATTACTCTATCCATATGTACTTGCCTGAGAGGTGAGTCTTTCTTGTGCAGGTACTTTATCACAGCTTGGAGCTCAGATTTCTCCATTTTGACTGAATTTATGGGGATTTGAGTCTATGCTCTGGAAAAGCTGCAAGTAGAAATATGTAATTAGCAAGCCGTATCATAATAGCAAGGATAGATCTTTATTCTTCGTAACTTTCATCATCCTACTTTATCTACAAGTACGTTGGGCCACAGTCAAACTGATCACCCCTTTGGACATGGAGTCGTCTTCCTTGGGTGGACCAGGGTGGAAAGATCTGTGGCTAAAAGCACAAAGGAAAGCAGTTATGTATGCTCACAATGAGACTTTTTGTGCAGGTTTGGAAGCAAAATGGGAAGGAAACATGAGTGACGAGGAACTTGTATGGAAGGGAGGCATTTTGGAAGGACACTAAAGGGAAATTGAACATTTAAAAATAAGATTTAACAGCAGTTTTGTCAGAAAGAAACAAGTTTTGTCGTCAAGAAAGAAGTAAGAAAATATATTTGCATTCAAAATTTCACATTATGTGTCGTTAATATTTTCTTGATATGAGAAAAGAAAACATTTATGTTCCTCTGAATGAAAGCAAAAAGAAAAAAATATTAAACGAGCGAGACGGACGAGCTGAATAAAATCGTTTTTACGTCTAACATTTTGCAACGTCTATTATAACCAACCATTCTTTCTCAGAGTAGAACTAAACGACTGCCAGCTCGTATGAGGTTGAGGCTGCCTGGCATGAAGAGGCTTGAGAACTCAACAAAATATTTTCCTTGGTCCACTTTCATCAACATTTGTAGTCATATATTTCTACAGTCTGTAATAGATGCAGCATTCAGAGAAGTGTTGAAAACCAATGCACCCTGACCTGAAAAAACATTTGTTTAAGAAATGTTTGTGTGTTTTAGTCATTAGCTGTATACACAAGGCAATGGTACCAATCAAAACTTTTCATGTTCGATTATATTTTTTAATCCATCATGTTTGGACACATTTACACAGCACATGTCAAGCACCTCCGGACAGCATTCGTCATAGGTTGGTCGAGCAGTGTCTTCATATATTTTATTGTTAATCAGAGGATATTTAAGTTGTGAAACAGGTTATCTATCATAATAGTGTGTGTGTGTGTGTGTGTGTTCAACTTTTGTTGTTCTCAGAGTTTTGTTCTGAGGGCTCTTTTCAGGATCGTCACCGAACCCCGGACTGCCTGTTATTGTAGTTTGTTTGTGGTTGTATTCCTTGGGATCACAATGAATCACAAGGAAATTAGATGCAGCTGGAGGCCATTCAGCGCATCATTCCTGCACCACATCAACACCACACCAATTTATCAACACAAGATCAAATAAGAAAATGCAAAATGTTTTTTTTTTAATTAATAAGTGTTTTTTGTGTTTTGTTTTGTAGTTTTTGTCGGGTTTTGTTTTTTTTCTTCCTTCTTTTCAGGGGAGGGGGCATGGGCTCGGGTAAAAACACACAACATCAACCCCACAACACCCCTTGATGAGACCCCCACCAACAGAACTCCGTACTCATGCACACAATCACCCATCAATGTTCAAAGTACCTAAAAGTCCTGCCAACATCCCTATACCCCTCTAGCTCCATAACTTCCAGGTACCCCATCTAATTCCAATTTAAACGTATTTACTTTTTCTGCTACCACGACCTTTCTAGGGAGACCATTCCAAGCATTAACTACTCTCTGAGTGAAGGACCCCTGCCTTACTATCATATTAACTCTCCTCTTCTTTACTCTCAGGTTATGGCCCCTGGTCCTTTCACTGTCCACTCTGATGAATAATTCTCTGCACTTATTATGTTTTCAAAATCTCAGTGAGGTTCTCCTTTTGTACTCCTATTGCTCCAGTTATCACTGGTGGTGCAATTTCGATGCTCTTCAGCTTCCAAGATCTCTTGATCTCATTTTTGAGGTCCTGTTATTTGGTCATTTTCTTGATTTCTGCATTATTTAAGCCAAAATCTCTGGGTACTGAGATCTCAATCAGCAATGTTGTCTTTTCCTTTTTGTTCCTGAGAACGATTTCCAGTCACAAGGCTTTGGTTTCTATGTTCACGTTCAATGGGATCATCATGTCGTACGTGAACATGATGTCCTTATTTTCAATGATTGCCTTTGGTTCGTGTTTCCATGAGTTTTGTGGAACTGGGATGTTGAAATTTTTGTAGGTGTGACAATTAATCACTTTACAAACTTTGTTGTGCCGTTGTGTGTCAAGTTGTTCTGATAATAGTTTTTTGCATCCCAAAAGCAGGTGACTTGGACTTTCTGTTTCTGTCTTGCAGAACCTACACTTGTCCATCTGGCTCAGTCCTGCCATCTTTCTAAATCCATTGGTGTCGTGTCCTTGATCTTGGGAATTTATTATATATTTTTTTTCATCCCAGTTGAGTGACCTCTTCTTAGTTATTCCAATGAGCCTTTCTTTGTCTTTCCCAACTCAGTCCAATTATTTTTGGTATTTTCCTGCTCTTTTGTCGTTCTCCCAGTTGTTGGTGTATATTTGTTGATATTTCTTTTTATATATTTATTTTGTCTTTTTTGCAATTTTTGGGGCTGTATTTGTTGCTGTTTCATTTTCCTGTGCTGTATCTTCTATTCACACCTGTTTTTGGAAATTCCTTGTAAGGTGAGTTAGGGATATTTTTTTCAGATTTGTTGGGTTCATGTTTGTTTACAAATTTAATCCGATAGTCTGTTGAGCATTTCACATACTCAGCTAGTCCTACACTCATCGCTCTGTGCACCTGGTTGAGTTCCATCTGGTCTCTCCCTCCCTCTCGTCTCAGCGGGTACAATCTCGGGATGCACTGTTTTTGGTTTTTGTAGAACATTTTGTTGATGGGAAAGAGTTTTCTTGTTGTGATGTCTAAATTATTGATTTCTGATTGACAGTTTATTATTCCACAGATCTATTGGAACACTGGCATTGTGAGTTGTTTTATGGCTTTGATTTTTTTTTCATGGGGAGATGTATGTTTTCAGGATCAGCTTCGTTCTATGCAGGTTTTCTTTGGCGGTTGTTTTGCGCATTTGTTTGTGACATATTTGCTGGCCCTCTTCTACTCAGAGGTATTTCTATGATGCTTCGTTTTCTATCTGCTGTATTGTTGTTTCAAGGTTAATTTTTATGTTGTCTGTTATTGTTGGTTTATCTTATACAAATGCACACTCATCTCGTCTAAGTTCCATTTGAATGTCCTCAGAGAACCGTTTTACTAGTTTTAGCTGTTCTGTCAATTTTTCATCATTTAGTGCGAAGACCTTTAAATCGTCCATGTGTAGTTGGTGTCACCTTTCATGTTTCTTTGGATGTTCTTCTATTGGTTGTTAGGGTGTATCCATGTCCTTGTTTGTTGATGAGGTCACTCAGTGGGTCCAGAGCCAAACAAAATAAGAGGGGGGAAAGACTGTCTCCCTGGAAGATCCCACGCCATATCTTCACATCTGGTATTTCGATATTTCCGTCTGCGTGCTGTAATGTCAATGTGGTATTCCAGAGCTTCATTGCTTTCTAAATCAGTTTGATTATTTGGGAATTGATTTTTGTATATTTGCATGCATTTCATCATCCACGAATGTCAGACGCTGTCGAAAGCTTTCTTATGATCTATCCAGGTGGTGGACAATTTAGTTCTTCCCATTTTGCAATTTTGAAGTATGGCCTTGTTCAGTAGAAGGTGGTCAATTGTTCCAGAATGACCTCTCTTTCATCCCTCTTATTCTGCCTCCAACTTTCCTTGTTGTGCTAGGTGATGGTACATCATTTCTGTAATGATTCCTGTTCGAAGTTTGTATGTTGTTGGGTCGGCATGTTATTATCCAGTATTTGTAAGGAAGTTGGGTTTCCTCAGGTTTTGGGATGAGAAATGTGTATCCTTCTATAAGCCATTCATCTACTGCCTTTTCCTCGTGGATCAATTCATTGAATGTCCGGGCATAGTGATTGTGGAGAGCATCAAGTTGTTTTAGCCAGAAGTTTGGAATTCCATCTGGGCCTGGGCTTTTAAAGTTGTAAAGTACTTTTAAAGTACTTTTAAAGTAAAGGCATTTTTTTGAAGTTGTTTTCTAAAAAAAAAATTCGTCATCAATAATCACTGGAACATTTCCTTGAGATGTTGCTTCTTCTTTTCCAAGTCTGGGATCAATTCTGCTTCCTTCTTATGTTCCTTTCCCTCTTCAAAAATTCCTTTCTAGAATTTTTCGAGCTTTTCTTTTTCAGGAGTTGACACATTCTGCTTTTGTTTCCTCAATTTGGGGTAGAATGTCGTCAGGTTACTCTTGTTTTTTATCCTTGCTATTGTTTCTATTTTATTTCTTACCCCAAACACTCAAGGTATTTCTCTTCGAATTTGTATAAATTGTTTTTTATTCTTTGGATTTTCTTTTTTAGTTTTGGGTTTCTCTTTCCTTTCCTGAACTGTTGTATCTGTCTTACTTCCTTTTCAGTTGCTCTTTTTGTGTCTCTAATGTCTGTTTCCAAGGTGGGGTTTGGCTTGTATTTGTAGGGCCTGTTTTTTTTCTTCTTTGTGTGTGTGTGTGTGTGTGTGTGTGTGTGTGTGTGTGTGTGTGTGTGTGTGTGTGTGTGTGTGTGTGTGTGTGTGTGTGTGGTGTGCATGGGATTCATGGGTGCCTGGACTGAACTCACACCCAGGCTCATGATGCGTGATCCTTAGCAGCGTCCTCCTTTGTCCTCTGTCCTCGAGGCTGTTTCTAATGCAATTGGTTATTTTATATGAATCGGGTGTGCTTCAGAAAGGACATGTGGTTACTCTTTGTGTTTCAAAGTAAAATACATTTGATAACTCCCGATTTCCAAGCCGTGTGCCACATTAACATGTTTTCAAAATTATTAAAAAAGACAAGCAGACAGAGACACACGGCTCCTTTAAAAATAAAAAATATATTGTTACGGCTGTGCAAATTCGCATTACACCATGAAGGGCCCGTAGGTGAGATATGTCGAAGTACATGTGTAGTTAGCCCCAAATCCGTTGTCTAGAGGGAATTTATGTGATTCATTCGGGCTATGATGCTTTGAGATAGCCGTTTTTCTGTTCTATCTTTATTTTGAACCAACCATGTCTCAACCGCCATCACACAACAACCACCTTAACCACCATGCCAGCCATCGTCACCAACTACAACCACGCTCCAACCCTCAGACAACAACAACAACAACAACAACGCCAACAGCCACGACGTTTACCTTCACAACTCGATCCCGCAAACATTGCATCACCGTCATTCCCAAACGGCACCAGAACCATCAAACCACCACCGATAAACCCTCCACCACCCTCACCTCTCTCCTTCTACGGCCATTCCCACACCACCTGTGAACACTGAGTGTCGGGCTGTCTTGGGCTCGTTTAGCGATACGCACCGAGCCGCGAGGAAAATAGCGGCCTTTCCGAGGAAGAATTCGGATCAAGAACGCTACACGCCTACTTCTGATCCGTCCAATTAGCAAGCACGGAGCGGCTTGGCCCCACCTCCAGGCGCGTCTGTGTGAAATCGATATATGCAAATTCTAGGATCAGGGGAGGTTCAAGCCCACTTTTCCTCCGTCCAATTGGCGAGCGTGGCTCCGCCCCTGAGGTCATCCTGATCCGGATATTTGCATATTGTTTTCTCCTGCCGGCCTATAAAACGGCGAGCGCAAGGCGAATCGTGGCAGAGTGTGGCAGCAGCAGAGTGTGGCAGTAGCAGTGTGTGTCGGCAGGGCAGAGTGAGTCGAGTCATCGGTGTGGCAGAGAGTGAAGTCGGGTGGCGAAGTCATCGGTGTGGCATCGAGTTGGGTTTTGCAGTCGGCTGAGGAGAGTTGCGGGAAGAGGCCAAGGAGCTCGGGTCCGAGGCGAGAAGGACGGCGGTCGGCGACGAGGTCGCGGTGTGAGATCGCTCGTCGCAGGACCGAAGCCAGCCAGCCATTCTCCCTCCCCCAGGGCATCAACAATTCCCCCTTTCCTCCGCGCTGAGATAGTGCAACAAGGGGGCCCCGTTCCCACCCCACTCCAAACGTCGTGCCAACGGAACCTGCCAAGGAGCACGGAGTCGGGGCACAGCCACGCGGCCACATCTGCGGCTCGTCCGCCAATGCGTCACGAGGACGCAGGTAGGACCCCCTGGTCTCGCGGACCTGGCCGCTCCTTCAGGTCACGCGCGCATATTGGCCTACAGGCCCATCTGCCTCCTTGTCTATGAGGGTGGCTTCTTTCCTTTGCTTTTGAGTAAATGTGTGTTGGCGCCGTCTGTAAAGTAGAACTGTATAAGTGTTGCCGTGTGTACGCGTATTCGGTAGTAACTCTGCATCATTGTTTCTTTTATTTTAACTGCTATATGTGCATTTTGACTGTTTGGCTGTATATGTGTGCTTTCCGTGTGTCGCATAATAAATGTGCATTGTGTGAACTGTTTTCCCGTTTCGCTTCGTCTTTTCTTTATTGACCCTCCATCCTGCTTCACGTAAAGGGTTCGTAGTGGGCTTAATACGCCCGGTAATTAATCTGAACCGTCCAGGTCGGCGATAACACCGCTCGGTTATCCCGATAGCACGGAACGGGCCGCCCAAGCAGCCCGTGTCCACAGTCGACCTGCGGCGAGGTGCGATCGCCCGGTCGACCATTCGCACAGGTACTTAGGTAGATAGAATTTGGCGAGCGACCCTATCCTGCGCAGGTGGGCAATTGGCACCATCGTGGTGAGGTTAAACCCCCACCCGTGATTAGCTCCCGGTGTTGGTCCGAGAGGGTCACGACTGAATTGTCCGTCCGGTGGGCGACGTGCCGCGATTCGAGTCACGTGGCCATCCGCACGCCGGCAGGCGCGAATTCGCAACAATATACACGAGTATATTGTTGCGGTTCTACAAAACTGCATGCCTCTAAGGCAATGGCACCCACCATACAGTGATCCCCAGGCAGTTGTTTTGTTCGTCTTCGTGCAGTTAGACCTTCCCCTCATGTCTCGTGGGTTAACAGGAGGACGTGCGTTGCGTGAGTCGAAAAGCTAGGTCTTTTAACTATATATGTGTCTCTTATTCTGATTTCTAATCCAACCCTTTCCTTTTAGCCATGGTACAAGTCAAGCAAGCAAGCACACACGACGTGCAATATGCGATTCAATAGCAAACACACCACGATGCCTCCTGTGGCTTGGAACAACCACCACCAAACTCCCTCCAATTAAGCAAACTACACACTAAACAGCATGCGCATGGCGCGCCATTATTTCATTCAAATCTCCGCGCCAATTTCCAACGGCATCTTACGTTGCTTCACCCCTCGCTTACCAAACTTCACCACTTCGACCACCAACAAGTCCCACATGTCCAGGCCTGTCTGAAGTTTGTCACTGACCATCTGAACGATCCAGAGGAGGAATGGGAGACGGTCATGTGGTCTGATGAGACCAAAATAGAGCTTTTTGGTTTAAACTCCACTCGCCGTGTTTGGGGGAAGAAGGATGAGTACAACCCCAAGAACACCATCCCAACCATGAAGCATGGAGGTGGAAACATCATTCTTTGGGGATGCTTTTCTGCAAAGGGGACAGGACTACTGCATCGTATTGAGGGGAGGATGGATGGGGCCATGTATCGCGAGATCTTGGCTAACAACCTCCTTCACTCAACAAGAGCATTGAAGATGGGGCGTGGCTGGGTCTTCCAGCATGACAACGACCCGAAACACACAGCCAGGGCAACTAAGGAGTGGCTCTGTAAGAAGCATCTCAAGGTCCTGGAGTGGCCTAGCCAGTCTCCAGACCTGAACCCAATAGAAAATCTTTGGAGGGAGCTGAATGTCTGTGTTGCCCAGTGACAGCCCCGAAACCTGAAGGATCTGGAGAAGATCTGTATGGAGGAGTGGGCCAAAATCCCTGCTGCAGTCTGTGCAAACCTGGTTAAGAACTACAGGAAACGTCTGATCTCTGTAGTTGCAAACAAAGGTTTCTGTACCAAATATTAAGTTCCGTTTTTCTGATGAATCAAATACTTATTTCATGCAATAAAATGCAAATTAATTATTTTAAAATCATACAATGTGATTTTCAGGATGTTTGTTTTAGATTCTGTCTTTCACAGTTGAAGTGTACCTATGATAAAAATTACAGACCTCTACGTGCTTTGTAAGTGGGAAAACCTGCAAAATTGGCAGTGTATCAAATACTTGTTCTCCCCACTGTATATATATATATATATAAGTATATATATATATTTATATATATATATATATATATATATATATATATATATATATATATATATATATATATATATATATATATATATATATATATATTCATTATTTTTTCAAAAATTTATTGGGCCCAATATGTTCTATTGGATCAGGCATTGTGTGGCGGCGGTGTGCACTCTACCGAGTGCCCTTCTCTTTTCCCGAAGTTTTCTCCACTGTTGCATTCCATTGGTGGAAAGCTGATATTTGGCAATCATCACTGGACTGCTCCATTGCAGGTAAATCAGTATCTTCATTCATATACAATGAACATGGAGGTACGATGTTGCGTGGTTCAGTGTTGAAACGTTAGCATGCATTCGACAACTGCATTTGCTGGCATTGTGGCTGAAACTTAAAAGTGTTGAGAAATTAAGATGAGTTACATTGTGTGCGATAGATCGCAGTTCAAGTAAGTTAGCTCACAAGGAAATCTCTATTGAAGCTGGGTGATGTTGCCGTCCAAGGCCTTTTAGAACATTATCTCGACCAAGACCCTGGTTCCCCATGGAATATTTAAGCGATGAGTAAACAGTCACATCAAAAGAGAATTACGAAGGGCATATATTCAGCTCTTAGGCAATGATGATAAATGCAAGAGACAAAGTCCATGAACTTCCCTTTAATGTCTCCTTTGGTGCTGACAGGGCCATGTGTTTTCTCGCGAAAGTTATGATATTTCATTCGTTATGCTATGGATGATTTAGAGCATTTCTTTTGGGAAATTATCGAGTGAACACCTGTTTTTTGTCAAGACCATCCATTTCTGTTGTGCTCACATGCATCTACAAGGCCAAAAAAACAGGTTCCATGCAAAGCACGCCATTCATGAAAGCACATCCTATCTCCACTCAATCGTTCCTCTTTTTCCCCTCCCGTGGAACCAACTTCCACATTTTTTTCAATCTCATTCTTCCCTCCAGGTCTTCAACACAGCTATCTGTTCACCACCATCTCAGATCGTCCCAAATCTAAAACCATGATCTTTTCTACCCTTGTTAACGCACACCTTATTCCATCCTCCATCAGAATTTCCAGTTTCCCTCCTGAAAGTTTCCTTCTGTATCCATCTTATCCCCCCTTATACATCCTCTCCTGTCCCTCATTCCTCCCCAAACCAATTGTTTGTCCACGTCTCCCTCTATCTTGACCTTCAACTCTGATGTTGGTGTTCCCCCCTCTCTCTCGTTTTCCTTTTGCATCCTGTCATGACCTGATCCCTTCAGTATACTCCATCTTCCAAGAGCTTCGATTATGTATACAAAAAAAAACATGACAGTGAGGAGAAGACAGGGTCCTGAAAGTATTAAGACACCAGGGATGAACCCAATGATGCAACTCAAATTCATCCAGAATTTTTCTTTTCCAGATCCATGAATGGGAGGGGAGACCAACTTGATAATCATAACTTTGTCAGTGATGAGGGTTATGCAGAATAAGGAGTGTTGAAGCTGGAAGCTGGGACATTGGTTGGCATCTAGCTATTGTTACATACTTCTGAAGACAATGCCACCTGGTGGTGGGTATTTCCTCTCCATGAGTACTCAGGATAAGGAATTTGATCAGAGTTATGGCACACACTAATCCCAACCACAGCACTGAGAACGGAACCCAATTACCCACTGAACTCTTCTATATGGCCGAGGTTACACGTGTTTTCTTCTACATTGGCTGTTTCTGAGACTTTCGATTGGCTTCTGTGAAGTACTGTACATTCTTTCATTGGGCTGTTCAGTCTTTCGACAAGGTATTGCAAGGGTAACACGTATCCTTTGAGCTGTCAAATCTGGGTTCAATTATTGGCCTAGCTATTAACTGTCAACCTGGTGTTTCCCTTGTGTTGTCCAACGGAAGGACCTTAGGCCAAAATACACATCTACATGTTGGTGCTGGTTGTTGGTAGACATTTGAGTTTTCAGAGATCCCACGGCATCATTCGTGAGGAGTAGGAAAATTATTGGTGGCAACATGAACAAATTCCAAATTCCTGCCACCTACCATCGAATGTCAGGCTTGGCCATCTTGCCATATGTTCGGCATATATATATATATATATATATATATATATATATATATATATATATATATATATATATATATATATATATATATATATATCAAATAGATGAACCAGCAGTACTGATTTTCAAGACCAATTACTCTTGCCTATGAGTATGTAAAAATCATGCTTTGCATGGTGGAAAACAGACAAACACTGATTGGCTTGCAAGAGCATGCGGTAATTGGAAAACTCATCCCTTGGTGGGAAGGTTACATCAGATCTGTAGATGGCACCTTAGGGAAGATTACTGATGTCAGTCAGGGTTGTTAAGGGTGAGATAGAGTTCTCTAGAGTTGAAAGATCATCATGTGTCACAGATTTACGATGTATGACAGGAACAGAAAGCCGAACAACAACCCGAGTTTTATAAAGCCCAAGCAACAGCTGGAACTTCAGAGAGAGAGAAAGACCCTGAGCCAACCACAGATACAGTTGCAGAAGATAGAATTGCAATACTTGAAATTGCACAAGTGTCGCGAGCCGTTGATTGAGCTGTGAAGCTTCATAATTTGAAGGTGAAGCATGACTGACAACTGCAGGCAGCACTGTTCGTTCCCAAAGCCATGGGTGCAGCAAGAGGTCAACATATTGTACACCATTTCCATTTGACCCATGGAATACAACCACCTTATAACTGTGGGTGGTTGTGCAACTTGCAATTGGAGACCGTCACAATGGTCTGGGGAGCAAGATGCCATCTTTGAGCCTTCATCATGTAGTGTCATGGCCAAATTATCAACACAGTTCATTTGATTGCCTTCACTGACAATCACAGTCGATTATTATTTTTATTCACATAGATTCTTCTCTTTATTTCGTATGCAACACACGACTGTGAGTAGCATCATTGGCTGACGGTTCAGCTTTTGGCTGAGGGTGGCATCGTAAAGTGTTCAGTCTGGAGGAGGTATGTACTCTACCGATTGCTATTCTAGCTTTGTATATTTAACAACCTGACAAATGACCACTGACTTACAAGGTGTTGCTAAGTAAGGAGAGGGGGGTGGTGTTGGAGATATACCACTGATGCAGTAGCCCTTGTAGGGGAGGGCAGGAATTTGTAATTTGTTCAGGGCGATTGTTCACCTACTCTTTGCTGAGGGCACTTTGGGATATTTAATGTCCAACAACAAATGCCGGCAGATGGGAAGCCAGGTTTAACGTCAATCCGAGGGACGGCACACACATTGATGAATCACCCTCCCTCTGAAACATAGGGATGGCAGTTTATAGCTTGGTTGAGATTCAAACCCACGATAGACAACTTCGAGACGAATGTGCGTACCTGTCGGCCGTTGGCCAGCCCATTCACATACATGTGAGTGTATTAAGCCCGTAATTGTAACTGTGGATAGGAAGTGCTTGTTTTGCGGTGTGTGCACTGGCCTCGCTGGAAGCACGCATGATTCCAATGTGCTCCTTAGACATTCTAAACTCTTCACTTTCTTTTCTGAATAGAAGGACATGTTTTTTCCCCAAACCAAACAAGGCAAGTTGCTGGGCAAGACAGATTATTACAACATTGGGGATTCTGCTTGTTGGGTAAAGACATAGTCGATGAAGCCTTTTGCAGATAGGAGGCAGACTTACTGATAGCAATCACCAGTGGATTAACAATTTAAACTAAAGCTTTCTGGAGTGATTGTTAAAAATGCATTTGAAACACTTCAAGTACAATGGCAATACATCCTCACGAAATGATTGCGATTCGACATTGACTATAAAGATTATAATATGTTGTTGTGTCCTTCGCAACATGTGTAAGTTTCAGCGTCATCATTTCTTGGGGGAATGGTTGAGGCAGGAAATGCCAGCATCGTCATCAGTTTATGTGAAGCCAGATTGTGGGCCAAGATATGGAATTGTCGGCCACCTGTTCACGACTCCTTGATCGAATATTCCAATATTTAATGAAGGCAAACCTTACCGTTGGAATCTCTCAAAAGTTATGGAGAACAGAACATGTTTGGCCTTTTCAAATCTCAACAATTCTTTGATGTGCATTGCAACCTCATGAGGCCCAAAAACAAATCCCTTTACATCAGTGCTCCTTGGAAGAGCAATTGAAACAAGGTGTACGTGAGTGGGGATTAAAGCCAGTCTTGATAATACATGCATCAATATAAAATACCGCAAACATATAGCAATTAAATTGTTCACAGGATTTCTTGATACGTGGTTGAAAAACTTTCCTTACAATGTCACACAATACATTTTATGAAATAGCGATTTTAATTTATTTTTTAAACTTGAAGGTACTTTTTAAAAATAAGAAACGTAAAGGAACAATATTCCCTTATCAGGAACTTTGGCTGAAATTAGTTTGCAAACCTGCTCACGAGTACAGGCCCTGTCCATCCAGAGACCCAACAACTCCCCTACCTCATTAGGCTGCCACATTCTTTTCTCAACTTTGGTTAAATGACAAACACAAAACATGGGAATGAAGCCAAGGAATGAAGAAGAGCATTATATGACCACAAGGTGGAAAGCGCACGTGATGATGACTGAAAGTCCCACTTTTTTGTGGGGTCAGCGGGAACGTTCTTCATGAACCAGCTCACCAAGCCTGACGTTGAACTGACGGTGGCAAGAATTTGCAATTTGGCCAGGGTGCTGGCGATAAGTTACCTACTCTGTGCGAATAATACTGTGGGATACTTTATGTCTACCAAATAATGCCAGCATATGAGACACCCAGCTTAAAGTCCATTCAAGGGCTGGCTTATTGTGATGCAGTGCCCTGCCTGCGAAGTACCAATCTGTAAATTTATACTTGGGCTAAGAATTGAATACAGATTAAAGAGGTCATCGATAAGCATGCTATCTCTGAGCCATAATGTATGGACTCTATAATTGTGCACCGCTCCTTCCCAATTCCATATCCAAGGGATGCATAACGTCATCGCTTGGCGCCGAGGAAGGGAGTACTCCATTTTTACTCCGTTTGTTACTTGGCCAAAAAAAAAAAACTTGACATGTATGTTAATCACTTCGTTTGTTTGTTACTTGGCAAAATTATTATTATTTTTTGCACAAGTATGTTGATCACCTTCATTTGTTACTTACAAAATCGAAAATTTTTCAAGTATATTGGTTTGTCGATTTTGTTATTCTGTCTGTCTATTTGTGTGTCTGTCTGTTTATCGCCGACAGGTCACATTTTTAAACGGATCTTCATGAAACTTCACCACGTGGTAGAGTTTGTCATAGGGAAGAAGTCTTTTGTTTTTGAAGTCAAAAGGTCAAAAGGTCAAAATTTAGACAAAGGTCAACAACTGAGATGAGATTTCTAAGATCCTCAATTTTCATCCCATTGACTTGAAATTTAAAGAGGATTTGCATATCAGGTCACCGAACTCAACCACCAATTATTTTTGAGGTCAACATAGGCGAAAAGGTCAACATAGGCCAGATTTCAAAAATTGTCAATTTTAATCCGATTGGCTTGAAATTAGAAGAGCATTTGCATATCAGCTCACTGAATTCAACCACCTATTGTACACCCCTCCTTCCCAATTCCACGTCTAGGTAATGCATGATGTCATCGCCGGGCACCAAAGTTAGTGAGTACTCAGTTTTTACTCCATTTGTTTGTTTGTTTGTGTTTGTCCAGGCGATATCTCAGCCATCCTTTGATCAAGGAAGCTGAAATTTGGGGGACAAAAGTGAAGATGTGCTTTTGCAAAAATGATATTTTTCATTTCTTGATTAATCAATTATTTGATTAATTACTTTCTTATTATGGATTTATTCATGACTTATTTATTTTATTTCTCATCTGAGCAATATCTCAGGCACCTTTTAAGCGAGGCAGCTAATATTTGGACACAATAGTGACGAAGTAATTTGGCTCTCAAAGGTATTTTTGTACACCGATCCTTCCCATTGCCATATCCAGGTGATACATGACGTCATTGCTGGGCGCTGAAGGAAGGGAGTACTCAGTTTTCACTCCGTTTGTTTGTTTGTTCGTTTTCTTGTTTGTTTGGGCGATATCTCAGCATTCCTTTGAACTCGGAAGCTGAAATTTGATCACGAGTCACATGACCATGAAAAGTCACGTGAAAACTGAGTCACGAGTGTGTGTACCATTAGGTCTCAGCCATCCTGCCAGGCCACAATACCTCATATTTATTCTGAATGAAAGTAAATATGGCCAACAAAATAGGGATAATTAACTACTATTCATACTCAGGTATTCTCAGAATGCTGCTCGATCTTTCAAAGTATAAATGGGAGTTCCATATTGGACACTATTGCTTGATGGCGTGACGTGTTCTGCAAAAATTTTGAATGACCTTCATACCTGTTCGCACAGCAAAAGGTCACTATCAGTGGCGTAATAATTGAAATACAATATTTGAATGAGGTTTTGTACACATCACCATACGAAGGATTTTATTTTTTTATTCAACCGGGGGGGGGGGGTGGATGGAGAGAAGAGAGAGAGAGAGAGAGAGAGAGAGAGAGAGAGAGAGAGAGAGAGAGAGAGAGAGAGAGAGAGAGAGAGAGAGAGAGAGAGAGAGAGAGAGAGAGAGAGATATATATATATATATATATATATATATATATATATATATATATATATATATATATATATATATATATATATATATATATATGCATTGCCTGATAATTTCAATATACAAAAAACAAATTTGACCTTAAAAATAATTTTTGGTTGAATTCAATGAGAAAATATGCAAATCCTCTTCAAAGATCAAGTTAATCGGATGAAAATTGACAATTTTAGAAATGTCGCCTGTCGACTTTTTGGCCTATGTTGACCTCAAAAATAATTGGTGGTTGAATTCAGTGATCTGAAATATAGTGCCTACAGAAAGTCGACACCCTTTTTCAAATTTTCACCTTTTGTTGTCTTGGGTTCGTCAGACCACATACCTTTTTGCCACATGTCTTCAGAATCTCCGGAGCGGTTTTTTGCATTCCTCAAATGGGACTTTCGATGGGATTTTTTGAGTAATGGCTTCCTTCTTACCACCCTACCGTACATGCAAGACTTGTGGAGTGCTTGGGATGTTGTTGTTACATGAACACAGTGACTTGTCTTTGCCATAATGGCATGTAGCTCTTTCAGAGTTTCCATTGGCCTCTTGGTGACCTCTCTGATCAGACTACTCCTTGCTTGGTCATCCAGTTTGGAGGGGCGGCCTCATCGAAGCAGGGTCTTGGTGGTACCATACATCTTCCACTTCTTAATGATTGCTTAACTGTGCTCCAAGGGATATTCAAAGCCTTTGAAATATTTTTATACCCATCCACTGATCTGTGCCTTTCCAAAACTTTATCCCAGAGGTCTTTTGAAAGCTCCTTGGTTCTCATGGTTGAGTCGTTGCTGTGAAATGCACTACCCAGTAGAGGAAACCTACAGGAACAGCTGATTTTATTCTGAAATCATCAGATTCACCACAATTTAACACAGCTGCCAATTGACTTGATGTGTGATTTTGAAGGTGATTGGCTACACCTGAGCTAATTTACAATTGCTATTATAAGGGAGGTGGAAATTTATCCAACCAAGATATTCTAGTTTTTTTATTTTTAATTAAATTTCTGAAATTTGTAGATTTTCTTTTTCACTTGGAAGTTGTGGGTTACCATGTGTAAATAAAGGTGGAAAAAGTCTGATTTAGTGCAATTTAATTCCAGCCTATAAAGCAACAAAAGGTGAAAATTTTGAAAGGTGGTGTTGACTTTCTATAGGCACTGTAAATCTTCTTCAAATGTCAAATCAATTGGATGAAAATTGAGTAATTTAGGAATCTCACCATGTTATTGACCTTTGGACTATTGACCTTTTTCCGATGTTGACCTCAAAATAACTGTTTTTTTTTTAATATTCAGTGACCTGAAATATAAATCCTTCAAATTTCAAGTCAATTGGATGAAAATTGATGATTTTAGAAACCTCACATAAGTTGTTGACCTTTGGCCTACGTTGAACTCAAAATTAATTTTTGGTTGAATTCAATGACTAAATATGCAACAGCACTTCAAATTTCAAGTCAATCAGATGAAAATTGACAATTTTAGAAATGTGGTCTATGTTGACCTGAAAAATAATTTGTGGTCAAATTCAGTGACCTGATATGCAAATCCTGTTCAAGTTTCTAGTCCAAATCTAAATCCATTGGGACCATTCTCTGGACAGAGTATTGGTGCTGCTGAAGCAGACTCCTGGGCTCAGAGGCACAATCCTGTCTGGGTTGCTACTCTGACACAGGATACTTGAATGACTCAATAATCCCAGCAAGCTGGTACTCATTTTGCCAACCTCAAAAGGATGACATGCTGAGTCAACCCCCACCTGGTATTAATTTAACAGCCAAGCAGGATTTGAACTCAGGATGTTCAGATCCAAGGATCCCAAGCCTACCAGCCTAACCATTAAGCCAACACCAGGCATACAAATTTCTTGTTAATCAGATGAAAATTGAACTTTTTAGAAATCTGACAAAGTTGACCTTTTGACCTAAAAAAAAAAAACAAAAAAAACAATAGGCTTCTTGCTCATGACGAACTATACCATGTGGTGAAGTTTCGTGATGATCGGTTTAAAATTGCGACTTGTAGGCAAATGACATACAAACAGACAGATAGGCTAACGCACAAGATCAACCAATATATTGTACTTGCAAACTCTGATTTTTGCAAGTAAAAACAGAGACAAGGGTGGAAACATCACCAACTTCCACCTTCGGTGGTGGATGTAACTATTAAATCTGAAGCTGTTGCTCTGCTGCCAGCTCCTGGCTGAAAGGTGAATCTTACTTACTGGTAGAAAGCACATGATAAAAATACCACGATGTAAAAAAGGAAGAAAAAGAAAGCCTTTTATTCTTGAGCTGGTTGAAAGAGCTCAAAAATGGGACGTTATATATTTCATCACAGCAAAGCAAAAAAAAAGTTGGGTGCGATCAAGACAGCGATATGTTTCCTACATAACGCCTGGGTCCACTTTTTGTTTAATTGTAAAAATTATAATTTTCCCTTCGTTTTGGCAATTTTTAAAGCAATTTTTAGGTAATTTTTCTCTCTGAGGAGCGCTTCCAAATTTCAGGGTGGGACAGACAGGCAAACAGCATTAGCCTGCTAGATATACAATACATAGACGGGAGGAGGCTTGACAGCTGGTTCGTGAACTACTTTGGCAAAAAACCTACTGTAGCTGACCCTAAGGCCTAAGTCACATTTGGCACGGCGGCCGTAGGGTCTACAAAATCTACGGCCACTAGCAATAATAGGGTGGCCGCAGTATTTCCACGGTCACACAATGTAGCAGTCACATATGTTTTTATTTTTCGGGGAGCCGCACGGGGTATTTATAAATTGTGGAGACCGAAAACGTGGGCGTGCCGTACGGTCTTTGATTTGATGTCGCACGGTGACATTAGGGCCCCCCTGTGGCGGCCAGAGAATTTTCAAGGCAGACGCAAGGCGACCGCAGGGGGGCCCTAAGGCGAACGTGCGACCAGACGGACGGTAACGAGCAAAGATCGTAAAACAGAGCAAGATAGCCCACTCGTGCGCAACCGCGTACAATTCGTTGAAGTACGCAAAGAGCAGAACGGCGGCCATTTTAGCAAGCAAGCGAGCTGCTTTCTTGGTTGTAGTTCGACTGCTGTATCGATCACGGAGTGGGAGGCAGGAGAGGGGCGGGAAAGAGAGTAAGGCGATGATACATTAGCCATGTACAAGACAGTTTCTATTTATCACAAGTGAAATTACACAAAATAAGAAGAGATGAGATAGAAGAAAGGGAGAGAGAGAAAGAAAGAAATTAGGATGGAGAAATAGAGGAGAAGAGAAGCGAACAGATAAAAAAATAGAAAAGGCAAATTGAGAGAGGAAAGGATAAAAATCAAAGCCCAGACACATGCAGAAAATATATTATTATTACCTGGAGACATATATATATATATATATATATATATATATATATATATATATATATATATATATATATATATATATATATATATATCATCATCATCATCATCATCATCAACAAAAGAAGTCATGCAACATAATCTGATAAATATCACCTTCCAAGAAAGTATCCTTTGAAGTGACTATTTAGGCATGGGGAGAAATCCAGGGAGGGGAGGCAAGGGTCACCACACCCCCACCCCCACACACACACACACACACACACACACACACACACACACACACACACACACACACACACACACACACACACACACACACACACACACACACACACACACACACACACACACACACACACACACACACACACACACACACTGCAAACAGCAAACATTCAATATGCAATAACCTGTTACAATATCAAAATGATTGCTGTTCACATAAGTATGGAGGAATTTATATTTAAACTTCATAACTTTTCAATATATTTACAAATGCCTTTGTATTCCAAGTACAGTATTTCCTTCTTTTCCTTTACAAGTCTGCTTTTTCCAGTGTCTTCATTCATGCAGATGGATTTACCTCCTCATCATCCTGGTTATCTCCTGCCCATCTCCTCATCATCCTGCCATTGTCTGCTCACCTTGTCATCATCCTCCTCATCCCTCCTCATCACCTGCTTATCCCTGCTGCCTCAGAGCTGAGTCCCCCGGTTGTTGTTCCCTTCCCGTCTGTGACTGAGTGAGGCGCCTTTGTGTCTTCACACTTCATTTCCCACTTTGCACGTAATTATTTGTTATCGATTTTGTGGCCCTTTTTTCCCCACCACAACCCGCCGTCATGTCCACCGTCACGTTCAATCATCCCTGGTTCTTTTTACAGCATGGCGACATCGCGCTGTTATATAATTGGCTATTCTGTCCTGTGTCTTCTGTCGCACTTATTGCTGGGTGTATTGGGGGCGGAGATTGCCGGGTGTATTGTGGGCGGAGATTGCCGGGTGTATTGTGGGCAGAGATTGCCGGGTGTATTGTGGGCGGAGATTGCCGGGTGTATTGGGGGCGGAGATTGCCGGGTGTATTGTGGGCGGAGATTGCCGGGTGTATTGTGGGCGGAGATTGCCGGGTGTATTGTGGGCGGAGATTGCCGGGTGGATTGTGGGCGGAGATTGCCGGGTGTATTGTGGGCGGAGATTGCCGGGTGGATTGTGGGCGGAGATTGCCGGGTGTATTGTGGGCGGAGATTGCCGGGTGTATTGTGGGCGGAGATTGCCGGGTGTATTGTGGGCGGAGATTGCCGGGTGGATTGTGGGCGGAGATTGCCGGGTGTATTGTGGGCGGAGATTGCCGGGTGGATTGTGGGCGGAGATTGCCGGGTGTATTGTGGGCGGAGATTGCCGGGTGTATTGTGGGCGGAGATTGCCGGGTGTATTGTGGGCGGAGATTGCCGGGTGGATTGTGGGCGGAGATTGCCGGGTGGATTGTGGGCGGAGATTGCCGGGTGGATTGTGGGCGGAGATTGCCGGGTGGATTGTGGGCGGAGATTGCCGGGTGTATTGTGGGCGGAGATTGCCGGGTGTATTGTGGGCGGAGATTGCCGGGTGTATTGTGGGCGGAGATTGCCGGGTGTATTGTGGGCGGAGATTGCCGGGTGTATTGTGGGCGGAGATTGCCGGGTGTATTGTGGGCGGAGATTGCCGGGTGGATTGTGGGCGGAGATTGCCGGGTGTATTGTGGCCGCAGATTGCCGGGTGGATTGTGGGCGCAGATTGCCGGGTGTATTGTGGGCGGAGATTGCCGGGTGTATTGTGGGCGGAGATTGCCGGGTGTATTGTGGGCGGAGATTGCCGGGTGGATTGTGGGCGGAGATTGCCGGGTGGATTGTGGGCGGAGATTGCCGGGTGGATTGTGGGCGGAGATTGCCGGGTGGATTGTGGGCGGAGATTTCCGGGTGTATTGTGGGCGGAGATTGCCGGGTGGATTCTGGGCGGAGATTGCCGGGTGGATTGTGGGCGGAGATTGCCGGGTGTATTGTGGGCGGAGATTGCCGGGTGTATTGTGGGCGGAGATTGCCGGGTGGATTGTGGGCGGAGATTGCCGGGTGTATTGTGGGCGGAGATTGCCGGGTGGATTGTGGGCGGAGATTGCCGGGTGTATTGTGGGCGGAGATTGCCGGGTGTATTGTGGGCGGAGATTGCCGGGTGTATTGTGGGCGGAGATTGCCGGGTGGATTGTGGGCGGAGATTGCCGGGTGTATTGTGGGTGGAGATTGCCGGGTGGATTGTGGGCGGAGATTGCCGGGTGTATTGTGGGCGGAGATTGCCGGGTGGATTGTGGGCGGAGATTGCCAGGTGTATTGTGGGCGGAGATTGCCGGGTGGATTGTGGGCGGAGATTGCCGGGTGGATTGTGGGCGAAGATTGCCGGGTGTATTGTGGGCGGAGATTTCCGGGTGGATTGTGGGCGGAGATTGCCGGGTGAATTGTGGGCGGAGATTTCCGGGTGGATTGGGGGCGGAGATTGCCGGGTGAATTGTGGGCGGAGATTGCCGGGTGGATTGTGGGCGGAGATTTCCGGGTGGATTGTGGGCGGAGATTTCCGGGTGAATTGTGGGCGGAGATTGCCGGGTGAATTGTGGGCGGAGATTGCCGGGTGAATTGTGGGCGGAGATTGCCGGGTGGATTGTGGGCGGAGATTGCCGGGTGGATTGTGGGCGGAGATTGCCGGGTGGATTGTGGGCGGAGATTGCCGGGTGGATTGTGGGCGGAGATTTCCGGGTGTATTGTGGGCGGAGATTGCCGGGTGGATTCTGGGCGGAGATTGCCGGGTGGATTGTGGGCGGAGATTGCCGGGTGTATTGTGGGCGGAGATTGCCGGGTGTATTGTGGGCGGAGATTGCCGGGTGGATTCTGGGCGGAGATTGCCGGGTGGATTGTGGGCGGAGATTGCCGGGTGTATTGTGGGCGGAGATTGCCGGGTGAATTTTGGGAGGAGTTAATGCGGAAGAGCGACGTTTTTCATGCTGAATCGTTACCTTCGCAAACTTTGTTGCGAAGGTTATGTTTTGATCGCTGTGTATTTATTTATTTATTTTTGAATATGTGTGTTTGTTTGTTATTCGCATAAGTCCAAAAGTATTGAACTGAATTGCAGCAAATTTGGTGGGATAATTGGTTATTATCCAAGGACCATTTGATTAGATTTTGGAGCGATCGGGTCAAAGGTCAAGGTCAAGGTCATGAAAAGGTCAAAATCATCTTTTTACCATAGCGCGGTCAATTTGCATGCAACTAATGCCAAAATGTTCAGAATTCAATGCCCCATCTTGTGATATGTGACATGACACAATGATGTAATAACCCTTATTAACGGTTGGGAGTCAAAGGTCAGGGGGGGTCACGACATTGCAAAATGTGTGGTTTTAGTCATAACACGGTCAATTCTTATCCGATTTGCATGAAACCAACACCAAAATGTTGACTGTTCTGTTCCCCACACTCTAATGCCAATTACAAAATTAAGAGTAAAAAGGTCAACGTCGAGGTCATGAAAAGGTCAAAATCGTCATTTTGCCATAGCGCGGTCGATTTTTATCCAATTTGCATGCAACCAATGCCAAAATGTTGTGAATCCAATGCCCAATCTTGTGATATACGATATGACACAGGAAATTTAATGTTTTTAAGCCATCATAACACATATGAGATGGCAGATGTGGTATGGGATTAAATACCCTCACAATCAACGGTTTCTGGGGGGGGGGGGGCAAAATGTAGCGTTGGAGAAGGTATGCGCTCTACTGAGTGCCCGTTCTAGTTTTCTGTGTGACGCCGGAAGTTGATTTTCTGAGCAGGAAGTGATAATCTTCCTGTTCCGTTAGTTGTTGACGCGCAGCGTTGTAACTCTCGTTCTTCATTGTTTTTCACCAAATGTGTTTTTAAAACGTCTTGTGGAGCTGATTTCTTCCTCTTTTTTGGTGACAGAAGTGGTTATTACAGTGCGGCGACATCGCGCTGTTATATAATTGGCTCTTCTGTCCTGTGTCTTCTGTCACGTCATCTGTTACACTTATGGCCGCCTACGTCCCTTTGATCTGAGGGCTATAAATAGAAATTTGTCCAACGTCACAACTCTTCACATCATGCATGCTAATTCACCGTGTCTACATTTAAATTTTATAACTGCAAAATTGTTTCATCATTCTTAACCTAGACTTTTATTGCACTCAGCCGCGCGATATCGAAGTATTCGCTTCTTGTTATTATTATCGTTCGGGAAATATACCGGTTGAGTTTAAAAGCCGTAGGTTTCTCGTGTCTCTCCTCGCAACCTGTGCATGCATTGCCCGCCATTACTTTGGAACGTCTCCATAGGAGTTGAGCCACGGACATCGCAGGACTTTAACCTCCCGCCATGACAGCTTGACATTAGTTGAGCTGTCCATGCTACTATATATATATGTGTATATATATATATATATATATATATATATATATATATATATATATATATATATATATATATATATACATACATATATACATGGCCCGCGGACATCGCAGGACTTTAACTTCCCGCCATGACAGCTTGATGTTAGTTGAGCTGTCGATGCTATGATATTATATATATATATATATATATATATATATACATACATAAATACATACATGCATGGGCAAAGTATGCAGAAACCCCTTCTACAAATTGGATTTGGCTATTTCAGCTGCACCCATTGCTGACATAAAATGAAGCACACAGCCATGCAATCTCCATAGACAAACAGTGACAGTAGAATGGGCTGTACTTAAGAGCTCAGTGACTTTAAACGTGGCACTTTCATAGGATGCCACCTTTCCGACAAGTCAGTTCATTAAATTTCTGCTCTGCTAGAGCTGTCCCGGTCAACTATCAGTGCTGTTATTGTGAAGTGGAAACGTCTCGGAGCAACAACAGCTCAGCCGTGAAGTGGTAGGCCGCACAAGCTCACAGAACGAGACCGCCGATTGCTGAATCATGGAAAAATCGTCTATTGTCAGTTGCTATACTCATAACCAAGTTCCAAACTGACTCCAGAAGCAACGTCAGCACAAACCCTGTTCATCGAGAGCTTCATGAAATGGGTTTCCATGGCTGATCAGCCACACACAAGCCTAAGATCACCATGCTCAATGCCAAGCGTCGGCTGGAGTGGTGTAAAGCTCCCCGGCATTTGACTTTGGAGCAGTGGAAACGCATTCTCTGAAGTGATGAATCACGCTTCACCATCCGACGCTGGCACGCTTGCAGTCCGACGGCCGAATCTTGGTTTTGCGGATGCCAGGAGAACGCTACCTGCCCGAATGCATAGTGCCAACTGTAAAGTTTGGTGGAGGAGGAATAATGGCCTGGGGCTGTTTTTCACGGTTCGGGCTAGGCCCGTTGGTTCCAGTAAAGGGAAATATTAATGCGACAGCAAACAATGATATCTGAGATGATTCTGTGCTTCCAACGTTGTGGCAACACTTTGGTGAAGGCCCTTTCCTGTTTCAGCATGACATACCCCTGTGCACAAAACGAAGTCCATACAGAAATGGTTTGTCGAGATTGGTGTGGAAGAACTTGACTGGACTGCACAGAGCCCTGACATCAACCTCATGGAACATCTTTGGGATGAATTGGAACGCCGACTGCGATCCAGATCAAATCGCCCAACATCACGCCCGACCACACTAATGCTCTTGTGGCTGAATGGAAGCAAATTCCTGCAGCAATGTTTCAACAACTAGTGGAAAGCTTTCCCAGAAGAATGGAGGCTGTTATAGCAGCAAAGGGGGGGGACCAACTCCATATTAATAATGCCCCTGATTTTGGAATGAGATGTTGGACGAGAAGGTGTCCACATCCTTCTGGCCATTTACATTGTGTATTTGCTGGCATATATGATTGGAGTCTTGATTATCTGCGTCATGAGCTCGGGGTTCAGATCATAACATTAACAAGACAATTTAGCAGAATAATAAGCCAGAGCTTTCTGACTTTGCTTTAACACGGTGTTGTTTTAACATGTTCCTGTTCCGTATGTAAGGGTTTATCAACTTTGTTCAACAGAGTGGACTGTGTTTGAATCAGGAGCATTAGCTTGAGGGTAAAGAAGGTAAGAGTTAGAACAGTTAGTTTTAAATGGGAGATTGTGCATTGCCTTGGAGATGCAGGCGTATCGGGGTATTGGCAAGACATGCTGGTCGTTTGTGCATGGATGATGGACCTGTGGTTTGTGCAGCGCAAGCATGATGGGCCGAATGACCTTCTCCTGCACCACAGGTCCTTGTGTAACTTCGCCATCTTGAAAGGTTATACTGACAATCGAGGTCATCGAGCAGGCACAGCAGCTCGGCAAGTCCTTGCAACGATTTTGCAACAAGATCTGATCTATCGGACCTTGGGACAGTGGTGCAACATCCCAGCTGGATTCATTATAAAGCGAAATGCGTGCAGGTTCAAAGCCGGATCCAATTTTGTCTGACATGTTTGGAATATATTTGCCAAGGCAGAGAGTCTAGTGTGGGTTGAATTCCTCGACCTGACTATAAACTTTCACCCTGGTGATTTGCAGACAGGGTGTTGCATCACAAAATCTACTGCCCATCCAGATGGGACCATCAGCTGGGATCTGTCTGTCAGCATTGATTGCTGGTCGACCTTAATGATCCCACGGTGTCTTTTGCAAAGACAAGCCGAGTTTCCCCCGAAACCCAAGCCGGCGACATTCAAAATTCCTGCCCTAAACTTGATCTCTGTCTTCAAAGTGCAACCCCCGATATGTGGTTCTCGCACCCCATCGCACAGTATACACCAATAGTCCCTGGTACAAACTGAAATATTGGCGGGATAACAACAATTTAATACATTTGTCCACACATTTCAGCAAAATATGACCCGTCAAAAAACTTTTTGTCATCAACTGGTTATTACTTGCGAAATCGAATTTTCACAAGTATATTGGTTGATCTGGTCTGTGATTATGTCTTTTTGGCTGTTTGTATGTCAATCGCCGACAGGTCACAATATTAAACCGATCTTCACGAAACTTCAGATAATGGTAGAGTTGGTCATAAACATGAAGCCTGTTGATTTTGAGGTCAAAAGGTCAATATAGGCCAAAGGTCAACAACTTTGTCAAATTAATTTTAAAAATCAGTTCCTGAGTTCAAATCCCATGCAGCTGTTTAATTAATACCAGTACAGGTGGGGTTGACTCTGCCTGTCATCCTTGTGAGGTCAGCAAAATGAAGGCCAGCTTGCTGGTATCCTGTTTCGGAGTGGCGACCTGTCCAGGATTGTGTCCAATAGCCAAGGAGACTGTTTCGGCAGCAACAATGCTTTGCATAGAGTATGGTCCCAATGGATGGATGGATGGACCTGAAATTTGAAGAGGATCTGCACATCAGGTCAGTTAATTCAACCACTAATTATATCTTTGAGGTCAACATCAGCCAGATTTATAAAATTGTTAATTTTCATCCGATTGACTTGAAATTTGAAGAGCATTTGCACATCAGGTTACGAAATTCAACCACCAGCTATTTTTTTATTGTCAAATTTGTTTTAGGCATTACAAAAGTATCGTGTTGTGCAAGACATCTTTTTTGTTTCATTGTTTTTAAAATACAATATGCTGTATTTAAACACTGGGCGTAGTGGCGTGCGCCTGTAATCCGGCTACTCGGAGGGTTGGGTTGGAGGATCGCTTGAGGACGGGAGCTCTGCACTGGGCCGCGCTATGAGAGGGTGTAGGGCAGCCCGGAATCATGGCGAAACCCAATCCTTATCCCTTGTGTCGTAAGAGGCGACCAGGGTTGCGTCAGGAAGGGCATCCGGCGTAAAACCTGTGCCAAATCAATATGCGGATCATAACGGATGATCCGCTGTGGCGACCCCTAACGGGAGCAGCCGAAAGACTATCAACAACAACATGCTGTATTTAAACGTTATGAAAATAATATTCAAGTTTATTTCTCACCATTCTTTATTTTGTGTTTTCCTCTTTATTTGTCGTAATTATAGGTAGTTCATTACGATATTTTAGGACGTCGTTTATTTTGCAAATTTTCAAAGTTTGCTGCTCATAGTAACTTGTGTTCAAGAAAGCACAAGGTCTGAGTGGACCACTGTAGACCACCAATGTTGCATCAACAGTATCAATGCATAGAGTATTACAAATGATTTGCATTGAGAAACCAACCTCCAATCCTTCTAACCCCTAACCGCCCCCATCCTCCTCATCCCCGACGTCAAGAAAAGGTTTCCATGTGTCCAACAAACTCTTTTGCCCCCTTTGTTTAGAGTTCACGTGCCTCCATTTCGAAACATTCCAAGCACATACAGCCATGAAAATGAAAAACAATGAGCATCAGTCCTTCCTGTTTTAATGCATCGTTAATGTTTCTTTTAACTGGCATTTTCCCCTCGTGTCGATGGAACTCATCCAAACTCCATTCCAGGCACCCATCCAAGCTGGCCCGACGTTGTCTGCTCCGCCGTTGTGTCCGCGCGCAGCCTCTGCCCGCTCGAGCAAGCATTTCGAGCCGGAGACACTCGGGCCTGAGCCAGGTCTGCCCCTCGAGGCACAACTCGGCGACTCAAACACAAGCTCTTGTGATGAGGGCTCGCTCGCTTTCCCAGCGCATCTTGTAGCACTTCGAGCTTGGACTGTGAGCTGGTACTATGGATAACTTAGCGGGATTTTGTTTTCGCTGGTTCATTGGAATGCCACGAAGGATGTAAAAAGGCAATTTCTCTTGAACAAAATATGGCATTTCAACTTTTTCTGTTTTTCACTCCGACGGACTGGCGGTATGGATTATACAATGAAACCGAGAAGGAGGAGGCAATTGAGTCTCATCATACCTGTGATTTATCCACAACGCAATAACTTTATCGATTTATCTTGTAAAATGTACTCATTGCGTTTGTTTCAACCTGATGTAGCTTTTTTCGAAAGGGAGATTTCAGGCTCACGGAGGTGATTGTACATACATTATATGCTGGGAAAGGACCTCAGTTGGCACTGGACAAACCGGTATAGTTTAATTTACTTGAACCTGACATCACATGAGTAGTACGAGCTTGAGCGGCATTCCGAAAGTTTGACGAACTAGGAACTCGCAATGCTCCAAGAAACGCCAATGTTCTTTTCTTCATCAATATTACAATTTTTTTTTTTTTGTGCTGCATGTTCAGACACAGATGAGAATTCTAAACAGGCCAAGCCAACAGCAGCCTGAAAACGACATCACATTTTATAATTCACGTGAATACCCGAGTTCAGCTCAAAAGCAGCGATTTCAGTGAGGACATCGGTATTCAACAGCCTACGACTCCTTCCACTGTTGAACCATGTTACTCAGGGTCCAAATAAGGAAAATGTATTCGAGAATTGACTTCATGATGCTTTATTGGTCAAAAAAAAAAAAAAAACGTGACAAAGGTCCACCGATACAGGGTGGGTTCCTGTAAGGTTATGTCACTGGAATGTAAATTCCTTTACTTTCTCTCCCTGATACTCTGCCTGAAGGGATACGCAGTGCTGCCAAGGCATCCTTACAGCAAGGGTTATGCTGCATGGTTTGCAGTTGCCTTCCCCGTAGTAGTCTCACAGCAAGATGCTGGTCCAACTACTCTTCAGGTAGTCCAGCAGCCATTTCTCATATGAAGCCAAATAAGGAAATTCGTTCAACACCCCCTACAGAAAAGGTTTGACTTGACAGGGTGGTGGAATAGACCCTATAGAACACCTCCAGGTAGTATGTGGTTTCAAATTGTGGTGTCATTAAAATTCTACAGGCCATTATACATACCAAGGGTACTTACCAAGAGGGTCACTGTGGGCTCGCAAAATTTAGGGGGAGGGGTAACGTAAACCTGAATATCTTTGTCTAGACTCAACCAATTTTCAATATTGAGGTATCATTGGCTTCCTATTATAATTCTGTATCAGAGTATGTACAGTTATTTGAAAATGGCCTTTGCCATGACATCACTAAAGCTAAAATATCACACTAATTCAAACTTTCTGACATTTTTAATCGTGTTCTCATATGAAGGTGAACGGTGTTTCTCAATTACTACCGGTATGTATACATTTTGGAAATCAAACGCTTATGAAAGTATTGTTCTGCAGAAATTCATATACATACAGAGGCAAGCATAAAGAAAACTGCAACTGTTATTTTTAGCGTTCGTCTTTTACTAGTGTATAGCAACACGGAAGCACATACATCAGAGCCGAGCATAATAGTTGTCTTTGGCAACACGCAAGCTACTCATTCATCATAGTGGATGATAATAGTTATCATGGTCAACACTGGGAGCTGTGCATGACAACACAGTTGCACATTAGTGAGAGCGAATCATAATAGTTGTGCATGGTTGCACAAAAGCACATTCGTCAGAGCGGTTTGTAATATTTGTGTCTGGCAACAAGGAAGCACATTCACCATGAAAGCATGAAGATGTCATCTGTTGTAACTTTTAGTCAGCGTCTTCTTCACCACTGGATTCAAAGACTGTTCTTGGATTTTCACAAGTTTCTTCAGCCATACATGTACATGCTTCTGTGCATGGCATGTGGTTGGTTCTGCATGTGCAGTCGGCTCGGTGACATAGAGACTTCTTGCAGTGACGGACAGTCAGCTCCGGAAGACCCCGTGGTGCTGGATCTTTGGTCATGAGCACAGGCTGCAGGACACCATCCTGAATTTTCCAGCCATGTCCAGCTGCTGGTGGAAGGCTCTGTGTAGGCTCCAATGCTCTCTTCCATACATAGGCCTGGTAATTTCCTCGCTTCATATGTTGCTGTATGCCTGGTGTTGGCTTAATGGTTAGGGTGGTGGGCTTAGGATCCGAGGATCCTGAGTTCAAATCCCACTCGGCTGTTGAATTAATACCAGGTGGGGTTGACTCTGCCTGTCATCCTTCCGAGGTCGGCAAAATGAGTGCCAGCATGCTGGTATCCTGTGTCGGAGTGGCGACCCGTCCAGAATTGTACCCAATAGCCAAGGAGACTGCTTAGGCAGCACCAACGCTCTGCAGAGAGTATGGTTCCAGTGGATATGTTGCTGTAAGCTGTCAAATGTCGGGGGGGGGGGGAGATTTTCATTTCCTTGTCCCTTTTGACAGAACTGCCAGTATCTCACATTGTTCACTTTCCTCCCAGCCCCCTTGGTTGTTGAGTACATTGCACATATGAAGGCTTCGCATGCTTCTTGAAGTGCTGTTGCTGAGCTCGGGTCCTTCTCCAAGCTGTCCCAGACTGGTCTGATGCTCTTTACTGTCAAGTAAGACATTGAAACCCTTTTTCTTGCCGAGTCCTGAGAGTGCACTGTTTGAATCGCACCCTGTGAGTGCGTGGAAGCCGAGTAAAGCATTACACGGCTCAGGTCCTAGTTTGTGTTCCAAGCTGTGGATACGAATATACCTAGCTTTATCCTTGATTCCAGTCCGAAACCACAGCTCCCGACACTGGAGTTTTCTGTAGTGTGTGGTGCAGAGGACAGCCACATCTGTGTCAGGTGATTGAATCGCAATCCTGTTGTGATAATGAGAGGCATGGTTTGCATGTAGCAATATTCGTGTGTCTGCCTCTTCATGATCTGACTTGAGGGGAACCAGTTCTTCGCAGTGCCCTGTGATGACTAGCACAGACTTCTGTGGGTTCTTGAAATTGTTTTCTACATTTCCAATGTATTTGATCCACTGCTTTGGAATAGGAGTGGCTGGCCCTTGGATTGTCACCTCGAAGGCTGCAGATGTTCCTCGTTTCTCTCGCTCCCCAGCTTTGATTGAGAGGCTGGAGTACCGGTCGAAGACAACATCAACCATCTGACTACCATTCCGACGTAGAGGGGCAGTAACCAGGCTGTAATACTTGAATGCCATTTCACCAAGTTTGCAGCACCAGCGGACTTTGTCATCTGTACCAGCGCTATTGCATCGATGATGTGGGCCGTAGACATCTGGCTGGTTGTGACTTGTGGCAGTTTTGGATGGACATCTACCTTCTTCTCTAACTCAGCAATGAGTACGCTCTTGTTGGTCTTCCTCAAGCTGCCATCGTAATGGACCAGGGATAATGGCACTGTTGATAACTCGTAGCTGAGGAGTTCTCTCAGATTGATGTCCCTTCACTTTCCTGGGATCAGAAGGCGGCCAAAGAGTTCACGGTCAGCACTAAGAGTGATAACTTTCTCATCAGTTAGCTTCACTGTTTTATTCTTGCTTAGTGTGGCAAATGTTTTGATCTTCAGGTTTGGCAGGGAATCCCAAAATGTCACTTCATTGGTATTCAGTCTCTGTTCAACAAATGTTGTCATTTGAGCTGTGCTGATCTGGTAGGAGTTAACCATGCGTGTAGCAGCATCTGGGGGCATCCTGATACCTGTGGCAATGTTAATCAGTGACGAAATTCCATCATCAACATTGTCTAGGGAGAAGGGATCAGTCATAAGCTCTTACGTGATGACGGTCAGCAGCTTCTGAACATCACTTTCATCTCTCTCCACCCTCTTTGGTGCTGCTTCTCTGTGGGTACCAACATGATCTGAGTCCTGTATGGCACACATCTCCTTCATTGCGGTTGTGATGGCTGCTCGTTCATGACATGTCAGGAACCATCGTTCTAGAGCTCCTGTTCTCTGACTGATCCCTATGATGCCACCGTTTGTCTTGCTGTCACGGTTGATGGACTGCTCTCGGGCCATGTCGGTCCACACTTGAGCAAAAAGTTGAGGCGATCGACTGATGGCATGATTGCCAGACATGAACTCTTCGTTTACGGCAGGATGGGTCTCAGGCAGCTGGTTCATGTCAGCCAGATAAACAAGAAGCCACCTGGTGTAGTTGGGTCGATCCATTGCGAAGAAGTGAGGGGTCATTGCAGCAGTAGCAGAGATATGCAGAATCCAGTTTCAGTCCTCTCTGCCTTGATGAACTGGAGGAGCAGCTGTACCATGGATACATAATCACTCCAGTAGGCAAACAGCTGCGACTTGCACTGTGCCTCAGTTTGGAACCTTGTGAACTCTGATTCTAATGTCGTGATAGCATCACACATCCTCAACATGGTGTTCTGGACATCTTTTTCTTCTTCCAGAGCTAGTTGGCATGCTGTCACTTGCTCCATCACAGCGTCTTCATCTGCATCACTGCCCTCCTGCCTAGAGTGCCACTTCACGAAGGCACGCCACTGCAGACGAAACATGGCTTCCATGACTATCTTGTAGGCTCTCACTCCACGATGGTAAAACTTCCCTTTCAGGAGGGTCGAGGTTGTCGAACTACCATACATGCCAGATTCTATCAGAAGATCCTCGATGCCTGACATCTGGTACTTTTTACCCAGCACAGCCAGATAATTCGTTGCAATGTGGAAGCCTCCTCTGCGTATCACCATGTCTTCAAAGTCTTCTTGTAGGCGCCACTCAATCTCTTTGGCCTTCACATATATAGCAAGGTCAAATGTAATAACACTGTCATTCTGGCCAAGGCTTGCCATCATGGACTGCACATTCTTCATAACTGTATAGACGGTGCTGAACTCTGTAGGGGAACCATCGGTCATAGGGCAGTAGCCGATGTTTGTGCGAACGGGAACACAGGAGTGTATCACAGCATTGAAGCCACTCCAGCTGGGTACTTTTTGTTTTTCTGTGGCAAAGAGCTCCACCTCAAACAGCTTCATTGGTGTCATCCTTATCAATGCCCAAGCAAGATCCATCTTACAGGCTGCCGGATGCAAGCTTTCAGAGCATTTGAACCACTCAGCTTGTATTTTCCCGGAGAAACTGGTAACAGCAGGCCGCTTTCCGTATGCACTGTACTCTCCGATGGATTGGCACACCCCAGTGGATTCAAGTGTCCGTTTCCTTTTTGTCTGGTCTGAATAGACCCTCGGCTCGGGGACTGGACCAAAGTGCCCTCATTGATAGAGGACTACTGTAGTGGCATGAGTTGTCCTCTTTCCATCAAGAGTCTCTTCAGTCATGTCATTATTGTCTGCTGCCACCCGGACAAAGACGCATGGGGAGATGTTTGATGGCAATACCATACCAAAGATGTCGCTCTTGGCTCGGATCTCCTGTGCAAGGCTTGTGTCAGTTGCCTCAACATCATCGTAGGAGTCACAGTGGCCCATTCTGCTCAGCATGGCAATGAGCTGTTTTGACCTCGTCATTTGGCGAACCGCAATTCCCAGGGCCACATGCGTGGGCATGTTAGTTGTAGCATGAGTCGCACAGTGTACAACATCCTGAGCAAGCATCAAAACACGTCTTTCATCTGATGAGTTGCTACATTCTGGTGCTGAAACTCATCTTCATCTTCCTTTTCTGGTTTGGCAATAACCCAGCGTAGTAGCCAGTGAAGACTGTCTGGTATCACAGATTTGGATTTTGGCAGGGTTAGATCCATGATATTAGGTGGTCGGACTGATATGCCTTGGCATTCATTGATCTCCGACTTGATGAGTTTCGCAGTGCGGAACAGCAGACTCACCCTGTCGCAATCATCCATCGCTGTTGTGGGCTGTTTTCTTGGTACACCCATGGCTGTTGCGGTGTTACACTGATAGGCAGATTTTATGACATCTTGAAGGGATATGGAGCTTGAGTACAAAAGCTCGGACTTACTAAGATCATATGGCTTATGGAAGACAATGTCATCTCAAGCTCTCACACTCTCAATCTCAATCTCAATATCTCACACTCTCAATGCCTCACGCTCTCAATCACAATATCTCAAACTCACAATCTCTCTACAATGCATCTCTTGCCTTCTGCCTTCCTCTCCCCTACTTGGATCGGTGTTCCGGCGCTGTAGAAGTTTTGAGGATCACCCTAATTTCACACCTTGGGAGATGCCAATGTACCCCTAACCGCGTTGTCATAATTATACGGATTAATTAAAAATTAATTGTGGGTTTTAGTACCCCAGCCTCACTCAGGCACCAACATTTTTTTGATTTAAACAACTAATGCAGAAGTCATCACATATTACATCCATCAAGCATGTGATTCCATTGTCAAACGTGTGAGTGAGAAAGAAGCAGACACCAGCCTTCAACACTGAACCAGCTTTCTCAGACTATTCTCATGCAAAAACAAACCCCAGGACTACTGAAAGTAAGCTTAGAAACCACAGGGTACAATGCATGTTTCACCTCCATAACTCATAATAATCTCACTAGACCAGACTAAAGTCCAGGTGAGCTAATAATACTTAATCGAGAGGTTTAAAAGAAGGAATATTTGCCTGCAATTGACTTGAGAGTGAATACCGAGATGACCCAGAGGCAGAAAATCAGATGTAAGGCCTCAAGTTACAATGTGACACAATCAGCATGAGTACATGATGGGAATTTGAACTCAGAGGTGATATATTTTCAATGTTGCTTCATTTGATTTCACAAAGGGCGACGTGATGTGATTATCTGAAAAATGTAGCAGACGTTTTACTTAAAACACACCTGTAGCACTGGCGCCCTCTGGTGTTTGAGCTGTTTGTCCCATATCCAACAGGTGTGATTCTGTTCAAGCCTTTAAACCACGAGTCAGGCAAATACGAGACCAACAGGGATGGTGCAGAGGTAGTTTTTGTTGTTTTGTATGCGGCCTGTAGCTTCTGGTTGCATCATTTTCTGGAAGCGTGGCTGTGCCACTGATGCAGTGCCGCCTGTTACCAGTAAGCTGGTACTCATTTTGCCACCCTCAAAAGGATTAATTCTCTCAGTCTCACATCCGTAGAGCAAGACTGGAAGCACCAAGGACCTGAAGAGTCAGACTTTCGTCCTCCCGCACAGGTACCGGCAGTGCTTCACCCCATTATCCAGTGAATCCATGACTCCGCAGGCAGGAACCAAATGCTCACAGCAAGCAGAGACATGAATATCACTGCCAAGGTAAGTGAATCTCTCCGTGACCTCAACATACTCGCCACAAACAGGTACAGACAAGATAGCAGCAACCGAGATGTCATTGAAAGCCTGGATCTTAGTTTTGACCCAGGAAAACCGTAATCCCAGCAGCTCCGACTCCTCATTCAGCACCTTGAGGGCCTCCAAAAGGATATCTGGAGTCTCCGCAAAGATGACTGCATCATCTGTGAAATCAAGGTTGGAGATCTTGACATTCTGAAATGATGCACTGCAGTTTGATCTTTCTGACATCCTACCCAGAATCCAGTCCATACAAGTGCTGAAAAGTATAGGGGCTAGTACAAACACCTGATGAATTCCAGTAACAACTGGAAATAAGTCAGTGATGGTAACACCACATCTCACTGCACTGTCAGTACCAGAGTATGTATCAGACATCAGATTGATCAGTTTTGGTGGCACCCGACGAAGACCAAGAATCCTCCAGAAGGCATCCCGATTCACTGAATCTAATGCTTTACAGAGATCAACATAGGCTGCAAGCAGCACCTGCTGAAACTCTCGTCTGCGTTCGGTGAGGACCCGAAGAGCAAAGATACGGTCTATCGTTGACCTCTTTGGTGTAAAGCCCGACTGCTCTGGGCACTGGTGCTCAAGCAGATGGTGGTGAACCCTCTCAAGAATTATCCGAGCAAAGGCCTTACTTGGCACTGAGAGAAGTGTCACACCTCTGTAATTGTTCCAGTCCTGGTGATCACCCTTCCCTTTCCAGAGCGGGACAACAATGCCCCTCTTCTAATCAATTGGGATGATGCCTGCATTCCAGGCAGAGCACAAAACTGCATGCAACGACACGAGTACAACATCTTCACCAGCCTTGAGAAGTTCAGCAAGATGGTCTACCCCCTCACAGATTCCTCACACATGGGCTGCTTTGTCCACCCTTAGCGCACGTACAGTTTTATGCCTCAGCTCCCTGAGCTCTGTCATTCAGCCTGGCCCTGCGACTCTGGTCAATGGTATCCAGTGTCCCTTGAGAAACAAAATTCTTCTTCACCCAACGGTGAGTTCAAACACATCCATCGGCAACATCAAGGATGATGGTCTTGAAGGCACTCCACAGCTCCTCATGATTCCCCAAAGCACCAGACCCACCAAATCTCCACTCAGCCTGTTCGCAAACTCCTCACCTCCCCTCTCATCCTTTATCTTGCCGACATCCAGCCTATGATGGTATGGTACCATTATCCCAGATTTAAGCTGAAACTTCAGAGAAGCTACAACAATCCTGTGGTCAGTATTGAGTATCTGAGCACTCTGGTAGACTCTGGAGTTCTGGATCATCCTCCAGTGACTATCAATGAGCACATGGTCAATCTCCTTTGCCACACCACCAGCATTGGAATACCATGCCAGTGTTGAGCCTGTCGGCGCTGAAACCATGAACCGGCCACCCAAAGTCCACGACTTCTTGCAAGGTCAAGGAACTTAGTTCTATTCTGGTTCACAGTTCCAGACCCATGGGAACCAAGACATGTCTCATAACCATCCCTATCAGTTCCAGTTGATGTTATGACTTTCCCCAAGCCGAGAAGAGTATCTCGCCTGGGGCGCTGATCAACGACAGACTCAAGCATGGTGTAGAATGCATCCTTCATGGTGAGATCACTCGACTCACTCGGAGCATATACGGAGACCAGGGAAATGACACCGAAGGAGTGACGAATCCTTTGTCTCATAATACACTCGTTGACCGGTGTTACCTCAATTATCATTGGAGTCAGCTTATTGGACACAGCTACAGCAACTCCTTGGGTACGGTAACCATCAGAGTGACCAGGCCAATAGTAGGTGCAACCCACCTGCCATGATCTCACTGCAATCCGGTCTCCAAACCTCAGAGAGTGCTGCAATACCGATGTCCAAAAGCTCAGATGATAACAGAGAAAGTAAAGGTGATCATCATCTCTTCGGGATTGGACATTCCAGGCACCCACCAAAGGGACTGCCTCAGGTTAATCCAAGGAGACCGCCGTCTGGTGGACGACACCTCAGTGTCCATGCAGTCGCATTCTGAACCGGGAAGTTTACCCCATGGTTTACCTCCTATCATCAAAGATTGGGGGTCCTGAAGACTTTGCCTCAATCCCATCACCCGGTGAGCTGCCCTGCAGAGGGTAGTTGCACAGGAGGTACTCCCACGGAGTGGGTTTTCAGATTTTTATTTTTTTTGCTTTTCGTATGTTTTGCAGAATAAAGTGTTTTACGGTGGCTGGAGTGCAAATCTTGCCACCAACCTCCTAATAAAAATAAACCCAACTGCAGAAGAACATCCACAGATACATTTGGGTACTAGATACCAGAGCAAGACTGCAAGCACTAAGGACCTGAAGATTCGGGACGCTTTTGTTTCGGAAAGAAAGAATGGTCGGACGCTTTTGTATCATCCGACCATAACTGGAGAGAAAAGAAACAAGGTCTTCTTTTGATAAGTTTTTTTTCCCAAAAAATACGAAAAGCATCGGGAAAGGACAATCCTCTAACAGCTCGTATTGAAAGTACAATAAGCACTTTTATGAACTAACCGAAGAGGATATCCCAAGCACTACCATGTGATGATCAGAAAAGGTCGAAGGAAAATGATTGCAAGACACAAGCACATTTGTAAAAGTGGAATTAATCTAACATCGATCAAGCCTTGCGAGCATTATCAACCCGCTGGCATCACAGCAACATGTGTATTGAGATGTCGTAGGGTGCTGCATCCACCATGCATCAAGTAGGCAAAGCGATGAAAAACTGTCATGTTGTGTCTTTATGACATTCAGTTTGTGGTTTCGGAGTGTTTCTATCTAAAATTGGTTCAAAAGTGCAGTTGAAATCTCCTCTAATGCAAATACAATGGTCAAAGGCCATTGTGTGAAGACAATTAACCAAATGAGTGAAAAAGCCTTTATGGGCTTCGCTATTACTCAAAGCAAAGACATTGAGTGTAGTGACATGAAATGCTTTATAAACCAATTCTGAGAATGCTAAGTGACCTTTAACTTTCTTTTGGAAAAAAAAAAAAGCATATAGATATAAATATAAATAAATGAGTCAAGAACGAAGGAAAGCAGCAATTCCAATAAAAAAAAAACAGATTATTGAAGAAACACTGCACTTTATGATTAAGGTGAAGGCAGTCAAGCTGTGAAGTTTCTATTATTTGTGTTTCTTGTAATAAAGAGACATCTAAATGTTTCTGAAATAATTCATTTTTTAACATGAATCTGATGCAAATGGTTAGCACCACCACCATGAATGTTTAAGGTGCCAAACAATACTTCCTTTTCATTATGAATCGGGAGGGATTTGGCTGCTGTTGAAAGCATTCCAACTCTGCTTTTGTAATAAATTTTCTGAGTGTATGAACTCGTGGTTTTGTTACTTCAAAATATTCATACTTTCTAACTATGCATGTTGCAGTCTGAATGAAGGAAGGCAAGTCAGGAAAATGTTTCTGAATTACTACATTTCTTTGTTTGGTATTACAGAACTTCAATATGGATACATATGGACCATTGTTTGGAGAGCTTCAATTTGTACTGCAGAACTTCCTCAAGAGGCTTGTTGATAAAGTCGATGGGATGGCGGTACGGTCCTTTCGAAGAGAAAGAGTGAGTGTATGAGATTAACTTTTTTTGGATGCAAGGTCTAAGGCTCGTCTCGGAGCTGCCACTCACATTCAAATGGACGTACTGACAAGACAAACACTTGACACAGCCCCTGAGCTTGGGGGAAATGCTCTCACTTCCCAGAATACTCTGGGTACCAGCGATGTCACAACAATGGCATCACTTTTCTCACCGCACTCAGCGGGACATTTCTTCAAGAGGAATTTCCTCCTTCCTTACCATGGATGTACATCAATGGGGATTGTCCATGCTCTATCCTTTTTAAATGCTGAGCATCAAACAAGGAAGCAGGTCCAAAGAGAGGGAAGAGGCTGGTGGTACTACATATTTGTAGAAAATTTGGTACTACAGAACTTCAATATGGATGCAATTGAAGTTCTGTAGTACCAAACATCTGTTTATTTATCTTAAACGATGGTACAGTTCTTTGCTTAAACGTCTTATTTAGAAAGGACACAATAACCTGGGAAGATACGTGTAAGTTAACAGATGACGCCTGTGACAGATCAGCCACCTTAATGTCACTGTCTGACGCAAGCCGATTAGATAACATTCAGCCAAGGTCGTAATGTCACAGTGTGAATTTGAAATGGAATAAATTGAGATTTTTTTTTTTGTCACCGATCTACACAAAATACCCCATAATGACACAAGACTTGTGTCCCCAATCTCTCTCTCTCTCTCTCTCTCTCTCTCTCTCTCTCTCTCTCTCTCTCTCTCTCTCTCTCTCTCTCTCTCTCTCTCTCTCTCTCTCTCTCTCTCTCTCTCTCTCTCTCTCTCTCTCTCTCTCTCTCTCTCTCTCTCTCTCTCTCCACCCACCCTTCCCAGATGTACTCAACTGCCCCTGGACTCTGTAATTTATGCACCTCAGAAGGTGGAGAAGTTCCTGGCAGCCCTCGACTCTGATTCAGCAGCTGGACTGGACAACATGATCAGCTCAGGAGTCCTAAAAACTGCTCTGCTACTATTGCACTTTCTCTTTCTCTGCCCTTTTCACTCGAGAATTTGCCATGATCATCCTCCATCTGCTTAAGCCTGGTGTTGGCTTAGTGGTTAGGGTGGTGGCTTGGGATCCCAGGGTCCTGAGTTCAAGCCCCGTTGGCTGCTGAATTAACACCAGGGGGTTGACTCAGCCTGTCATCCTTCCGAGGTCGGCGAAATGAGTGCCAGTGTACTGGTCCCGGTGTATGCCCCGTTTAGAATAGGTATACCATATCCCTGTGTGTCGTAAGAGGCAACCAGGGTTGGCGTCAGGAAGGGCATCCGACCATAAAAACATTGCCTCAAGAAAAAGCCAAACCCCTGCACAGCAGGGAAAAATGGCTGTAAAAACGGTCATTTTTTTATTTTTATCCTCCATCTGCTTATAAATCAGCCAACATCACAGCATTATATAAAAAGGTGCAAAAACGGATCCCTTTAACTTCAGACCAATTAGCTTACTTCCAATCATCAGCAAGGTCATGGAATCCATCATCGCAATTGACATAAAATCATTACTTTTCTCCAATGACCTCATCTCAGATCATGAATTTTAATTCAGATCAGGTCACTCTACCTTGGACAGGATGGTTCAACTCTTCCAGCAATAGTGGAGGCCCTGAATATCAGACATGAGATAATGAGGCTGTCTCTCTGGACATATCTCGAGCTTTTGATACAGTCTGATTCCCACCTTGCTCGCCAAACTGTCTGTTGATGGAATCCAAGGCCAACTCCACTCTTGATTTCCTGAATTTCTCTGCTCTCGTGGCCAACGTGTGGCTTTCGACAGATTTCTTTCTTCTCCTCTCCCTGTCAATGCTGGAGTGCCGCAAGTCAGTGTTCTGGGCCCCATCCTATTCCTAATCTTCATCAATGACCTCTCTGACTCTCTGGAAAATCCTCTTTATCTTTTTGCTGATGACTCCACCCACTGCCATGACATCCCTCATCCTTCTGACAGACATGCAGCAGCCTCTTCCCTCTCTTTAGATCTGCTTCCTTGTTTGATGCTCAGCATTTAAAAGGATAGAGCATGGACAATCCCCATTGGTGTATATCCATGGGAAGGAAGGAGTAAATTCCTCCTGAAGAAATGTCCTGCTGAGTGTGGTGAGAAAAGTGGTGCCATTGTTGTGACATCGCTGGTACCCAGAGTATTCTGGGAAGTGAGGGAATTTCCTCCAAGCTTAGGGGCTGTGTCAAGTGTTTGTCTTGTCAGTATGTCCATGTGCATCTGAGTGGCGGCTCCTATATGAGCCTTCGACCTTGTATCCCAAAAATATAATTTCACACACTCACTCTTTCTCTTCGAAAGGACCGTACCGCCATCCCATCGACTTCATCAACAACCCTCTTGAGGAAGTTCTGTCACTCAAACTCTTGGGTCTCACTCTCAGTCATGATCTCTCTTTGGCAAGCCACATTTCAAAGTTGACCTCCAAAGCCAGATGCCAACTGGGCATCTTCCCTTGTTTGAAGTCCTTCCTTGACACACCCGAGTTCATATCCACCTCCAAGGCTTTCATCCACAGCTTGATGGAATACTGCTCTCCCCTCTGGGCTGGTGCCCCTGCCTAGTACTTTGCTCAGCTTGACGCTGTGGAAACCAAGGCCTTCAAGATCATTTGAATCTCTCGCGATGAAGCTGAATCTTTAGGCCTATCACTTCACCATCGCTGACAGGTCGGTGGTCTCTGTCTTCTTCTACCTCCTTTGTGGTCTTACACCTTCTGCCCTGTCTAAAAGACCTGTTCACCCCCATTTCAAATCATCAGGTCAGGTCAGGTATGGGAGCATGTGCCAGAACAGCGCGTCGCTGCGTCCACTCTCCGCCGGTACTCCAGGGGCCTCCGTCTGGCCATCCCCCAGGCAGATGCCAGGCCCATCCCCATCTCCTTGAGATGATAGTCAACCTGCTGCAACCACGAGGCACGTGGTCGGCCCACTGGCCTCCTCCACTCATGAGACTCCCTCGCTGAGAGAATCTGGAGATCCCTCATTCAAATCATCCCCCATCCACAACCATGATTTTTTTCTACACCCATTAAACCATCCCCACCCATCCCAAAATTTTGCATCTGTATCCATCTTGTCCACCCCTTGTGTTCTCCCCTACCCCTCAACGTTACCCACATCCCTGATTTTGTCCATCTCTGTCTATTTTCTCCCTCTGCCCTGCTGTTGGAATTTTCCCCTTCTCCTTCTGCTGCTCCTTTTGGGAAGTTGCATCCTGATCCACTCTGTGTTCCAGACTTCCAGTTCTTCCACAGACCTTGATGACACATACAAAAGTAATTTGAAAACTAGAGGGGCACTCGGTCGAGCGCATACCTCTGCCATGCAATGCCTGATCCAAAAGAACATATCTGGTCTAATAAATGTCTGAGACATCATGCAATGTTTGTTTTTGCTCCCATCTCTCAATGGTGAAGAATCACTAAAATTCAAAGTTCTCATACCTGGATCGGAAATCAGGTGTTATCAAGTTTTTTTTTTTTTTTTGCTTTGAAACACACAAAGAGAAACAACATACCTTTCTAAAGCACACCCTATTCATATAAAATAACCAATTGTTTTAGAAACAGCCGCAAGGACAAAGGAAAACGTGATCACTCATGCTGTACCCTACTTCCTGGCCAAGTATGTTTTGATGTCATACGTTCCAGGCGTAGTGTATATCATAGCATCAGTTAAATTTGTTTTTTTACATTTCAAAGTTGGATTGACTATTGTGGCCCCCCAAGCAAGAGGGGGCACATTTCATATGCAGTCTTTCACAGCCCCATTATATAACAACAAGGACAAATGTGTCCAAGAGCAGTGTCCTTAAGGTTTTGTCGGCTAAAAAAACAAACAAACAAAAAAAAACAACAACGACAACAACAACTTCCGATATTTCGTCACGTACTTTGATTAAGCCAATAGCGAGACCCGTCATAGTGTATTTACGTATTTACGAAATAAATAATGTATTTATGAAATGACAATATATTAAATGGAATAATCTTTAAATAGTAACTTTAACTTTTCTAAACTTTAAAGTAAACTAGCATAACCCACGCTCTGCGCGACATCTTGGGGTGGGTGTGTTTGAGAAAGGAACTGATGCAGAGTATCAGTAGTAATTTTACTTTAATGCAATAAGTGGAATACGATTTCACTGTTTCAGAACCATTTTATTTTCTTTTTTTTTGTACCATGCACCTCATATGGTCTTTGAGATAATGTAAGCCGAATATCACATTACTCGAGCGCGGAACAAAGTCGAAGATAGCGCGACACGAAACCACAAACTCGGAAATAATATACAAGATGTCCGAATATATTTAAAAGTTCATGATAGACGCTCTCAAAAGGCACCGTCAATGTGAGGATGTGTACAAGTGTTCAGTATTTAAGGAGATCCGGATCGTGTATATAAAATAGCCGAGTCCTAATATAAAGGTTTTGTCTTCACAGGAAGAAGAAGAAGAAGAAGAAGAAGAAGAAGAAGAAGAAGAAGAAGAAGAAGAAGAAGAAGGAGGAGGAGGAATGCTGAGCTCTCTTAGAGCAGCGTTTGCTACGCGAGACGCTGCTAAAAACACTTTTACTTGTAGGAATGTTATAAGTGGATACTGCATTTTCGCTTTTTGGTGCGCTGGGTGAACGTCTTGCTGCATGATACTGAAATCCAGAATTATTTGGGATTATTTTCAGATTAACCCACTTGAGAAAACTTAGGCTACGTGCTTGCAGTGTAACAAAGATTTGCCTCGAGGAGGATCCATCGTCAAAAACCTTCACAACTTCAAACTGAGAACACAATCCAATCCGGGACGTGGGGTGGGTGTTGAGTGGGTTTGATTACAGCACTACAATAATCACGTGGGGTGGGTGTCGAGTCTAGGTTCGATTCCAGCAGCGCTATAATCACGTGGGGAGGGAGGTAGGGGAAGGGGTTAAAGCACTTCATGCACAGGTAAATTTGTCTTCCTTTCCTTCTCCTTCTCACCCAAAAATTTTGGCAAACATGACGACCAATTGGTCCATCAAAAAAACAACAGGTAGGCTCTGCAATACTAGTATAAAGCCCATCAAAAATGACGCGTTGGAGTTATATTATTAAACCAAGTAGCTTTTACAGATACAGTATTATACATGGGTCTTTTGGGTCCTCAGCGTCTTTTGGGTTCTCAGGGTATTTAGGTCCTCAGGGTCTTTGGGGTCCTCAAGGTATTTTGGTCCTGGTACTTTGGGTACCGAGGTACTTTGGGGTACTCGAGGTACTTTGGGGTCCTGAGGCATAAAACTGTACGTGCACTGAGGGTGGACAAGGAGGCCTATGTGCGAGGAATCTGTGAGGGGGTAGAGCATCACCTGTGGACAGGTGATTCTCGTCCCGCTTACAGGGGAATTTGCGCATTACGTTCATCCAAGCCCATCCCTCGGAGCACTGCAGTTCGAGCAGAGAGTGGTAGGTTCTTGACAGAGGAGTCTGAAGTGAAGGCCCGCTGGGCCGGTTACTTTGAGCGGTTGTACCAGGCTGATCCCCCAGCTGTCGAGTTGGACGTCAAGGGAGTTACAATCCCTGTTGCTGACCCTCAAATCAACTGTGGTCCACCTTCGCTTGTGGAAATACGGGCTGCGGTGAACCAGTTGAAACGGGGCAAAGCTCCAGGGATCTGTGGCATCCATGCCGAACTTCTCAAGGCTGGTGGAAATGCTGCACTCGTGTCGTTGCATGCAGTTTTGTGCTCTGCCTGGAACACAGGCATCATCCCAACTGACTGGAAGAGGGGCCTTGTTGTCCCTCTCTGGAAAGGGAAGGGTGATCGCCAAGACTGAAACAACTACCGAGGGGTGACGCTGCTCTCAGTGCCCGGCAAGGTCTTTGCTCGGATAATTCTTGATAGGGTTCGCCACCACCTGCTTGAGCACCAGCGTCCAGAGCAGTCAGGCTTTACACCAAAGAGGTCAACGATTGACCGTATCCTTGCTCTTCGTGTCCTCACCGAACGCAGACGAGAGTTTCGGCAGGGGCTGCTTGCAGCCTATGTTGATCTCTGTAAAGCGTTTGATTCAGTGAATCGGGATGTCCTCTGGAGAATTCTTGGTCTTCGTGGGGTGCCACCAAAACTGATCGATCTGATGTCTGAACTCTACTCTGGTACTGAGAATGCTGTGAAGTGTGGTGGTACCACCTCTGACTTATTTCCAGTTGTTACTGGAGTTCGTCAGGGATGTGTACTTGCCCCCACACTTTTCAGCACTTGTATGGACTGGATTTTAGGGAGGATGTCGGAGAGATCAAGTTGCGGTGCATCGTTTGGGAATGTCAAGATCTCGGACCTTGACTTTGCAGATGATGCAGTCATCTTTGCGGAGACTTTAGACATCCTCTTGGGGCCCTCGAGGTGCTGAATGAGGAGTCGGAGCCGCTGGGATTACGGCTTTCTTGGGTAAAAACTAAGATCCAGGCTTTCGGTGACATCTTGGATGCTGCTGTCCTGTCTGTATCTGTTTGTGGTGAGGATGTTGAGGTCGTGGAGAGATTCACTTACCTTGGCAGCGATATTCATGTCTCTGCTGGCTGTGAGTCAGAAGTCAATAGACGTCTGGGTCGGGCCTGGGGAGTCATGGATTCACTGGATCATGGGGTGTGGCGCTGCCGGTACCTGTGCGGGAGGACGAAAGTCCGAGTCTTCAGGTCCTTGGTACTTCCAGTCTTGCTCTATGGGTGCGAGACTTGGACTCTGACCAAGGATCTGAGACGGAGACTTAATTCCTTTGGTACCAGGTCTCTTCGGAGAATCCTTGGCTATCGCTGGTCGGATTTTGTATCCAACGAGCGGTTGCTGAGAGAGACTCGGATGAGATTTGTTACCTGCATAGTCCGTGAGCGTCAGTTGCGGCTGTATGGACATGTGGCTCGTTTTCCTGACGCTGATCCTGCTCACCAGATTCTCTCAGCGAGGGAGTCTCATGAGTGGAGGAGGCCAGTGGGCCGACCACGTGCCTCATGGTTGCAGCAGGTTGACCATCATCTCAAGGAGATGGGGATGGGCCTGGCATCTGCCTGGGGGTTGGCCAGACGGAGGCCCCTGGAGTACCGGCGGAAAGTGGACGCAGCGACGCGCTGTTCTGGCACATGCTCCCATACCTGACCTGACCTGAGGTATTTTGGGTCCTCTGGGTTTTTTGGGTCTTCGGAGTGTTTTGATCATAGTGATTACTCAGTCGTGTTAAAAGATTGGCGTTTAAAACCCTAATCAAAGTGTGCTTATGAAGGGGGACAGACAAATGCACAAACACACATTGTGTTTTATATAGGTCGATACATCATCGAAATAATTCTACATGCTTTTTTGATTTCTTATGAATGTATCACATTCAGTAGAAATTTGATTTTCGATTCGGGAGGCCAAGTAAAGATTGGTGGAGACAATAGCCCAATGAAGTCTGGACCTGTCTGTCTTCTTTTCTGATCTGACGCTCAGCCTTATCTTTGCGTAAACGATTCTGTGATCGGAGCCAATAGGGTCTGATGAAAAGTGAGCTTGAGAATCTGTGATACTGTTACTACATCTTTTACGACATAGGATGAAATCAATTTGAGATGTGGTTTTGTTTGGCGCACGGAATGTCCAGAGTCTTGATTTGTGTTTTTGAAAGAGAATGTTGGTTATTAAAAGGTTATGCTGATGGATAAAATCAAGAAGTTTCTGTTGGAGCTATGGTTTTAAAATCCGTTTTACACCTGGGCATTAAAACCCCCTCCAAGTATCCGACAATAATGTGTTGGGATAGATGACACTATCCGGTTAAGGCTTTCATATAACTCCTCCACGCTTCATGTCGCACTGACATTGTTTGGAGAGTAGCACGACACAACATGCTGTATGTTTTCGGGTTCCCTTTCACCATTGCAAATACAATCCGATCCGATACTTTGGTGTTTGATAAAAGGTTGTTGAGTAAGGAAGATTTGACTATTATTCCAACTCTACCAATTGCTGCCCCTATTCTAACTACGTGTGGCAGAAGCTGTAAACAACGTGGATTTGCCAATTCTGGTGTTTTGAATATCTGAGTCCAATACTTGGTGAACTATTCTATGTTCTCGAATACAAATCGCTGAGATATTGAAATAATTCATGTGCTTGGAGCTAATAAAAGCAAAGCTAATACATTAATCAGGAACTAATATAAGCAAAACATCCACTACATGATGTATATATATATATATATATATATATATATATATATATATATATATATATATATATATATATATATATATACATATATATTTCTCTCTTCATTAATCAGAATATGGAAGCCAACTTTGCAATAAATAAGCTACCCAGTATGATATCCACACAAACATGGAAAGTTTCAGCCATATTTGGTGAAATGTGATTGTAATAATACTTTATCAATTATCATTCCGATTTGACACCAACAAATGAAATATTTTATTGGTTATATAAAAGGGAGCTAAAATAAGAAATCTCACTTGTTACCATTTTCACCACCACTTTAAAAAACAACAAATACAGTACAATATTGGAACATCAATAAAATGTAGAAGAAAAATGTAAAAGCTACCCTGCACAACCTCCCATGCTGGTGAGAGTTGCGTGGGATTTGTTTCCAATGTAGGATGAAATAGCTCAAAACACCTCTTAATAAGGACTTTTTCGTCTGTAACTACGTCAAGCAATAATTACATCTGCCCCCCACCATTTACAACCCCTTCATTCCATCCACTACATGAACCCTTACAATGGGTCCCAACCTTTTCCTAGGAATCTGTGCTTCACAACATCTGAACACCAATTTTCACAGGTTTCTTGGAAACAATGCATTCCGTTCAGAACCGACAGCCTGATCTTCAGGGTGATGACCACATACAAGTGTTCCGTTGTTTGGAAAACATGTATGAGTATTTCATTGATTATAATCCGACGAAACATGAAGAAAATTTTTAGATGGAATGATTAGAGTTGTGCCATAAATAACTTTTGAGAGGCAAGTGCCAGACACATTATGCAATGTGTCTGACTCATGGAGTATGAAACACGCAAGGGGAGGTTTCTCAACCCTTGGCACTACAACTTAGTAGGAAGCTATAATCAAAACATTTCCTGTTGTTTTCTTGTTGAGATTATCAAAAACACTTCTCATGAGGCTTGGCGAGGGAGAATGATGTCAGGAAAGGGTGGGTGAGAAAGAGCGATCGAGATGGAAAGGTCATGGGATGAAGGGAAAAGAAAAAAGGTGGTCAGCAGTCAGGGAATATTGTGCTGGAACTGAGAATAGAAAGATTGGGAATCTGAGATTTGGAAAACGTTGTAATGGATTTGCAGGTATTTGGTTTGGTGACAGATATTTGCAACCTAAAGACATAGCCATATTTGAAGTGATGGGGGTGGTGTGTGAGTGTGAGTGTATGCCTGTGTATGTTGTTAAAACACATAAATGGGGAGATGAAGATAGGTGAACAATATCAGATCAGATCATGAACCATGCTCTATGGAGAGCATCAGTAGTGCGGAAGCAGTTTCTATGGCTAGGGTTACAATCCTGGACGGATCAGCACTTTATGAAGGACATGAAGGACAGGAATTTGGAATTTGTTCAGGGTGCCAGTCATAGCTTGCACACTCTTTGTGATGTGCACCGACTAATTCTGCGAGAGGAGACACCCAGTTTCACGTCCATCTTAGGGACAGCACACAGATTGATGAATCCATGCTCTGTGGAACACTGCGATGCCGGTTAAATAAGGTCGAGATTCAAACGGAGACTGAACATGAATCCTGCCAGCCCATGAACAACATGGCTATGGAAAAGTGTGGAGGAATTTATTGGAGAGTGGGGAGAGGATTCTGGAGCTGAAAGAAGACATTAATGTGGTTCATGAAGTGTAAGAGCTTAAAAATATTGAAGGTTTTGTTGAAACCATGATGTAGAAGAGGTGTTGATGATAAGAATCAGAGAGAAGGGGTAAATGAGGGAGGTTTCATGTTGGGGGTGAGGAGGGGTGATGGGGACTTGGAGGTGTATTGAAAACAATGCGTGCATTTCATACAATTGGGATATTGAATGATTTAACACAGTTCTATGCATCATGATCAAACACTAAAAGCATGAAATATTATAATGAACAAACAATACTGCATGATACTTCCGCACGTTCTGAGATATTCCACCCAAAAAACAAAAAATTGTCATCATACTTTTTTTTTGTTTAATCTACAACTATCAGAAAAAAAGAGAGCATGGATGCATACAACTTTATGTCATATTTCCTACAAATACAACATTTTTTTTGTCTAATATGAGAAAACTATAATTGGAAAAAAGGCTGAATGTTAAATTAGATAAGTCAGAAAAAACGTTTTATAAAAAACAAAAAACATATATATATATATATATATATATATATATATATATATATATATATATATATATATATATATATATATATATATATATATATATATATATATATATATATATATATATATATATATATATATATATATATATATATATATATATATATATATATATATATATACATATATATATATATATATATATATATATATATATATATATATATATATATATATATATATATATATATATACATATATATACATATATATATATATATATACGTATATATATATATATATATATATATATATATATATATATATATATATATATATATATATATATATATATATATATATATATATATATATATATATATATATATATATATATATATATATATATATATATATATATATATATATATATATATATATATATATATATATATATATATATATATATATATATATATATATATATATATATATATATATATATATATATATCGAAACATGTGGAGTCTGATGAGCACTCCACCGATCCCCGTTGGACATAGTCCTATACCTTTGGACATGTCCAATGGGGATCGAGGGAGTGCTCATCACACTCCACATGTTTCAATTTACCTGCCGATCACATCATCTGCCTTCTGGTTGAATGGTTTGCATGAGCAGGAACAATCGTCTGCCTGAGCTCTTTATATCGCTCATCACCAAATTGTGTTACATGCATGCAGCAAGTACATCTATAGATGTATACGTATGAACAGTATAAACAGGCCCTTACCAGAGTCATGGTTTGTGTCACTGTCAATAGCTGCAGGCTGTGCAGGGTATGATTTTTGGGGGGTTTTTTTTGCTGTGAATTGGATCAGAATCCTGAGCTTGTCATTGAATAAATCTTCTGATATCCATCACCTTCATTAAGTGGGCTTATTCCTGCAAACACCGACATTTCCCAGCAATCATGAAGCATGTCAAAGGCCGATTATGACAAAAATGCAAACTGCCTTTGGGGCATAAGACAAACTAAGCCACAATAGGCCCTCGACCAATAATGGACATGAGGACACTTCAAGAAACTAATAATATGTCATTCCTCTGTCGTCAGTCTGGTGTTGGCTTCGTGGTTAGGGTGGCAGGCTTGGGATTCTTGGGTCCTGAGTTTGAGCCCTGTTGACTGCTGAATTAACACCAACTGAGGTTGATTCAGCAGGTCATGCTTCTGAAGTTGGTAAAATGAGTACCAGTGTACTGGTAGAGGGGCACAGCTTCAGTGGCATAGCTGCACTTCCATAAATGAGAGCCATCCGGCACCAAAAACTGCCATACACAAGAACAGAGAACAGATTCCTCTACAGTGGTTGAGTCTGGCTACAGAGCTGCTAGGTCCATCATTTATTTCAAGAAATTAAAACAAGTTATTGCCTATGATTTTGAAGTTGATTAACGATCCTTTGGAAAAAAGAAAAAAAAAATGAGTAAATGCTGCGGTGCTGAAAAAAAAGTGGGTAAACGCCATTTTTAATAAGTTAATGCAGGACTACAGCACAGGAAGAGATGGAAGATGGAGAATAAAAGCAATAAATCACCTTAATTGTTCAATCCACTATTGCTTAATACTAAGTTCCTTCAGAAAATGTTAAATGCTGCAGGTCTGACTCTCCGGTTGGTGATTATAATCTGGAATGAAACGCTGTACCATCTCCATATTATATGAGAGTGTAAAACCAGGCCATGCATTGTCACGCCAGCATGACGTCATTGCTTCGTTGTGCTTTGGTGGTGCATTAGTTTTTAAATCTGATGAATGTTTTGTTTGTTTGTTGTGATATGGGTCCAATACCCAAGAGTAGCACTCCACACAGAGGGATGATAAGGGGAAAAAAATTTCCGCCCATTCGAATGGGTACACAATGATAGGCTTATAAACTTCTATAGAGTGAAGTCATAAGCATTTAAAAGCCATAACTTTTATTCTCGAGCATTTTCTAAACTACCAAGACTGAAAAAGATGCCAGAAAACATCGCTAAAGTACCACATCGGGTGATCGCAAAATCACCAATTTGTCATTTTTCTTCTTCTTCTTATGCTTCTCCCACCTCAAAACAATGTAAAACTTTAGTCCAACCTACCTCAGTAACTGCTGAAGCTATGATGGGGATTGCAACACGAGAACATCAATTTGTGTCTGCGCTAGTGCACGCAACCCAAAATTTAAAAAAACTAGTGCGGGCCCGAAGGGGAGTGCCCGTAGGTGAGTGCCAGTATGTGCAGCCTCTCTCTCTCTCTCTCTCTCTCTCTCTCTCTCTCTCTCTCTCTCTCTCTCTCTCTCTCTCTCTCTCTCTCTCTCTCTCTCTCTCTCTCTCTCTCTCTCTCTCTCTCTCTCTCTCTCTCTCTCTCTCTCTCTCTCTCACCTCGAAAAGGCACATCTACGGGTCCCCAGCAATATTCCTGGCAAGTTTCAATCAGATCGGACCATCAATCGTGAAAAAAAAAAAAAATAAACATTAATTGTGACATCATTCGTGATGTCATAGCACCATGTCTTGTCATTGGTCGACAGATAAATGGCCGTAACTTGGGAAATGGTCTGATTAATATCAAACCTTAAAAAGCACATCCGCGGGGCCCCGGCAATATTCCTGGTAAGTTTCAATCAGATCGGACCGTCGATCGTGCAAAATAAATAAATAAATAAATAAATAAACATCAATTGTGACGTCATTCGTGACGTCATAGCACCGTGTCTTGTCATTGGTCGACAGATAAATGGCCATAACTTGGGAACCGCTTATCCGATTCATACCAAACCTCGAAAAGGCACAACCGCGGGTCCCCGGCAATATTCCTGGCAAGTTTCAATGAGATCGGACCGGTGGTTGTTGAGAAACGGCAGTCGCAGACAGACAGACAGACAGATAGACAGATAGACACAGAGATTGATGGAATTATAGATAGATATAAAATATTTATCGTTTTATTTAGAAAAGAGATCAAAGGTAAATGTGGTCTCAACCAAACCAGACCAGGATCTTGGGCGGGGGGGGGGGCGGGGGGAGATGGACACTACCATTGCAAAAGCGATACATTACCCAAACCATCCCCCTAATTAACTGAAATAAGTAGGAAAAAAAATTAATAACAGATGGATTTAATCCACACTAAAATAACAAAATGCAGTATTTAAACATTAAGCATTTTATTATTTATAAAAGGTGATAATCACATCGTTTTGCATAATATGTGGTAATCCACATAGTGGACTGAATCAAAAGCCAGGATTGAGGGTGGGAGGCGTAGAATGCACCATAATCTGAATTTAATAACATAGATGGATTTAATCCACAGCAAAATAACAAATTCTGTGAAAAATTAAATATTTGATCCACTATAAATGGATGAGGTGTATGTGTGTGTCTTTTTTGTTTGTGTTTTAACTTTTTAATTAAAAACATAAAATCGATTGAAACACACTTTTTGTGTTTTAATTACGTACGTCTATTCATTAATTACTCTTACCTGGTGTTGGCTTATCGGTTAAGGTGGCTGGCTTAAGATGTTAGGCCATAGGCCTTATTCAGATGACGTCACCGGTCACGTGACTGTGGCAGCTCCGCCATATTCAGTGGCAAGAAAGTATTATCGCGTCCATAACAACCGATAGTCTCCACTTCAACGACACCGTTATTTCCAAGCAAGCGATTTTTTTTTTTCTGCAAATGGGTTAGAGTTGTTGTGCCCCGGGATGTACTCAGTGATATACTAAAGGCTCTGGAGTGTAGTTTTACCGTTTTCCCGCCGAAGTAGACCGACGAAATCTTTGGATATCGGTTGTGAGAAGAGAAAAATGGCGGCCTGGCGAACATGCCTGGTTGTGAGGCCTTCATTTTGTCTCGGGTATGCAACTAATTTCTGATTCGTTATTTCAGTAGTTGGTATTAAATAGCCTGTGGTTACAAAATATTGTCTGATTTGTATCATTAAAATGCATTATATCCCTTGTTTTATTGACAGAATGAGATCTAGGCTAGATCGCCTTTCTAACAGCTGTCTAACGCGCACAGTTCTGAGTTGTTTCCTCGAAACTCGTCTTATTGCTATTACATCGCAGATTAAATTAAATAGTTTTTTAAATATCATTTTAAAAATTTGAAAAAAAAAATCAGTGTAACATTTTCACTACAGAAAGTCACATCGATATGTATAATACATAAAAAAAAAACTCGCATTTGGAAATATCCACAGCAGTGTGGCATTATACCGGATGTTTATCATGGAAAAAATACAATGTATCTGTAAGCCAACTGACGAACGAAGATTTTCTACAAACAGCATTTAGACAAGAGCTTCACTTGAAATTAACTTGTGGCCATGATTTTTTGCCACTCAATATGGCGGAGCCTTACCTTCCGCTGTGACGTCACTCGCTTAGTGCATAGGTCAATTGTCAGGTCAGGCCAGATCAGATCTGTGACTTGTGACAGGCATCATGTAAACCTGTACAATTTGTTCCATGGTCGGGTTGGCGCAGACTAACCCGTCTCCCCCACCAGATTTTTGGTGAGGAGGGTGTTTGGATATGGACACCCAGCAAGATTAAAAACAAAACTTGTCAAAGGGTGGTGGAGCTCCTTGTGAGCCAACAGCCATCTATATCTAGTTCCCAACTGTGTCTGTAGACATTCTCCTGAAGTTGGGTAACTTCTTATTAGGAGGTTGGTGGCAGGATTTGCACTCCAGCCACTGTAAAACCCTTCATTCTGCGAAACATTCCAGAAGCAGAAAAAAAAATCAGAAAACCCACTCCGTGGGAGTACCTCCTGTGCAGCTTCCCTTCGTAGGGCAGCTCACCAGATGATGGGATTGGGGCAAAGCCTTTGGGACCCCTAATCTTAGATGATAAGAGGGAAACCATGGGGTAACATTCCCGGGTAAGATTGCGGGAGAGTTTGTTGGGTGGGTGCTGAGGTGTCGTCCACCAGATGGCGGTCAGCTTGGGTTAACCTGAGGAGGTCCCTTCGGGTGGGTGACTGGAATGTCCTTTCACTAAGAGAGGATGATCACCTGTCCTTGTTATCATCTGAGCTCAAGCGTTTTGACATCGGTAATGCAGCACTCTCTGAGATTCGGAGACCGGATTGCGGCAAGATCATGGCAGGTGGTTACACCTACAGCTTGTCTGGTCACTCTGATGGTCACCATGCCCAAGGAGTTGCTGTAGCTGTGTCCAATTACCTGACTCCAATGATAATTGAGGTAACACCGGTCAACGAGTGTATTATTAGATTAAGGATTCATCACTCCTTGGGTGTCATTTCCCTGGTCTCTTTATATGCTCCGACTGAAGCGAGTGATCTCACCATGAAGAACGCTTTCTACGCCACGCTCGAGTCTGTGGTTGATCAGTGTCCCAAGCGAGATACACTTCTAGTCTTGGGGGATTTCAATGCATTGACTGGAACTGATAGGGATGGCTATGAGACGTGTGTTGGTCACCATGATTCTGGAACCCGAACCTGAATAGCATGAAGTTCCTTGACTTTGCAAGAAGTCATGGATTTCGGGTGGCTGGTTCATGGTTTCAGCGCCCACAAGCTAATAGCTGGACTTGGTATTCCAACGCTGGCGGTGTGGCAAAGGAAATTTACCACGTGCTCTTTGACGGTCACTGGAGGATGATCCAGAACTGCAGGGTCTACCGGAGTGCTCATTTCCTAAACAATTACCACGAGCTTGTTGTAGCAATGCTTAAGTTGCACCAGGAGAATGGTACCATCCAGGAGAATCCAGGAGAATGGTTCCATCCCAGCCAAGGCTGGATGTTGGCAAGCTCAAGGATGAGAGGGTAGCTGAGGAGTTTGCGAACAGGCTGAGTGGAGATTTGGGGGGTCTGTGTGCTTTGGGGGATCCTGAAGAGTTGTGCAGTGCCTTCAAGACCACCGTCCTTGATGTTTCCGGTAGATATCTTGGAACTCACCGGAGGGTGAAGAAGAATTTTGCCTCTCAAGGGACACTGGATACCATTGACCAGTCACAGGGCCAGGCTGAATGGCAGAGCTGAGCTGTTCAGGGAGCTGAGGCATAAAACGGTACATGCGCTAAGGGTGGAGAAGGAGGCCTCTATGAGGGGGTAGAGCATCACATGTGGTCAAGTGATTCTCGTCCTTCTTACAGGGGAATTCGCACATTGCGTTCGTCCAATCCCATCCCTCAGTGTACTGCAATTAGAGCAAAGGGTGGGAGGCTCTTGACAGAGGAGTCCGAAGTGAAGTCCACTGGGCCAGTTACTTTGAGCGGTTGTCCCAGGCTAATCTACCAGCGGTCGAGTTGGAGGTCAGGGGTGTTACAATCACTGTTGCTAACCGTCCAATCAACTGTGGTCCACCTTCGTTTGTGGAAACACAGGCTGCGGTGAACTGGTTGAAATGGGGTAAAGCTTCAGGGATCTGTGGCATCCATGCTGAATTTCTCAAGGCTGGAAGAAATGCTGCACTCATGTCTTTGCATGCAGTTCTGTGCTCTGCCTGGAACACAGGCATCATCCAAACTGACTGGACGAGGGGCCTTGCTGTCCCTCTCTGGAAAGGGAAGGGTGATTGCCAAGACTGCAACAACTACCTAGGGGTGTTGATGCTATCAGTGCCAGGAAAGGTCTTTGCTCGGGTAATTATTGAAATGGTTCACCACCATCTGCTTGAGCACCAGCATCCAGTGCATGCTTTACACCAAAGAGGTCAATGATTGACCGTATCCTTGTTCTTTGGGTCCTCACCGAACGCAAACGAGTGTTTCGGCAGGGGCTGCTTGCAGCCTATGTTGATCTCTGTAAAGCGATTGATTCAGTGAATCGGGATGTCCTCTGGAGGATTCTTGGTCTTCGTGGGGTGCCACCAAAACTAATCGATCTTATCTCTGAACTGTACTTGGTACTGAGAGTGCTGTGAGATGTGGTGGTAGCATCTCTGACTTATTTTGCAGTTGTTACTGGAGTTCGTTAGGGGTGTGTATTGGCCCCCACACTTTTCAGCACTTGTATGGACTGGATTCTGGGGAGGATGTCGGAGAGATCAAGCTGCGGTGCATCGTTTGTGAATGTCAAGATCTCTGACCTTAATTTCGCAGATGATGCAGTCATCTTTGCGGAGACTCGAGATATCCTTTTGGGGGCCCTAGAGGTGCTGAATGAGGAGTCGGAGCCTCTGGGATTTCAGATTTCCTGGGTTAAAACTAAGATCCAGGCTTTCAATGACATCTTGGATGCTGCTTTCCTGTCTGTGTCTGTTTATGGTGAGGATGTTGAGGTTGTGGAGAGATTCATTTCCCTTGGCAGTGATATCCATGTCTCTGCTGGCTGTCAGCCAGAGGTCAACAGATGGATGTGAGACTTTAACTTTGACGAGGGATCTGAGACGGAGACATAATTCGTTTGGTACCAGGTCTCTTCAGAGAATCCTTAGCTATCGCTAGTCAGATTTTGTGTCCAATGAGCGCTTGCTAAGTGAAACTCAAATGAGATTTGCTACCTGCATCATCCGTGAGCGTCAGCTGTGGCTGTGTGGATATGTGGCGCCTTTTCCTGACTCTGATCCTGCTCACCAGATTCTCTCAGCGAGGGAGTCTCGTGAGTGGAGGAGGCCAATGGGATGACATTCCTCATGGTTTCAGCAGGTTGATCAGCTTCTCAAGGAAATTGGGTATGGGCCAGATATCTGCCTGGGGGATGGACAGACGGGGGCCCAGGAGTACCGGCGGAAAGTGGACGCAGTGATGTGCTGCTCTGGTGCATGCTCCCATTTCTGACCTGACACTGCCAACTGTTGAATTAACACCGGGTGGGATTGACTTAGCCTGTCATCCTTCTGAGGTCGGTGAAATGAGTACCAGCGTACCGGGGTAATAACCATTCGGAGTAACCTGCGTTGGAGTGACAACCCATCCAGGACTGTACTCCTTTCCAATGAAACTGCCTCAGCAGCCATATGTGCCTTTCTGGCACAAAAGGAATGCTATTGTTATTAATATTATTATTCATTAATTACGCACTATTGGAATGTACATTTTGACCCTTTAGATTGTTGAGATCCCTTCGACCTCTGAAGACCCTTTGAGACCCACAAAAACCTTAAGATCCATAAAGACCCCAAGGCCCTTAAATACCCAGAAGACGCAAAAGTCCCTGAGTAACCAAATGACCCTGAAGACCCTTATGATAAAGAGGACCTAAAAGATCCAGAGGACCCTAAAAGACCCAAAATACCCAGATGACCCAAAACTCCTTGAGGATCCAAAATACCCTGAAGACCAAAAGACCACGAGAACCCAAAAGACCAAAAAGACCCTGAGGAGCTCAATGACCCAGAAGACCCAATAAACCCACAAGACTCCAAGATCCTGTAGACCCTTTAAGACTCTACTATAAATGGATGAGGTGTGTGTGTGTGTGTGTGTGTGTGTGTGTGTGTGTGTGTGTGTGTGTGTGTGTGTGTGTGTGTGTGTGTGTGTGTGTGTGTGTGTGTGTGTGTGTGTGTGTGTGTGTGTGTGTGTCATGTTTTTTGTGGAGTTAATGAAGCTAATTAATCCCACAACAAAAGTAAAATATCAAAAGATATCGTGATGCTTAACCAGAAGGGGATTGTGGTGTCATTCTTCGTTGTTATTCTTCTTCAATCCTCTTCTTCATCCATCACAATGCCACAACAAAAGCAAAATGTCAAAAGATGTCATGATGGTAACCCATAATAGGATTGTCGTGTCATATTGGGGAATGTTAATGCGGTGTCATTCCTACCTTGCTTGCTTGATTTATTTTTTGAGATTTCATTCTATGTTTTTACATTATTTTTACTGCTTTTTTTTTCCTTGTTATAATTGCTTCAGCCATAATTATGCTCGGCACGGTGACATTTATCAACATTTGGAGAATTAACAAATCGACGATTTTGTGATCTATCGATCTGGTACTTCAGCAATGTATTTTGGCGTATTTTTTCATTCTTGTTAGTTGTGAAAACGTTCGAGAATAAAAGATGCTTCTGACTTCACACTATAGTAGTTTTTTTTAGCGTATCATTTTGTACACATTCAATGGGAGGCCATTTTTTCCCCCGTGCCAACCCCACGTACGGAGTACGATCGTACTCCATGATACATTGATGACTAGATTAATGCATGAGGATTGATTCTAATTTGAGAGTATGAAGGTGTTAACAAGTTTGATAATTACTTGTGCAATGCCAGTCACGTCTGTCATCAATGACGGGCACTCACCAAATATTGGCTACAGATTGCATCGAGGAATACAACTACAACTGTTCTCATGCCGGTTTAGATAAGGCCTCGAAGGACTAGCATTTTGGACAAAAATAAGCAACCTCAGAGACACACCCCCAGATGCATTTATTACGGTGAAAGACTAATTCCACAATTCATCAGCACAAATACTGTGATACAATTGGTATCCCAAGCCAAATGACGAACTTGTTTCATCTTTATTTGATATCCTCAGAGTCATTATAAACCTGCAAGCCCTGTGATGCCAAAGGCCTATCCTAATGCCTTGTCTGATTCAAAGTAGATGCATGGTAACTCGCTGTACACCATTCCTGATTCATAAACTCATTGCAAGCCTGACATAAGCCTGCTCAAAATTTCAAGGGCTTGGACAGGCTTACTCAAAACTGATAATCCCTGCAGCGGCCTGCTCCAAACTGCTAGTCCTTAAATAGGCCAGTTCCAGACTGCTAGGCTTGGTCTTGGGTCTGATACAAACCACTCAGCCTTGTATCGACCTACCCGAAGCTGCTTTACCTTTAATGGCTTGCTCCGAACTGCTCAGCCTGTTAATCGGCCTGCTCCAAAATGCAAGAACTTTTATAGGCTTGCTCCAAACTGACAGATGAATGCATAATTATTTGCCTTTAGAAGACTGAAGGTATGCTTTATACTTATATGTCACAAAAAAAAAAATATATATATATATGTATATATTGGTGTGTAGAGTCTTGCCTGCTTGTTTCTTTCTTTGCAAAAATATTGTGGGGCTGGTTTTTATTTGTCCTAAAGATGTCAGAGATTCTTATTCTCCACATAATAACTTGAAAACACTCTGAATGGAAAGACAGACAAGATTCTGAGCTTCATTCAGCAGCTGTTCCATTGTATAAACAACTATTGAACAACTTCCACCGAACATTGCCCCCCAATGGCCAGGACAGCAATTTACATCAACATAAACAATGATCTAAAAAAATTAACCTCCACCTTAATGTCATGTAGATCCAGCATGTACACTACACTGTTATGCTAATGACATCTTGACCAGTATTAATTGATCCATATATTGGGATCATACTCTGCAGTGTCAGTGCTGCCAAAGCAGTCTCCGAGGCTATTGGATGCAATCCTGGATGGGTCATCACTCCAACACAGGATACTCAAACGGCTCAATCATCCCAGCAAGCTGGTACTCATTTGGTAGGAACAGAGCAAAAAGATGGCAGACGATGCAAGACCAAAAAGGAGGTTGTAGAATACAGAGAGGCCACCAACATCTTCGCGATGTGAAAGTAACAGGCCTAAACACTCAGCTTCATCATGGAGATCACACTGATTTTGAAGTCTTTGCTTTCCATGGCAACAAGAAGGGCAAGGTCACGCAGGATGATGGCATGTCTGGCGGGACCATCCACAAGGTTGATCAACGAGGCAGGCCAAGTATATAAAAAGTGAAACAGAGTGTCTGTGTGTGTGTCTCTCTCTCTCTCTCTCTCTCTCTCTCTCTCTCTCTCTCTCTCTCTCTCTCTCTCTCTCTCTCTCTCTCTCTCTCTCTCTCTCTCTCTCTCTCTCTCTCTCTCTCTCTCTCTCTCTCTCTCTTTCTCTCTTTCTCTCTTTCTCTCTTTCTCTCTTTCTCTCTTTCTCTCTTTCTCTCTTTCTCTCTTTCTCTCTTTCTCTCTTTCTCTCTTTCTCTCTTTCTCTCTTTCTCTCTCACACACAATGTGGGGAACGTGGCATGAGGAAAAGCCATAGAGATTGCTGAATAAGGCCTCCACCATGTGACAGGCCATTGCCACATGGGACAAGTTTATCTCCTCTCTGTCTCATCCACTCTCTCTGTCTGTCCCGTCATCCCGAGTGAATGAAATAAGACATTACTTAATTTGGCCGTGGAGGATCCTGGTCACATGGGTTATGATTGTATCGTTTATAGTATTGTTTAGTATTGATATGTTTCGGTCTGTATCGCCTCTTGCGGCCATGTGTTCTTCTTCCCCACCCCATTCATTGTTGGAAAATAAATTAAGCAAATGGGGATGGGAGATTTAATAAGAGTATTCATTGATGGTACTGATGCTCATGACTCCTTTTTAAAGGATTTGTACAGTGGCAACTTTAGTTTCTGCAATTGAGTATAAATGAGACAAATAATATGAACCCCACTTTGATTCAGCAAAGGAAGCAAATGCATAACGATAAAATATACAGTGATTTTTATAAAATCTCACTGAACCATTAAGTCACTTCTACACCAAGAGACTGCTGTGATTTGGTACAATCAGGAATGATTAATTAATATTATGGCTGAACTTTTTTTTTAGGCATACAGTATAATACTAATTTTCAGCAGGGTAATAAAACGATGACAGACAGGATCTAGATGTCACGATTGTTCTTCTTTACATCTAAACGGGGAGATTTTTTTTCCAAGCCAAAGTTTTTTTACTGGTACTCATATTTGCTCCACACATGAAGACTTGCTTCGAAGCCACCTAAATCATATGCAGGATTTAATATGCAAATTGGAAAAATAATTTAGCTCCCCTACTTCTCCCTCGACTCTTGTACAACTTCTCTCAGCATCCTTCTCCTTGCTCACTTCACCTCATTCTCCCCGAAGCTTCCCTTTCTCCCTTCTATTCCTAACATATCCCGGCATTATTCTTCTTTTCTTCCTTAACTCACAACACTTCATCATCTGATATAAAGTATACACATGCATAGCCCTAACCTTAATTTTAAAACAGTGCTACAGATCTGTGCAGATTTAGTTTGTAAAGAAATTGTACAGACCGTGAATTTGCTGTAATGGCAGATGAGGCCAGATAATTTCAGATAGAGAAACTTTCAGCTTGTATTAGATACACAGAAAACCTCAAGATCAGAGAACAGTTCCTGTTGTTTGTCAAACTGTTCAACTGTCTAAAATGCAGAAGGCATTTATACTGCCATAAAGAGAGCTTTGGAGAAAATGATTGCAGAATGTGCCGATAGTTGTCCAATATTATGATGGTGCTGCGGTCAGGACAGTTTGTAGCTGGGCCAAGATTTAAACCCAGTCTAAACAGCTTAGAGGTGAGTGAGTGTACCTCTAGGTCATCCTGCCATCCTGCAAGGTAGAAACAGAAAGCATGAGTTAAAGGAAGAACAGCATTTATATAAAGACAATGTTCATGTATGTATGCCTGGTGTTGGCTAAATGATTAGGGTGGTGGGCTTTGGATCCTATGGTCCTGAGTTAAAATCCTGCTCAGCTGTTGAATTAATGCCAGGTGGGATTAACTTGGCCTGTCATCCTTCTGAGGTTGGCAAAATGAATGCCAGAATGCTGGTATGCTATGTCGGAGTGGCGACCCATCCAGGATTGTGTCCAATAGCCAAGGATACTGCTTAGGCAGCACCAATGCTCTGCACAGAGTATGGTCCCAATCTCCTCCCTCCATGTATGTGTAACAACTGGGAGACATGATTCATAAAGTGCACGATTTTGTTTATTCAACAATTTATTGTTATGCTAACGGTGGTACCTGGTAAACATGTCAAATCATCAGAAAAACAAAAAACAAAAAGTAAAGGTGATTAAATAATGAACATAAACTGTATTTGTGATTTCAAGTATGCTAACACTGTGTATACTATACTAAAAAGCTGTAAATTTGGAAATCAGACCAAACTACCCATTATTAATATGAAGGCCCCTTCCCCCTTACCCGCCCCCTCCTCCCCAAAATAGAGAAGTCAAACTACGCCTTTGAAAAAAAGAATAAAATGAAATGTTATCAAATACATATCAAAAACTATGTGAACAACAAAAGACCAAGTAGATAAAAAAAAATAGAGTTGGAAAGATTGGAGATAGACAAAAATTGCTCATTGGAGTGACAAAGAAGAGATCAGCTCTACTAGGGATGGAGAACAAATCATAAATACCCAAAACCAAGGACACGATACCAGCGGCTTTAATAAGATGGCAGGACTGAGTCATTCGGGCAAGTGTCGGTTCTGCAATGTAGAAACAGAAAGCACGAGTCACCTCCGATCGGGATGTAAAAAAAACTCACGTCAGAACAACTGTAAACACAAAGGCACAACGAAGTAAGTAGTGTAATCCACTGACACATCTGCAAAAACTTCAATATCCCAGTTACAGAAAACTCATGGAAACGCGTGTCAAGTTTCGATGTTTGGGTTGAAAGACGACAAAGATTACAAACGATCCAACATGTTTATTACAGCCACAGAGTCCATAACAATGGCATTACCATGTTCACTTGAACTGGATATGTTCCACTACTTCTGTTTTAACACAGAAAAATTGCAAGAGAGACTAGAAGGGAACTCGTTAGAGCACATACCGCCATCACATATTGCCTGATCCATGAGAACATATCAGGCCCAATACATTTTTGAAATATCATGCTATACTGTATCGTTGAAATATTATGTTATACGAGTACTATATCGTCTTTGGCCCTATCTCTCAATGGTGAAGAATCACTTTTAAAATTAAATAATTATCGTATCCAGATCCGGATTCAGATCTTCACCAAAATCTAATCAATTCTTCCTCGTCTCACACCCAACCTGTTCACCAAGTGTTGTCTGAATTCGTCCACAACCTTTTGAGAAATCGTGCTATATATCATTTTATCCTTATCTCTCAATGGTGAAGAATCACTTTAAAAATTTGAGTCAGAACCAGATCCGGATCTTCATCAAAATCGAATCATTTCTTCCTTGTCACACACCCAACCTGTCCACCAAGTTTCATCCGAATGCGTCCACAACTTTTTGAGATATCGTGCTATATGTCAGTTGAGCCCCCTATCTCTCAATGATGAAGAATCACATAAAAATTATCAGATCCACATCCGGATTCGGATCTTCACCAAAATCGAATCAATTCTTCCTTGTCACACACTGAACCTGTCCACAAATTTCATCCGAATCCGTCTCCAACTTTTTGAGATATCCTGTACACAAACAGACAAACAAACACAGACAGACAGAAAGGGGTGAAAACATAACCTCCTTCACCTTCGGTGGTAGAGGTAATAAACAGAGGAAAAAGAGTAGGATATCAGCCTATGAGGCTTGGTCCTCTAGATACATGGAAGAAAACTTATTTGCCCGAAATGAGTATGGGTCGGGGGGGGGGTAATCATTCTGCCAGAGCAGGAAGTAGAGTAGACACAATGTGGACTTGGTCCCCTTGGTTGGACTAGACACATTGTGTGGAGTGCATTGAGTGTTAGGTACGACATTCCATGGTGCACACTGAGTGGGAGGAGCAACGCCACTAGAAATGGCAGTGAGTGGTCGGCTAATTGGAGCAAGTACAGCAGCAGAAGCATCAGCAGAAGATCATGACAAAGTATAACCACTGGTGTCGTCACTCAAGGGGGTATTAGCTTTTGTGGGAGGAATGATTTCCCGAATGTGAACTCAATTCCGGAGATTATGAACAGTCATTACGTGATCACATAATGTGTTATCTCAGTTCCTCACAATGTGACACAATAGTAGCTGGTTCCCAAATATCAGATCTCTGATTCTGAAAAAGCACAAACTGGCCTGGATGCAGAGGTGGATATTCACATGCATGGGCATGCTGATCATGGTAAAACGTCTGATATCATTGACGATTTACAAGCTCATTATGGACAGCATTATCAGGGTCCAGGGTGTTCACAATATGGGTAGTTACAATAGATTTGAACTTTCTGCACAAGTGCCCATGAGCAACCATGCTGGACTATCCAGTACGGGACTGATTCGCGCCGGATGCCATGTGAGTACGGCAAGTCTTAGGTCAGTACCTCCATGTTTACACTACTTCAGGGTCTCTGATAGTTTCTACATTACACTCAAAAAGACTGTTGGTCTAGGCATATAGGGGACTTGACGTCACTCCATCAAAATTCCATGTTTTTGCAAAGGCTCGACACTCAGCACTATCAAAATGTTCACCTTTATCACTCGTGACGCATTCATGTATGCCATACTCAGAGAAATTACCCTGAAGACATTGAATAACAATACTGCTCTGGTAAGGGATAGGAAGTTGTCATACACCAGTAAACTTGGAAGAGTAATCACACAGAATTAACCACCTCGCACCATCAGCTTGGTATAGGACTATAGACCATCAGCGAGCGTATTCCAAGGCCTTAACGGAACCTTATGCTGGAGCAATGGCTCCGAAACCTGTGACTTTTGGTACTACTGCATGTTCGGCAACTACTGACAAGGCAATCACTATCCCTCTTGATGTTAGGCTGGTATATGATGTCTTGAGTGAGACGTTTGGTTTTCTCATGACCAAAGTTCTCTGAGTGGAGCTTTTGAATATTTTTGTGTTGTAAACGTTTGGGGATAACAACTCACAATTTGTTGAGAATTATACCGTTTTCAACTGGCAGTTTGCCATGTCAGCTCCAGAACCCTATAAGGGGCTCTGATGTGCCCATCATGCACTCATGCTAGCCATTCATGATGACGTCACAAAGTCGACGAAGATCTGGGTCATGGAGCACTTCTTGGTGTGGAAGTCAAACCTTTTCCAACAAAAATAGGTCTACGTCCACACGTAGTTCTACCTCAATTGCACAGGTGTTGTTCAGAATAGGTAGGTGAGAGAGTCCATTTGGTTTCTTCTCCGAAACTCCACACACGATTTCGATGAAGCTTGACCACAACCATCATCACCCATGATGTATCAAAGAATGTTCACACCATTAAATAAATTGGGGTCTAAGAGAGTCTATGGGGGGGAGGGGTTGCCCCCCAAAAGATGTATTTGCTTTCTTCTCAGAAATTACATACACAATTCTGATGAAACGACCACCACCGTCATCAACTTGACCACCACCATTTTAAAAACGAAGGGCAATACCCCTGGGCACTCACCTGGTAGCGGTAGTATAAGATAACGAGGGAACCACTGGAAGGCATGGATGACCCGCAAAATATGTAACGGAGAAGAAGGTAAGTACCCGTGGATATTTTTGTTTTAATGCCATGAACAATCTTTGGTACATCATGGGGGATGAAGGTTGTGGTCAAGTTTCATCAAAATTGTGTGTAGTTTCAGAGAAGAAAGCAAATACATATTTTCAAGGGGAACCCCCCTTACACCCCCCCCTTAGACCCAGATTATTCTAATGCAATGAACAAACTTTAGTACATCACGGGTGTTGAAGGTTAACATGAAGTTTCATTGGAATTCTGTGTGTAGTTTCTGAGAAGAAAGCAAATACCTCTTTTGGGGGGAAACCACCCATCTTGGCCTCCTTGGACCCCAATTTTTATAATGGTGTGAACAGTGGATTTTTTTTAAATGGTATGAACAAACTTTGGTACATCGTGGGTGATAAAGGTTGTGGTGAAGTTTCATCAGAATTGCATGTGCAGTTTCTGAGAAGAAAGCAAATATCTATTTTGGGATGTATCCCCATAGACCACCTTCAGGTCCAATTTTATTAATGCCATGAATAAACTTTGGTACATACACAGTGATGAATGTTGTGGCAAAGTTTCATCTAAATCATAAATGTAGTTTCAGAGAAGAAGCTGCAAGTATTTGTTGAAGGACGGACTGACAGATGGATGGACGGACGGACGGATGACATACCATCCCATAAGCTCCCCAGAAATATGTTCCAGGTGAGCTAGAAATAGTTAAACATGAGTTATCAAAGACACAAAACTTCAACTAAATCCAAGTCTGAAAAAAAGACAAACAATAGCAAGCCCAAATTATTTACATTTAACTTCAATATAATGAATTAACACCTCTTCAGTAGTACCTGAAACCAACCTCTAAAACATCATCGCCTCATTGCATCGTCCACCAGATCTGGTGATAGACTGCCTCAAACTCTGCCAGATACATGCTCAGGGTGTCTACACCCTGTAGCAAGGTACCAGTCACCACAGTGGTTGTTGTAGGCCCTGACAATGTCCTAAGCCCCCTCCCCCCATCCCCTTCCTTGCCAAGTTGATGTCGCAGCATGATCAGTTAATGTTGTAGCACAGTCACTATCCTTCCCAGTCCACCTTTGTTCGGTCTTTTGAAGGTAAGGCTACGAAGAGCGACTGACCAGTCCACCATAGTGCCCTTCACACACCCTCTACCACGGCGATCTCCTCTTCATGTCCAGACACTTGCCGATCCACAAGCAACAACATGACAACACCTTTCTGCCACTGCCTCGTCTTCTCTCCAGTCCCATCTTCCTCCTCCCTTGGGGGAAGTAAAATCGCTTTGTACTTAGCTGGCACAAGCAAACAGCCTGACATCTCTGCCAACTTTCAGGATTTAGTCTTGTCAAATTTGGTCTGGCAGAATGGCCCAGGAATACATACACATGCCTCGAAGCTGTCGAGCCTGGGTTTAAATCCTGACTCAGCCATAAACTGTCATTCCGATTTTTCACAGGCAGGGTGATTCTTCAATGTGTGCGCCATCCCTCGGATGGACGTTAAGCAACAATCCCATCTGCTGACAGTTGTTGGTGGACGTCAAAGATCAAATGGAATCCTTTGAGAAGAGTAGACGAGCTATCGCCGGCACCCTCAACAAATTCCAAATTCCTGCCCCAACCTTAGTCGAACGTCAGGCCTGGCCAGCTGGTTTGTGAAAGGCTTGGGAAAGCTTCCTCTGGGCCAACCTCACAATAATGTGAGAGTAATTGTGGCTGTTAAAGAAGGATGAGAAAGACTTGTCAAACTCACAACTATTTTATGAGGGCAGAACACTGTTTCACAATCCTAGTGATAATTACCCTCTATTCTAAAGGGTAAATCCAAAAAGTAATTTAAAAGAGTTCTGAAGGGGTCTAAATAATAATTCTATAGGGTGATTATAAAGGGTTCTAAGGACTAAGTCTAAAGGGTTCTCAAGGTTAATTCTAAATGGTTCTGAAGGGTAATTCTAAAGGATAATTTTAAAGGGTTCTGAAAGGTTTTAAAGGGCAATTCTGTAGGGTAATTCTAAATGTTAATTCTAACGGATTCTAAAGGATTCTAAAGGGTTCGAAAGGGTTATGAAGAGTAATTCTAAAGGGTAATCCTAAAGGGTTCTCAAGGGTAATTCTAATGGGTTCTAAAGGATAATTCTGGAGGGTTCCACAGGATAATTCTAAGGATATTACAAACACATGCGGGTGGAAATAAGTACGTGACCTACTTCACATAGTTTCAATCAGGAACATCACATCCGAAAAATCGCTGCAGAAAGAGTCATCCCTTGCATTCCCTCCAGGTGGCGTCGCCGAACCATGCTTCGCGATGTTCTTCCTCATTATGGCACCAAATGTCCATTGAGAAATGTCAAGTATGGGCAAGAGCACTTGAACTTTTTATTACCATTTGAAGGATATTTCTATCAAACACACAGGAAGACTTCCACTCACTTTATAATATTTGTCATAACTTGGAAGACCATTAATTATTTCTGGTGAACCCAACTGTAAACCACTGCTCACCTCTTGTGCTGTGTCAGACTGTGATTTTAGAACAAATAAGGGACTGATCTGTATTTTCATGACCACTGGACCCTCGTCCTTATTTTTGAAATATTTGTGCTGGTCATTGTAGGCATGTTTAACAGGATTTGAGATAAAGTTCAACTAATTTAGGCTCACTGCCATATTCGCTTCATCCTCATAGCTAGAATGCCTATGTTTGAGTGCTCTCGCCAACCAGATACTGGCCTAGAATAGCAATCCTGGCTTTTCAAAGGGCTTCCATCAGGCCATCTATATTTGTGAGAGATATTCGTGGGTGTGGTGTGGGATGGGGAAAACAAGAGAACGTGTGGTTCAGGGAAATCTTTAGGGTCTTCAAAAACCAAAATGATGAACATCTTAACAAGGTATATCTATAACCACAGCTGGAGAACCTGAAATGAGATGGCACCCACGACCACCAGCCTCCCTCCCTTCTCCCCACCAATACCTCCTCGGGCATCTATTGGGGATGCCTCTTTATCGGTATCAAGTCAGGGGCAAAATCTTCCCCATTCTTCTCTGCTGCCCAGTCAGGGCAGCATGGTCATGGTCAGTGCCGATCGGTTCCCATGGGCCGTGTCTGTCTGTCTCTGTCTCTCTCTCTTGGCCCTGTCTTCATGAAGGTGGGGGTACACCATCCTGAATGTGGGGGATCTCTGGGTCGCTCCTGGGAGATCGATTGGCTGACTCCCTGCCACAAGCTTGTAAAGGAGAATTGTCCGAGGCATGACGACGACGACGATGACGACAACAACAACACCTCGATCCTGATGACATATTGAGCATCTGGAACATATACCCAGATAGGCTCTCTAGCTGTTTCGTGGGCATTTTCAAATGAAAAATGTTCACTAAACTGAACTAAAGCTCAAAGGTGTGTGTGTGTGTGTGTGTGTGTGTGTGTGTGTGTGTGTGTGTGTGTGTGTGTGTGTGTGTGTGTGTGTGTGTGTGTGTGTGTGTGTGTGTGTGTGTGATCACTACTTTAATGGCCACAATTATTGCGACGTTCTTGTGGGGTTGGCAGGGGAACTTTTTTTGTTTAAGGCTCTCACGGACCGGATGACCAGGCCTGACATTCAACTGAAGGTGGAAGGAGTTTATAATTTGTTCAGGGTGTCAATGATAACTCACCTATATTATAAAAACAACACTGAAAGATATTTCAAGTCCACCAGGTAATGCCAGTAGATGGGAATCCTAGCATCGAGTCCATCCAAGAGACGACACAGTTTGCAATGCATCACCCTGCCTGCGGAGCACTCGTCCTACAGCAGATACACTTAAACAGTAATCGGGTTGGGAATACTACCCACCACCCAGACTGGTCAGCTGATAGTTATTTATGCACTACTTTTGCACCATCATGCCAGACTATTACACAGCCAAAATGAACTTGTTTCATACAGACTGCAAGACATTTTAATAACGGTAATATTTATAACAGCGACTAGAAATGGAACCGAAGTGGATCAAACTTAGTCGGAATATTAAAATAGAATTTATAAATTTGAAACGCCTGTGTTCGCACGTTCCACTCTCTCTCTTAGAAACCATGGAAGATATTGAGGGTGAGACCATTTGGCCAACAATGCCTACACTTTATCAACACCACACTAGTTCAATCTATCAGTCCATTTACTTTAATTCAAATAAAGGGGCTGGTAGGGTAACAATCACATCACGAGGGTACTGGGGGAGGGGGACGAAGATGGTTTGGGAGGGGGGGGGAGTTCGGAATAAACAAACACCAAACAGGATGTTCACTTTTTGAAAACATCCTCTCACAAACATGAAAATCACGACACATGTCGACGAGCTGTGGATGACTCCGCCGCATGATGGGTTGCTAAGCACCCACAACCGCCATCTGAGATACTTAATATAGATAGGGTCCAGTGTCCCAATCCTGCCCCTTACCTTCGCAGCAAATGAATCACCCCAGATAAGGACTGTGCTTCGCAGTGCTCCACTGCTATCAATCAAGAACAGCCGAGCGATACTGTCAGTGGAGCGCTGGCTAATCGCAAACCATAACAAAATGGCAGGGCAGAACTCCCTGTTAATAGTGCACACCATGATTTAACCAATAGAAAGAGACGATCGAGTAGTTTGAAAAATGGTTTATGGAGGTTTAGTAAAGGCACACATTTACAAGCAGGCATTGTCACACAAGAAAGATCTTATCCCTCAGCACATTAGCTGTCTTAGTCAGTCATCTTATCACAACTTTCTACACACACAGGCATCTCAAGCATTCCGGGAGAAAGAGAGAATAAAGGTTCATAGACAGAGGACCGAAGTAGGTGCAGTATGGTGTCGACCCTGGTCTCAATCATACGTGGGGTGGAGGACTCATGTGGTAGCAAACAAAGTGTATGGTGCGGGTGAGTGAGAGGTGCAGGTCAGATGTGCGGTGTGTGCCATTGGTGTAGTGCGAATGTTGAAAAGGTCTGTTCTTGACTCTGTTGACACTCCCCAAAACCTGATCGAGTCAATGAGGTGCGTGCGATGGAAGGTGCAAGAATGTAAGATGTGTGTGTAAGACATTTAGGGAGAGAAGTTAGCTCTGAGAAGAATCACTGTTGATTCTGTTGATGTTCGAGAGTTTGTTGTTGTTTTTAAGGAAGTCAGGATGAGAGGTATTGTCAGTGAGGAGGTGGTAACTACGCCTGGCAGCCTGCAGCTCCGCATCCATTCTGTTTGGCATTTTCAGTTGAACTGACACTCGTAACTCGGAGAACCACTTCTGAACTCTTGGAACTCTGGAACTGCTCCAAATCTGAACTCCCCAGAACTGAGCTGCAAACTGCTCTGCCAAACGTCTTATCATCCTGGCTCCTGTGGCCTCTCACGTCAACCTTCCGCGATACAGCCACTCCAATTGGCCGGTGCGCTGTGATCCAGATATCCCGATTGGCTCCAAGAACATGGTTGGCAGTGCTGCTGGTAGCCCGGTGGCATGGGGAAGACAGGGCAAGTGGAAAGGGATGTACAATGTGTCCGACATTCACGTGAGCGCTCAGCCGTGTCTGTATTTCCTGCGCCAAAGTAGTGTCATCTTCGAGTGAAGCAGTGCAGAATGAATTTAAATTGGTCATGGTGTGGGTTGTCAAGTGAATGTTGTGCATGGTTTGAATCTGTGAAGTGTTTGGAAGTGCTTGAGAATGACGTTTGAGAATAAGTGTTTGACAATGAGGTATGACAATGGAGTTGAGAATAAGGTTTGAGTACAGAGTTGGAGAATAAGGAATTGAACAATGGGGATAGTTCTAACTGCATTCACAACACATCTGTCCCTAACACTGATACGAGTGGGAGGGTTAATTTAGCGAAACAATATTACGACAGATATAACTACACGAGGGAACCCTTATGTGTTGAATGTGTCTTCTCAGGGTCTCCGAAAACTGTAACAATACAATTCAATTGAAATAAAATAAACGTTTTAAAGGCTGTACAAAAAAAACAACTTATTTTGGAAGTTTACAGCCGTTGATGCACCATCTTTTACATCACCCTATGTAACACTGTTAGTTTTTCTCACATTAGTTCTTTGTACCTGTTGTTTGCTTCCTTTATAACGTCCTTAAAAACAGTAGGTTTCTTGTTTGGAATGATTTTCAATTTTGTTTGACTGCCAGACAGGCAGACAGACTATGACAATTACTTCACTCCTCTGTGCACATGCGCACTCACAATGACATTTCATACATTTTGCCAAATTTAGAGCCAAAGTACTGTTGGAACCTGCTATTCGCAGGGGATATGCTCCTGGAAAATTCGGCCAATGTTTAGGCAGTGGTTTATTTATTTATTTAACCTGGTCTAGGTTCGTAGAAAGTGATGACACAGAACAAATCACGACACACCATAACAAAAGGGAACAGTGGGAGAAAGGGAAAAAACCAACAGTAGGGCGGAGGGAGAAAGTAGACTGAGATGGACAAACAAGGGATGGAGGTAATGATGAGGGGTAAGGGAGAACGCAAAAGGAGGACAATATGGATACATAAGCAAAATTGTGTCTCACCAGTTTGTGATTTTGTTAAGATCTGAAGAGAGGGGAGAGGCTGCTGCCTGTCTGTCAGAAGGATAAGAGATGTCATTGCAGAGAGTGGAGTCATCAGCAAAGAGATAAAAAGGATTTTTCAGAAAGTAAGTGAGATCATTGATGAAGATTAGGAATAATATGGGGCCGAGAATACTGCCTTGGGGTACTCCAGCCTTGACAGCAACAGGAGATGAAAGGGTTCTGTTGAGAGCCACACATTGGCTCTGAGGTTGGAGGAAGTCAGTCGTCCACGAGTGAAGTTGGCCTTGAATTCCATAGGCAGGCATTTTGGAGAGCAAGGCAGGGTGCCAGACTATGAAAAGCTCGAGATATGTTCAGAGAGAAGGCCCTGATCTCATGTCTGATATTGAAGACCTCCAACATTATTGGGAGAGTAGAAGCAGCATTTTCAAGGTAGAGTGAGTGACCTGGTTTGAATCCGAGTTGATCATCTGAGATGAGGTTGTTGGAGAAAAGGAATGATTTTATGTTAAACTCGGTGATGGATTCCATGAACTTGCTGATGATTAGAAGTAGGCTAATCGGTCTGGAGTTAAACGGATCCGTTTTTGCACTTTTTTTAATGTTATGCTGTGATGTTGGCTGATTTCTAATTTCCGAGGTGGATATAGAAGACCAGTCTTGAAGAGTTTTTAAAAAAAAAGATTAAATATAAATAATAAAAAAGCGCAAATACACATAGTGCGAATGTAGAAGCAGGTCACACTCTATGACCCATGAATATGCAGGGAACATGAATAGCAAATCCATGAATAGCAGTGTCTGAAAGAACTGCTGAACTTCAGGTTCCTGTTCAGATTTATGTTCTGATTTGTGGTCAACAGCGTTGAAAACATAAAATTCAATTGAAATTAAGTTTTTCCTCGATTTCTTTTTTTTTTTTTTTTCCACCTTTCTCAGAACTGGTAACTAAAACTGCACACAATATTCTACATGAGGCCTCAATAAATTCCGTGCAGAGGTAACACTACCTCTTTTGATTTATAATATATTCCATAATGAATACGACATCAAACCCCATTAGCTTTACCCTTAAGCTGCCTGAAACTGTGTGGTCTGTTCACTTTTCTCCCACCCCCCCCCCCCAATATCGATTACAACTCCTCGATCCTTCTGTGTGACATGGAGAAAGAGCGGAGAGGAGAGGAGAGGAGCAGGAGAATGAAGTGACTTCATTTAGAGCACAAATGGCTTATAAAAATACATCACTCAAAAGAAGTCCTGGTGAGGGTCTGCAATCTGATTGCTCTTTTTCTTGTTACTTTTGTTCTTGTGGGAAAGGCCGATGTAATGGTATTACATTGGTTTGCGTTTGCTTTTCGATATGAAGCGGGAGTTCCGTGAAGCGGGGCATTATTGGTATGCAGTTGAGGGAGCACGATGCCATGATGTGTTGTGTGGCTAAATAAATTATCGTTGTCTTCCAACATTGCCTCTTTACATATCTTCTACATCAGAACTTTACACTTCTGACACATACCTTTATTTTGGGCAGTGTATTGGCAAATGACAGCTCCATATGGGGAAAATAAAGAACCCAGGTTATATACATGAAGCAAAAACATACCTATTGCTTTGCATTCAAAACACCTCATAGCACTGGAAAACGTGGGGACAGGAATACTGCACTGTAAATGGTGGGGACTTGTAATACTCTCCCCTACCTGCAGCAGCGCTACATGATACACATTTACATAGAGAATTTGCGTCCCCCCACCACCCCTCAACGCCAAGATCACTAGCAAATATAAAAACACCCCGATACATTAATTGGGGTCTTGCTGACCCTCTGTAGCAAGTCTGGATGAAATTGACCCAGAACTATAGGAGGAGTAGCCCGACAAACAAACACACAAACACCGGTCCATGAGTTATAGTAAGGATCAATGCCAAGCAGGTTTACCTGTTTGCTGAATTTTTAATATCCTGCATTTTTCTTATTTCCAATTTCCTTACTTCAGGTACAGTACTGTAATCTGCTTGAAATTTTATTTGCAAACATGATATTTGTTTTCTGTGTATTTAATTGTTAAAATTAATCAACTCACGGGTAGGGGGGTCCGTCTCAGGTGCCAAATACTTTAGGTATGTCCTTGGTGTCACCTGCAAATTTGAAAAGCCTACTCTTAACCCCACCTTCTAAATTGGAGGTAAATTTTAAGATCAGAAAGGAATAAGCTGCTTGATAAAAAAAATGATCAGCAAAAAAAAAACCCCCAAAAAAACCAATGTCACCCCCAGGGTGACCAGTATCTTGCCAAAATGTGAACATGAGTGACTTATTTATTCGATTAAAGTTACTCAAAAAATAAGGGTTTTGTCGACCTTGATGCTTGACCTTTTTGTGACCTTGACCTTTGACCTTGACCTTAATATTTTCGTACGGTTAATGGTATCTCTCCAGGACCGTTGTACATGAAATATCAAGAGATTTTGATGAGAACTGAGGAAATAAAATTTTCATGAAAAATCCGTTTTTTCGTCATGACATCATCAAATGACGTCATAGCGTCAAACTTTTGACAGATCTGGAAAGCACTTATCAAGCGCTTTCATACAAGTTATTACTCGATATGGGATCTAACATTTCAAAATTTGACCTTGGGGGTCAAAAACTTTCAACCTCCGGCGCTAACCATGAAGGTCAAGGCCGATCGCCACCAAAAATTAATCAGCTGAGCGCCAGACCATGAACTATATTCCCATGAAGTTTGAAGACGATCCGATCAAAATTACTCAAAAAATAAGGGTTTCGTCGACTCCCCCGATTTGCGACAAAGTGACCTTGACCCTGAAAATTTTATGCGCTGAAAGGGACCTCTATAGGCCTCTGATATGCGAAGTTACAAAAATTTCCAATGATAACTGTGCTCTGCAGAGTGATCGATACGTGATTACAGACAAAAAAAAAAAAAACATACAAGCTGACTAACATATCTTGCAAAAACTTCGTTTTGGCAAGATAAAAATCAGTAAAATAAATGATCAAAAACTTATATCCATCTCCTTCATGAAATATAGCATTTTACTCCTTTTCTATAAAATATATTAGTAATTTTTTTGTCAACAAAGTCGAGGCTCGTGCAGGAGAAATAACATACAACGGATCCGGACGTAATCAAACAAAAGGAAAAGTAGAAGTAGAGGAAAGAAGAATGCCAACAGCGGTATTGAGGGACAAAATAAATGGAGACTTGGACAAACAAGGGATGTGAGAGGTAGGGGAGTTTGCTTTGGGTGGACAAGATGGATACAGAACCAAATTCTCAGGAAGGAGAAACTGGAGTTTTGGAAATGAGGTGGGGTTGGGGGAGAGTTAATGGGAGTAGAAAAAATCATGGTTTTAGATAGGGAATGATCTGAGATTATGGTGAACAGCTATCTTGAAGAACTATAGGGAAGAATAAGATTGAAGAGAAAGGGAAGAATGATATTAATTTAAATACTTTCTCTTCTCACCCACAATATGAGCTATGTGACTTTGTTGCAGTGAGAAAGGAAGCATGCTTTCAATCATTGGTGCAAGGGGGGGCGGGGATAACGGGGGCCCCTCCCTTTGGCCATTTTTTTGCCAATTCCAATTTTTGCCATTCCAATTTTTTTTCTACATTTGCAGCTACAAATTCATACATGCTGAATGGAAGCAACCATTGCTTCCTTTCTGCTTCACTTCTACCAATGAAGCCCTGACATGGATATGCAAAGCACAGCTGATAAAATGCAACTAATGAAAACTATATATGTGGATGAGCCAACACAATAAAGCCAGTTATTGGCTTAGTGATTAGATGAGCTGACACAATAAAGCCAGGTGTTGGCTTAGTGGTTAGGGTGGATGGCTTGGGATTTTTGGGTCCTGAGTTTGAGCCGTTGTCAACCATTAAATTAACACCAGGTGAGGTTGACTCAGCCTGTCATTCTTCTGAGGTTGGAGAAATGAGAACCAGTGTACTGGTAATAGGGGCATTGCATTTGTAGCACAGTTGCGCCCTCAGCCAATGATGCTACCTGCAGTACTGGTCAGCTGTGTGCTGCATATGAAGGAGGAGCTGACACAATGTGACCAATGAAAACCATCCTTCTTCACCAACAATTGGGGTGCCGATGGAGGGATTAATGATCAAACAGACTTCATTTAGAGCACATCAGTGTTTTAAATATGAGCGAGATTTCTTTTGTTCAGGTTGGTTCTCATCACTTGATTCAAACATCATTTTCAACCAGCACACTGAAAGGAATTATCATCGCACTTAGTGATGCTTACCATCTTAGAAAAAGATTGTTCGCTTCTGCATTAAATATGAAGAAGAATAAAATAAGACTTTTTTTTTCTTCAGTGCCGGCATCATCATCAAAATGGCCTCGAATTCTGTCACCAGAAAAAAAAAAACATACATCAAGTGCAGGACCAAGTACAAATATCCTCACCTCTTCCATAACACGTTCAATGTGTGAAAAAAAATGATGATGGTATATTTTGTGATCGTCAGTGAAGTGACAGCGAACTAATGGTTGTAATAAAAGACTGCTGAATACGTCGGTGAACTTACAAGTTTCCTGTGCCTGACTGCAGATGGTAAGAAACGGAAACGCACTTGTCACCACAAATGGTTGCTGCAATGTCCATGGCTAGCTTGCCGTGCTGCGCAACAGGATGGATTTTGTAAATTCTGTGTGGCATTTGCACCTAGCAGCATCGTAAGAAGTGAGCAGAAACTCGGGAGGCTTGTTACAAGTCCCTTTACAAACCACAAAGATGCCAAACAACTCTTCACTTCACAGGAGATGACTGAATATCACAAGAACTCCACACAGAAGGCTCATGACTTCCTTCATTGTTGGGAATGCCTCCAAGGGTTAACACAGAAAAGAGAACACTTGGAACAAATTATTTTGAGAAGCATTTTTTCAATAAATTCTTGAATAATGCTGTATTTGGAAAGACGATGGAAAATGTTAGGAATAAACAAAACAAAACTTGTAACATCTTGGAAACGAGCTTCCAAATTAATTAATAAACAAAGTTTTCAAATAGTAGAAGTGTTTTCAGAGAAATTTTGTGCTATTCATGTGATTAAAGAGAGTATTGAAATGAATAAACCTATTTTTCTCGGAACAACAATTCTGGACTTATCAAAGTTGTTAATGTATGACTACTACTACAACTTAAAGAAGAAATACGGTGGTGGAGTTAATCTACTTTATATGGATACAAATAGTATTATTTTGAAAATCAATATGGAAGATATTTATAAGGATGTCTCAGGATCTGGATATTTATGACACAATCAATTATAAATCAGACAACAAACTATTCTCTACAAAGAATAAAAAGGTTATTGGGTAGTTTAAAGATGAATATGGTGGAGAGATAATGAGTGAAATAGTGAGTTTGAGAGCAAAGGCTTATGCTTATAAATATATTGACATAATAATATTGAAAAAAGTGATGTAAACTTAAGTGGGAAAAGAAAAATGTAGTCAAAGGAAAAATATACTTGAAATATTATTACAACTGTTTTGCCTTTAAGAAAGAAGAGTATAGAAAAATGAATACAATAAGAAGTTATAAACATCAATTATATACAGTGGAGGCAAATAAGAAGGCATTGGGAGCTTTTGACGATAATAGGTTAATTTAAAGAAAATGGAATTGACAGCCTCCATAATGTATGTATGTATGTATATATATATATATATATATATATATATATATATATATATATATATATATATATATATATATATATATATATATATATATATATATATATATATATATACTGGGTGAATGCACCCGGCGTTTCCCGGGTTATTTTTGAATGAATTTAATCTTCTGTACATAGGTCTGACGTGAACCCAGTATCAGATCCCTATTGGGCCATCAGCAGTCACAGCCTAATGGGGCTGGTGAGGCGAGGGGGAGACACCCCCTCCCCCCCAGCCGAGGGCCTTGCCACCTAACCTATAACCTTCCCGGGGCCTGTCCCGACATTTTTTTGTTTCAGAGGTTTCCTCCTATCTTTCACCATTCAGGAGATTAGCGCATGCAGACAAACAAACAAACAAAAACTTCAAATTATATAATATATATATATATATATATATATATATATATATATATATGTGTGTATGATTGACCCCTCGCATGCTCCTCTAGCCAAAGTAGCTGCATAAAGCAACCCAAGAAGACTTATGCAAGGTTCGTGCTAACCACTGTTTCGAACCCTTCTCATAGTTCATCATCAACTATCAAGACATTCACACATAGTACACACATGACAATCCCAATGCTGTCCACTCCCCTCATCAACTAACGGACCGCTTTCATCACTTATTGGCGAATCATCAGCAATAGCATAGACAGCAATGCATACCAATGAAGCTCTCAAGCATGTACCATGTGCAAACGTCAAAAGCAGTCAATATGTAAATAAAGAAAGACACACCCACATCTCTCACCTGTGAATGGATGGAACAGCCAATCAGCTCTCACCTAATCGACGACACCCAGGTGTATAGGATAATATAAATGATTGACCCCTTACATGCTCCTCCAGCCAAAGTAGCTGCATAAAGCTATGTATATATATATATATATATATATATATATATATATATATATATATATATATATATATATATATATACATACATAATAAACATAAGTGTTAAGACATTTATGTTGTGGGGTTTTAACAGGCTACCGCCATCTTTTACTCGTATAAAAGAAAAAATCACAGCCTTGGTATTTAAATGGAAAACGTAATGAATTTGAGAAATATCAAATCAGCCTTATTAAAGAAATAACTGAAACAAAAGTGGACAATACAAATACGTTGGAGGATGTAAAGAAAACTTTGATAATTATCATTTAATTATGATAATTTGATAAAATTGATAAAATTATAATTTTAGGTAAACTTTGACATTGAAAACGTTGAGGAAAACTTTGATAAAATTATAATTTAATCTACTGCAATCTCAAACTGAGAACTCAAACAAGAGCATGAAGAGAGGTTTTTCATTTCATGTCTGCTCAACAAAGATACTTAAACCAAGAAATGGTACTCAATGGTGATGAATTACACAAACAAATATTCGTTGGTTCGCTGTTTGAGTATATATGGGAATAAGGTGCAAGACCATCCCCTCCACCTTCCTTCCACCCCTCTCCATCCCTTTCCCCCCTCTCCCTCACCTTCTCACTCTTGGGGAATTTGGATGTCTGTCAAAAAGTTTTTCCTTTTCCCCCATTCACTTAAATGTAGATTGTGGACTGCACCAGAACCCCCATTTTTCCGACCACTAATGGATGCCTGGATTGACTGGGAAAACCATGAAAGAAAGATGTAAGGTTGGTTTCACATGATAATTTCTTGTAACCATCCATACCTTGTTTACATACGTTTTGCATACCATCTCTACACCCTTTTAAATTAAAAAAATGTTTTTTTATTACATGTAAATTATAGTGATGAAACTATACCATCAGAAATTAATCATATCACACTTCATTGTACCTGGTCCCAAGCTCAGAACAATACTCGCCGATACGAAGATCTGTCTGCAAAGCACCGGGATGGACAGTTTGTAGTGAGTAGAGCCAGGAATCTTCCACAGACTAAACTGCTCAAAGGTGATCCAGTGTGCTACTTCCTAGCTATCCTGCCATATCACTGGGAGGGTGATCATAATTCCTGGGATGGTGATAATAATCCTGGTGGAAAACATTTTGGAAAGCAATTTTCAAAAGACCTATTTGCCCTATATTAATCTTATTCCACAATATTACTTGAGTAACCCTTCAGTTACCCTTCTTCTACCATTTACATGAGCCATGCTAATAATGTTTTCATGACCTTCACCTTATGTCATGCACAATAACTATGATATCAGATTCTCAAGCGAAAACAAAGTATCGAATGGCCAAACCAACCAATTACAGTGTATATTTCAATGAGTATATTAATAGATGATGTATGTGATTAAAAGACAGTAAACGTTTTATTTATTGAAATAATTTACTTTTCCATACAATTTGGTGCATATTGTAGTCACTCTCAGTGCAGATAGGGTGACAGGAGGCTTAAATTTGCAAACAAGTAGATTTCAGAGCCATTTGAAGTACATTAGCTCATATGCCAGATAGTGAAACCATTTCACCCCTCCCCCCTTTCCCTCGGGAATTTTCTGGACCATACATTTTGAAGAATATGGGTCATTTGGCTCTGAAATCTGCTTGTTTGCCAATTGTCTATGTGTGCTCAGCTGTGTTACAAAGTGATTTGTAGTACTACAAGAGTGTAAACTGAAAACAAGAAAAAGAGCAATTAGCGATTGCAGACCCACACCAGGACTTGTTTTTGTGTGGTGTTTGTGTCGTTTTGTGTCATGTATTTTGAGTGGTGTTTCTGTGCTGGTGTGTTACGTAATTAATAATAGACATAACTAGAACTGTCACTTTATAACTGCTTTCATTGGGTACTTGACCTTGACCAATGACGTTTATTGTTTTTCAAATGCATTCAGATTAAAACTAGAAGGGCACTCGGTAGAATGCATACCTCCGCCGTGTAATACCTGATCCACCAGAACATATCGGGCCCAATCCATTTTGGAAATATCATGCTATACAGCGAGAGGTAATGGATGACACAAAGCTTGGAGGTAAGGTGGATAGCAGAGAGGGTGGTGAACAGATACAAGAGAGTATTGATACTTGTATGGATTGGGCAAAAGATTGGCAGATGGAATTTAATCTGAGCAAGTGTAAGGTGTTGAGGATGGGAAAGAACAATGAAAATAGAGATTACAGGATGCAAGGGGTAATTTTGGAGCGTGTCACATGGGAGAAGGATCTGGGGGTGGTAATAGATACAGGAGTTAAGCAGACAGCATAGTGCCAGGCAGCTATAGGTAAAGCAAATGGGGTTTTAGGCTGTATGAGGAAGGGGATCAATTATAAATCAAAAGAGGTGGTGTTACCATTCTACAGGAATTTAGTGAGGGCCACATCTAGAATATTGTGTGCAGTTTTGGTCACCACAGTTCTGGAAGTACATAGATGCCATAGAGAAGGTTCAGCATAGGGCTACTAGATTGATTCTGGGCCAAGTTCGACTCAGCTATGAGGAGCAGTTGAAGGAGACAGGGCTTTAATCATGAGAAAGGAGGTGGTTGCGAGGAGATATGATAGAGATGTTTAAGATAATGAAAGGTATAGATAAAATAAGTGCAGATGAATTATTCAACAGAGTAGACAGTGATGAGATAAGGGGCCATAGCTTGAGAGTAAAGCAGAGGACAGTTAAGACGGTAGTAAGGCAGGGGACTTTTACTCAGAGAGTAGTTAATGCATGGAATGGTCTCCCTGGAAAGATAGTGGTAGCAGAAAAAGAAGATAAGTTAAAATTAGAATTAGATAGGTGGCTGGAAGTTATGGGGATGTTGGTAAGACTTTTAGGTAGCTTGAGTATTGATGGGTGATTGTGTACGGAGTGCTGTTGGTGGGGTTCTTGTTAAGGGGGGTTGTGTGTTTGATGTGTCTTTTTTTACCAAGCCCATGCCCCTTCTCCGAGGGTAAGAAAAGAAAAGAATTTTTTTTTTGCAACAAAAAAAAATTCTAATTTTTTTTTCTTTCATTAATTAAAATGATCTTGGGTTGGTGTGGTGTGGTGTTTGTGCAGGTATGATGGGCTGAATGGCCTCCACCTGTGTTGTATTTCCTTGTTGGCCTTGTTGTCCTTGTTATATCGTTTATGGCCCAATCTCTCAATGGTGAAGAATCACTTAAAAAAATAAAATAATTCTCCCATCCAGATCCGAATTAGGATGTTCACCAAAATCAAATCAATCCGTCCTTGCTTCACACCCAACTTGTCCATCAAGTTTCATCCAAAATCAGCCACTTGTATTTTAAGGCCCGGTCACACCTTGACGTTTTAGCCAACGTATGCCGATTTTTGAATTTTTTTTCTAAAACGCTGGCACACGTTGAATACGTTATGGGTAAGTTTTGATAACATTGAGAGCACGCTGAAAAACACTGCCATACGTCGTTGTACGTTGGCTTTAAACGTTGTACTTTTTGGTTGTCCTCAAATTTTTTCATGCTTGAAATTTCAGGACGTATGCCGGCGTATGACTCACACGTTCCGCTACGCTGGCCACAAGTTGTATGCACGGTCTGCGATCGTTGACAGACGTCAACACATGCTACTTGTAAGTTAATCATAAGTTGAGACATACCGAGGTAATGTTTAGCGTACCCGAAACTTATTTCTAACCTATGATTAACGTGTTGTTGGCACGTTACGCGATCGTTGCCACACATCGACAGACGTTACTTTTAAGTTACTCATAGGCTGAAAGACGTTGGTATAATGGATCGTCCTTGCGTCAGCATCCACGGCCACGGCCAGGACACTTATTTGCAGCATTCTTCAAACTTTTCTTCGGCATGACGAGGATGTTCACACTTTGATGTCTAGCTTGGCTATGATTCCAATTGTCCATCGGCAGCGTCTATTTAAAATAGTCGAGTTTGAGCGTTTTAACACGTTCAGAAGAAACGCTTCAAATTTCCAAACCCCAGCGTCAAAAAACAAAGGCGAGTGACAGCAATTTAAATTGTTCATTGTAAACAATGAAAATAGCTGAGTGGTACCGTTTAAAAGTCGGTGAGTGTAAAAAAAATCCAATTGTTGAGCGCAAGCGTCTACTTTCAATAGTGGGGTTTGAGCGATTTAACACGTTCAATAGAAACGATTAAAATTTCCGAGCGCCAGCGTCAAAAAACAAAGGCGAGTGACAGCAATTTAAATCGTTTATTGTAAACAATGAAAATAGCTGAGTGGTACCGTTTAAAAGTCATTGAGTGTAAAAAAAATCCAATTGTTGAGCTTAAGCGTCTACTCTCAATAGTGGAGATGCAGCCATTTAAATCGTTGAGTGGCAGCCGATGAATAGCAAACCCCACGTCACCGGCAAAGATAAACTGCCGCACGATATGGATAAGTTAGGCGATCTTTGGGCATAGTTTGTGAACGCCGGCTTCACGATAATTATTCGTTGGTATATTGTATCTATAAGTAATCAAAGCGCTCTATGCACATTATTAGTTCATTGTGCATTTGTCCAACCCGTTATGAATAGACCTAAATCGTAAAAACAAGCTATAGCTCATTGTTGAAAAAGCCCCATAAAAAATTAGCCGCAAGAACTTCGAACAATGGTGAAAAGATGTCTCCTACCCGTGGACACGTGGACGCAAGGACGATCCATCATAACCCACACCCTCCCCCTCACACTCACCTACTACTGCCAACATGAACAAACTACTACTAATACTAATACTAATACTGATTCTGATACTGATACTGTTACTGCTGACATGGACATCGACTCAAAAAGGACTCGAAAACACTGTTGGGTTCCTCTTTTATGAGCAGCATTTTTATATACCAATTCCCAAAACCGCTGGGAACACGTCTTTATATGGCAGTTGTAAGCTAGAAACACATTAATTTTTTTTTTTTTGTCGACCGGAAGACGTCATTGGAATACGTCTACATACGTCGATGTGTGTTGGGGCTACGTAAAGAATTGGTTCAAAGCACGTCAAACATAAGTTAGAAATAAGTTTCGCGTAAAAAAGACATTACCGCGACGTGTTTCGACTTATGAGTAGCTTATAAGTAGCCTTTGTGGACGTGTGTAAGCGTCCACATATCGTGTGTAAAACTTATCCCCATCGCATGCGGAACGTGTGTCATACGTAGCTTGAGTATTGATGACATGACCGAGTTCAGTCGTAAAATTTTGAACATGTTTAAAATTTCTTGACGTACTCTACTTACTACGACGTATGATAGCGTACTTTAGCGTTCTACTCACGTATACCAAACTTACTCATACCGTATTTGATGTGCCCCAACGTTTTAGACACATTTTTCTTAGGTCGGCATACGCTGGCAAGATCGCCAAGGTGTGACCGCGATGTTCACACTTCCATTTCTACGGCAGTTATGATTCGAATCGTTGTGCGTCAGCCTTTTAATAGGCTACGTCACGACATCGTCGGCGATGCGTGCAACGCGCTATGCCTAAGTTAGACTATCGTTGGGCTTCGGTTGTGTAGGCCGACAACAGGTTCAGCATTCGTTGGTATAAGTTATCTATAACACAACGAAACGTTCTGTGTCCGTTACCAATGCGTTATAAATAAGACCAAGTCGCTATGAATACGTCCGAGTCTTTAAAAAAAAACATCAAAAGTTCAACGTAAGCCAGCGTTTTACATACATTTTAATACGTTGCCATCGCTGGCTAAAACGTCAAGGTGTGACCGGGCCTTTAGATTTGTATAATTTATTTATTTACTTTTTATTTAAAATGGTCTTCATAAGTTGGTGATACTATACATGATGTACAATCTGTATTCATTACCTGATGTATGAAATCTCCATCACACAAGTCATATTCAAGGATCTGTTCAGCCTCTCCCCATCCATGTGATTCAGGACTCGGTATAACAGGATGCTGGGCACATGGGCATTTTTCCAGTTAAGCACCTGGGATCCATGAGGACATGTATCTTCAGTGCGGATAGGGTGACAGGAGGCTCATTTGAATTCCATCTGAGATGGACAGTAGTTCGGTGTTGCCAGTCTGGAATTTCTGCTTTGCTATATCATAACAGAGCTTGTTTATATCCTTGCATAACTTTTTTGGTTTACCATAGAGACAACAAACAAATTGTTCAAGTTCATAATGAGTATCATTTGATACTTCATTGGAATTTCAAAGTACCATGAAGCCAGTCATAAAGTTTTTCTGTTTCTTGAGGATGTTGTAAGGCCATATTTTGCCTTTTCTAACAAAGGCACTGGTCAAATTGCATCGAGTGAATGCATGCAGGCCAGCCAATGCTTGGCACATACACTACATGGCCAAAAGTATGCAGACACACCTTATAATTATTAGTGAATTCGGCTATTTCAGCCACACTCATTGCTGACGGGTGTATACAATCAAGCACACAGCCATGCAATCTCCATAGACAAACATTGACAGGAGAATGTGCCAGACTGAAGAGCTCAGTGACTTTCAACGTGGCACCGTCATGGGATTCCACCTTTCCAATAAGTCACTTCATCAAATTTCTGCCCTGCTAGAGCTGCCCCAGTCACTGTAAGTGCTGTTATTGTGAAGTGGTAATGTCTAGGAGCAACAACAGCTCAGCCACGAAGTGCTAGACCACACAAGCACACAGAATGGAACCACCGAGTACTGAAATGCGTAGTGCAGAAAAATCGTCTGTTGTCAGTTGCAACACTCATGACCGAGTTCCAAAGTTACTCTGGAAGCAACGTCAACACAAGCACTGTTTGTCAAGAGCTTCATGAAATGGGTTTCCATGGCTGATCAGCAGCACACAAGTCTAAGATCATCACGTGCAATGCTAAGCGTCGGCTGGAGAGGTGTGAAGCTCACTGCCGTCAGACTTTGGAGCAGTGGAAACGCATTCTCCAGAGTGATGAATCACGCTTCACCATCTGACAGGCCGGCAGACAAATCTGGGTTTGGCGGATGCCAGGAGAACGCTACCTGCCCTAATGCATAGTGCCAACTGTAAAGTTTGGTGGAGGAGGAATAATTGTGTGGGGCTGTTTTTCATGGTTTGGCTAGGCCCCTTGGTTCCATTGAAGGGAATTCTTAACATGACAGCATACGATGACACCCTAGACGATTCTGTGCTTCCAAATTTGTGGCAACAGTTTGTGGAAGGCCCTTTCCTGTTTCAGCATGACAATGCCCACGTGCACAAAGCAAGGTCCATACAGAAATGGTTTGTCGAGATTGGTGACAAAGAACTTGACTGGACTGCACAGAGCCCTGACCTCAACCCCAAACACTTTTGGGATGAATTGGAATGCCGACTGCGAGCCAGACCTAATCGCCCAACATCAGTGTCCGACCCCACGAATGCTCTTGTGGCTGATGGAAGCAAATCCCCACAGCAATCCTTCAACATCTAGTGGAAAGTTTTCCCAGAAGAGTGGAGGCTGTTATAGCAGCAAAGAGGGGATCAACTCCATATTAATGCCCATGATTTTGGAATGAGATGTTAGACGAGCAGGTGTCCACTTACTTTTGGCCATGTAGTGTATCTGAACCATTAACTGTGTGGAGGGTCTTCTTGTTAAGAAGTCACCTCTTGTTTGCAACACTTGTGTCAAAGAAAATGTTTGTTGTTAATTTATTGCAGTAATACAACAATAGCATAAGGACATCTGTGTCTGGGGATCTAACAATGGTGTCTAGTTTTGATGTCAATTGTGCTGCATGCAAACAATGAAGTATGTTCCTTGTATCTGTCTCTTCTTATGATGAAGCGAGCTCTGCTACTTGGTGACTCTGCACAATTTGCCCAACAACACTTGTTCGAAAAATACACTACATTTCCTCACAAACAAAAAAATAGCTGTCGGCTCACCAAATTTGGTGCATTCTGTGTTCATCCTTTTTCCATTCATTGAGAAGTAGCCTTATTAGGTGCTCTTTGTTGTTACTGTTCATGACCAAAGATTTCCAAGCTCTTGGAAGTTTTGTTGATGGACCTTTGATAAGGAATGATTCTGAAGTACCTCTTCTCATGCGCTCTCAAATTGTGGCCCTTCACAGAGTTCTCTCATCCCCTCTTCCTGTCCAGGCTGGAGTTCCTCAAGGCAGTGTTCTGAGCCCTGTTCTTTTTCTGGTTTTCATCAATGATCTCTCCAACTCTCTGGAAAATCCTCTTCATCTCATTGCTGATGACTCCACCCTCTGCCGTACCTTCTGTCATTCCTCAGATCAGCAAGCAGCAGCCTTTTCACTCTGTGCAGATCTGGATAAAATCACAAACTGGTCCAACACGTGGAACATGTCTTTCAATCCAGACAAATCTCACACTCTCACTATGTCTCTTCGAAAGGACCATCTGGAAACCCCGACCCACCATCTACTTTAACAACAATCCTCTTGAAGAAGTCCTTTCATTCAAGCTTCTGGGTCTCACTAGGTCTCACTATCTGCCGTGATCTTTCCTGCGAAAGGCAATTTTCTAAGCTGGCCTCCAAAGCCAGTTGCCGGCTCCATCGTACAAAGTCCTTCCTTGGCACAACTGAGCTCCTGACCACATACAAAACTTTCATCCACAGCCTGATGGAGTACTGCTTTCCCCTCTGGGCTGGTGATCTCACCTCTCACCTTTCTCGGCTTCACGTTGTGGAAACCAAGGCATTTAGGAGCATTGGTATCTCCCGCGATGAGGCTGTCTTTGGGTCTCTCACTCTCTCACCGCAAGCAGGTCGGTGATCTTTCTGTCATCTCCCATCTCCTCTCTGTCCTCGCCCTCTCCCCCCCCCGGCTGCTCTGTCTGCGTTATATCCCCTCACCCCCCCCCCCCCCAATATTTCCGCAGGGCACTCAACTCAAGGTCCGCCAGCATCCCCTTCTGGTAGAACTACAAAAATCAAGAATCACTGCTCACCTTCACTCTTCCATTCCTCAATTTTCCCACCTTTGGAACAAACTCCCACACTCTCTTTAATCCCACTCTTCCCTCCAGGTCTTCAAAACAGCTGTTCACCACTGCCTCTTATCTTCGCCCATCCACAACCACGATCTTTTCTACCCCTGTTAATCCACCCCAAACCCACCACTTAAAATTCCCTGCTTTCCTTCCTGAAAGTCCCTGTCGTGTAAGGACTTGAAAGCCCCGGTAGTGTCCATCTTGTTTACCCTATGTACCCCACCCCATCCCTCTCTCTTCCACAGATCTCCTAATCTCTCTGTTCCCCACTGTTTTGTGCTTCTCTCTCCAACCCCTCTCATCTCCTGCTCCCCTTGTTGTACGTTCTGTGTGTTAGCTCTTATATGAGCCTCGACATTGTGTCCAAAACATAAAAATAAAAGAAAAAATGCATCGCAAATGTCTTGACCAATAGAGTTCACCAACCTTTCCATTTTAGTGGTTAGTTGAGCACAGTCCTGCTTGCCAGATATTATTATTAAGCTAGTAAAGAATTTCACACACTCACCTGGTGTAAAACAGTGTTTGAGAACAAATAATCTGCAGATGGTGACCAGGGAAGTTCTTCAGATTCTCTGAATGAATCAATGATGTAACAACACAATACCATACCTGCTTCTTCCATTCTCTTGTCATGTGCAGCTGCAGATTCAAAGGCAGCTTCTACTGATTGACCTGTGGGGAACTCCTCTGAATATACTAATTCACTCTGCAAATTGGGTTGTCAAAATACTATTATTTGACTAAAGTGCTTGATGAGTTTAGACTTTAGTTTATATGTCATGTATTGTGGATTGTAGTGTGATGGAGTATGCACTTGCATGAAGGATAAATATTTCTCACATAGCATTGTCATTCACTCAGCCTCAGATCCCCGAATGATGTTCTGCTCAATATATTCACTGATGTATTAAAATGCCTTTTGTGGGCTCTTTGCTGCTCTACAACTTCCTCTGTTTCCTCTCACTGTATTTATAATGATTTTCCTGGAGGATTCCCTTCAACATGTATTTTGGTATCTTATCTCCCTGACAATCAAATCAATCCCGATGTATATCCTGCAACAATGCTTGATCTGCCTGAGCTTTAGGCTCAGCTTCTTTAATTGAGGCTTCTGCTGTTTTTATAACAGATGGTCAACGCTTCCCTGTTTTGAGACTTTCCTTTTAGCCTTTTGTATTCTTTTCCGCACAAGATACATTTATCATATGGGGATAAGGTAGATGTTTATATTCTCGGTCTTTTGGAGTCTGTCTCTCCATCATTGTCTTGATCCACCTGACCAGTCCTTTTCCTCAACTATTTAACATTTGTGAATATTTGATAACATTGTCTGTGATACCCATGTTTCTCAAGACATTCCTTCATTATATTCTTGCTTATATCATTAAGCCTTTTATGAGGATCATCACTCAGTTGTCTTTTGTGTGCAACATCCTTGATCTTTGATGAGCTGGACACTTTCAAGAGTCTGACAAACTTATCTGATTTGTTTCTGTCATTGTGTATTATGCATACCATCAAAATACCTGCCCTACGGGCGATCTTGTTCCAAGCATGTAGCATGTTCTTCTGAAACATACCTCCATTTGGGTTGTGTATAGGCAACTGACAGCTGCCTCAATCGCTCCCGACAAAAAAAAACAAAAAACCCAGGTTACGTTCATGAAGCAAAAACATAACTACTGGGGACAGGAATACTGTACTTTAAAAGGTGGTGACTTGTAATACCCTCTCCCACCTGGAGAGGTGCTACACAATACACATTGACAGAGAATTTGCGTTCCTATCCCCTCCCCCTCACCAGCAACAACTGGAAAAGATAAAAACACCCCTGTACACGAACTTGGGTCATGCTGATCCTATGTCGCAAGTCGGGATGTAATTTACCCAGAACTGTAGGAGGAGTTGTGACGCATACACACACAAACACACACCTGTCCTTGAGTTATCGTAACGATTCTCTCTTTAATATGTGAGCTTGGCTTCCTTGTGTGCTTTGCTTACTTTTAGTGGAACTTCAGTCCCTTCAAATCAACAGGGTGTTCATCTGACATGTTGATTAAGACTCTGAAAAGATAACAAAAAAAGTGTCAATTACATAAATACATTGTCCACAAGTGTTGTGCAGATTCAAGTTAGGGCTGTTAAAACTTAAATATTCATTCCTCATGTAAAATTATTTTATTAAATGTTGATAAACACTCATTACTCATCTTACAGTAGTCATCTTGAGTAACTTAATGAACTGAAATATTCTTCAGATGCTGAAAAGTGAGAATTACTTACATATTGTGAATTATGATTGCTGCTGCATCTGCAAACCATTCAAACCAGCCAATTGTATGATTTGGAAATTTTCTGTGCTGAAAATCTTATCGAAATTGAAATATATAGGGTGTCCCAAAAAATATACAACTTTTAAAATGCTTCGTTTGATCCTAAAAAAGCAGTAATTTTGTGACTAATGCTTCATTTCTTGTTGCAGAGACCCTGAAGTTTATTTCGATACCAAGCAAGCGCCAGAAAAATGCCAAGACTGACCGTACAGCAACGGATGAAAATTGTTGAACTTTGGCACCAGACGAAAAGTGTCATACAGGTGCAACGTCTTTACTCGAGACATTTCGGCATCCACTTGCGCCATGCACCAAACTTTCGGAAAATAAAGTACACCATGGCAAAGTTTACCAATGTGGGAACCATCTGTGACCTTCACAAGGGTCACAGTGGTCGGAAGAGGACAGGTCGTAGTGAAGAAAATGTGGAAATGGTGAGACAGGCGGTCGTTCAGAGTCCAAAAAAATCGATTCGCCAACTTTCTGCCGAGACAAACATTCATAAGAGCACCGTTCAGAGGATCCTTTGCCAAGACATTCATGCCTTTCCATACAAAATTCAAACGGAAACGGTGCTTACTGATCAACAGAAATGCAAACGACTAGACTTTGCAAATTGGTTCTCAGGAAAGTTGGAGGAAGATGCAGACTTCCTCAAAAAACTTCACATGACGGACGAATGCCATGCTCACTTGGCCGGGGAGGTAAACAAGCAAAACTTTCGGTACTGGGGAACTGAAAATCCTGGTAATGCATCAACTGAACTGGTGCCTCTATCTGTTCTCAAAGTCACCATGTGGGTGGCGGTTGGTTGGTATGAGATAATTGGTCCATACTTATTTGAAGATGACCAGGGACGCACTTGCACGGTAAACCAGAGGAACTATCGTGAAATGATTCAGGAGTTCTATCTGCCTGAGCTATGTAACTAACCCTAACTCAGGCCTGTAGGAGAAACAACCTGATCCAGATGAGAACGCAGTGGTTCCAGCAGGATGGGGCACCACCCCATACAGCCAGGGAAACAAGGCGTTTTCTCAACCAACATTTTGAGGGCCGCTTTATCTCCCTCTACAAAGACGTTGAGTGGCCACCGTATTCCCCTGACCTTACTCCTCCAGACTTCTTCTTGTGGGGGTATCTCAAGGACAGGATCTATGGAAACCCTATGCCTCAGACTCTTGATCAGCTGAAGGAAAACATCCACCGAGAAATCCAGAACATTCCTCAGGAAACGTTTCCCAAAGTGATGGAGTACATGACAACGCGTTTGCAGGCAGTGATCGGACAATGTGGAGCTTACGTCGAACATGTGGTCTAAAAGAAAACGACGATTCTATTCCAAAATTTAAATTTTGGTGGCAATTTTGACATTGGTACACAAAACTTCAACCTTTCAGCTTTCTATCCAGCCGTATATCTTTTTTAAAAATATGTTATGACCATCCTCTTTGCAGATGAAAAGTTGTATATTTTTTTTGGGACACCCTGTATAAGCCTTAATGAAATGTGAGGATAAATGTGGTTTTCCATCAGAATTGGATATGGATAGTTGATATTATCAACATGGTAAATGAATATTTCATATTCCATTCTATTGATAAAACATGAGCATCATTATTTTATATTTCAGGACATACATACTGTATATTACCATTTATTACACATTGTTTGTAAAATAAAATACGAGTTCTTTCTTGATTCAAAATGACATTCTATGCTGTATTTTAGTAACTGACGTGTATTTTGGGTGATGTCGGACGTTGGAAAGGCACAATACATGTAGAAAATGACATTTTCTTCAGATGACGGACTCCTGCAATATATACAGTAGAAGTGTGTAATATGACAAAGCATACCGAGATAAATGTCATTCAAGTAAATTTCAAATGGGAATGACCCATACTTCACAAAAACACATGGTCTGAAAAAACATCCCTACAGGGTGGGAGGGGGGTTACAGTGGCCTGCAGACAACTTTGTACACTCTTTACACTAAAGTTTGTTGCTCTGGTATAAGAGACCCTCGAACAAAAAAGAAACAAACAAGTACAGACAGGTACATTCACAGTGGACTGCCCCATGCCAAATAAATAAATAACATATCCTCCAACACATGACATTGCCTTTGGCGCCTGATGATGCCATCCGTGCAGCACATTGAGACAGAATTGGGACGCAGTGGTGTACAATAAATGATTGATTAATTGGTTAATTACATAATTAAAATAAATAAATAAGAATCCTTAATTAATTAATTTCTTAATTTCTTAATCAATTAACCAACAGTATACCTAAATCACCACTATTTCATCCAAACCTGTAACTTTTTGAAAATTGATGAAGTGATTAATTGATGAATCAATAAATCAAAAATGCCCTTTATGGTCAAATCACTTGTTCACCGTTGTGTCCAAATATCAGCTTTCCAGCTCAAAAGGTGCCTGAGATATTGTCCAGAGGAGAAATAAAATAAATAAGGAATTAATAAATTGATAATAATTAAGTAATTAATTAATTAATCAAAAGATAGAAAAGTACAGTTTATGCCAAAGCACATCTTCACTTTGACCCCAAATTTTAGTTTCCAAGCTTAAAGGATGGCTGAGATATCGCCCGGAAAAGAAAGAAAGAAAGAAAACAAACATCGTAAAAACTGAGTTCTCCCTTCCTTCGGTGCCCAGAGATGACGTCATGCATCACCTTGATATGGAATTGGGAAGGAGCGGTGTACAACAATAAAGATGTCATGCATAGTACAACACTTGCAAAATCCAGAAAACAAATTTGACCTGAAAAATAATTGGTGGTTGAATTCAACAACCAAATTTGCTACTCCTTAAATCAAGCTGATGAAAACTGACAATTTTATAAATCCTTCCTTTGTTGACCTTTTGGCCTATGATGACCTCAAAAATAATTGTTGGTTGAATTCAGTGTGCTTCACCTAATCCGGATCCGGTCTATCGAAAGGACCTTAATGCAAATCCTGTTCAAATTTCAAGTCAATCGGATGAAAATTGAGGATTTTAGACTCTCAATGGTGAAGAATCATTTAAAAGTTAAATAATTCTCGTATCTGGATCTGAATTCGGATCGTCACCAAGATTGAACCTATTCATCCTTGTCACACACACAACCTGTCCACCAAGTTTCATCCAAATCCATCGATAATATTTTGAGATATTGTGCTATGAAAAAGTTTGGTCCAATCTCTCAATTGGTGAAGAATCACTTCAAAAATTCTCAGATCCGGATCCGGACTCGGATCTTCATAAAAATTGAATCGATTCAACCTCGTCACACACCAAACCTGTCCACCAACATTCGTCCGAATCCAACCATAATCTTTTGAGATATTGTGCTATATATCATTTTTGGTCACATCTCTCAATGCTGAAGAATCGCTTCAAAAAATTATCATATCCGGATCCGGATTCGGATCTTCATCAAAACTAAGCGTTGCTGTCCTTGGCTACACAAACAAAAAAATAATTCAGGACGATTGCTTGAAAACTGTGGCCAAAAATTGTGGCAAGCAGACAGACAGACAGACAGACAAAGAGACAAACGCTGCTTGGCAACAACCTTGGAAAAAAAAGAAATGGCAAAAAAACACACACAACCAACCAATGTGGTTGAAAAATATTCGATTTTCGCAAGTAACAACTGAAAACTGAGTACACCCTTCCCACGCATACCACGATGACCTCGTGCAGCACTTGGAGATGGAGCAGGGACGAGTACAACAACAAATACTTGGATGATCGGATCGATAAGATGCGAACAACACTTCGGCAAACAATCAAGAAAATCCCTTTTTGTGCAATAATGGAATGTTTCGTCGTTTCGTGGGATCCTTGATGAAATGAAATTAAAAAAATAATAAATAAATAAATAAAAATAATAAAATTAAAAAAAAAACTTTAAATTTGTTTTTTTGCATTTTCTTCTTTGGATCTTGTGTTGATAAATTATTGTGACGTTGATGTGGCGCAGGCACGATGGGCTGAGTGGCCTCCACCTGTGTGTGTCTGAGTTCCTTGTCTTTCCTTGAAACGCAAGCTGTTGACTCGATTTGGTTGTTTTAACCAACTGATTTGCTCTGCTGGGAGCTTGTACGTCCAAATTTTCTTTTGAGCTGCCCAGCCTGGGTTCGAATCTTGTGAGAGTTTTCTTTGGACACAAAGTCAAGGCTCGTGGAAGAGCTATGCACATAGAACGGATGAGGATGTGACGGTACGAGGAGAAGAGAGAAACACACCAACAGCAGGGTTGATGGACAAAATAGGGGGAGACGTGGATAGGAACAAAATAGAGGGAAGCGTGGATAGGGACAAAATAGGGGGAGACGTGGATAGGGACAAAATAGGGGGAGATGTAGATAGGGACAAAACAGAGGGAGATGTGGATAGGGACAAAATAGAGGGAGATGTGGATAGGGACAAAATAGAGGGAGATGTGGATAGGGAAAAATAGGGGGAGACGTGGATAGGGATAAAATAGAGGGAGATGTGGATAGGGACAAAATAGAGGGAGATGCGGATAGGGACAAAATAGAGGGAGACGTGGATAGGGACAAAATAGAGGGAGATGTGGATAGGGACAAAATAGAGGGAGATGTGGATAGGGACAAAATAGAGGGAGACGTGGATAGGGATAAAATAGAGGGAGATGTGGATAGGGACAAAATAGAGGGAGATGCGGATAGGGACAAAATAGAGGGAGACGTGGATAGGGACAAAATAGAGGGAGATGTGGATAGGGACAAAATAGAGGGAGATGTGGATAGAGATAAAATAGAGGGAGATGTGGATAGGGACAAAATAGAGGGAGATGTGGATAGGGACAAAATAGAGGGAGATGTGGATAGGGACAAAATAGAGGGAGATGTGGATAGGGACAAAATAGAGGGAGATGTGGATAGGGACAAAATTGGGGGAGACTTGGATCGGGACAAAACAGAGGGAGATGTGGATAGGGACAAAATAGAGGGAGATGTGGATAGGGATAAAATAGAGGGAGATGTGGATAGGGACAAAATAGAGGGAGATGTGGATAGGGACAAAATAGAGGGAGATGTGGATAGGGACAAAATAGAGGGAGATGTGGATAGGGACAAAATAGAGGGAGATGTGGATAGGGAAAAATAGGGGGAGACGTGGATAGGGATAAAATAGAGGGAGATGTGGATAGGGACAAAATAGAGGGAGATGCGGATAGGGACAAAATAGAGGGAGACGTGGATAGGGACAAAATAGAGGGAGATGTGGATAGGGACAAAATAGAGGGAGATGTGGATAGGGAAAAATAGGGGGAGACGTGGATAGGGACAAAACAGAGGGAGATGTGGATAGGGACAAAATAGGGGGAGAAGTGGATAGGGACAAAACAGAGGGAAACGTGGATAGGGACAAAATTGGGGGAGACTTGGATCGGGACAAAACAGAGGGAGATGTAGATAGGGACAAAATAGGGGGAGACGTGGATAGGGACAAAATAGAGGGAGACGTGGATCGGGACAAAATAGAGGGAGATGTGGATAGGGACAAAATAGAGGGAGACGTGGATAGGGAGGGACAAAATAGGGGGAGACGTGGATAAATGAGGACTGTGGGGAAGAATGAGGGGGTAGGGGAGAACGCACAGGTTGGACAAGATGGATGCAGAATCAAACTCTCAGGAAGGAAAAACTGGATATTAGGAAAGATATGGGCTTGGGGGAGGGTTAATGGGGGTATAAAATATCATGTTTTTGGATGGGGGGATGATCTGAGATGGTTGTGAACAACTGTGTTGAAGATCTGGAGGGAAGATCAAGAATGAAATTGAAGAGAATTCTGAACTGTCACCATGGTGTGTCGCATGTCGGGCGATAAATCAATGTGTGCCATCCATTCGGAAGGACCTCAAGCCTGTGGACCCATCAGGCGAGCAGTTGTTGGTTGACGTATAATATTCCACGGTGTCTTTCATGAAGAGTGGACGAGTTATCGAATACAGTTCGAGCTATATATAAATGAATGAGACAAGGCGAGTGTTTTGGGGACGATGCCTTGAAGGCCGAGGGGCCCGGGCGTGGGGATCACCCCATGATTGACACCCTTTTCGAGATGCTTTGACCATTTGCGGGACCAATGGAGAGACTGGCGAGGAGACTCGCCCTCCAGACTTCCCAGGACGTTTCGCACGCCCCATGCACTACACTACTGCTGTGACGACCGACGATGCGTCGATCAAGGTCGCGACGTTTCTCAGCACGACTCGAGTGCTCTGAGCATCATCATCATCATCATCATCATCATCATCATCATCATCATCATCATCATCATCATCGCCGAGTGTCCGTGCGGTAGGCTACTTGCAGGGCTGCAAATCGTCCGGACCTGTTCCGCGGATGTCGCACCTCGCCGATCTTTCGCTACACGTGTCGATCACCTGTGCTGTGATCCCCACCACCCTGTGCTTCCATGCTGCGCTGAACATAGACCTCGTTTTTTTTTTTTTTTTTTTTTTTTTTAAATTAACGGTGCAGTGTCCCCGTTTCAGATCCCCCTCTTGCGCATGTAATCGTCCAGAATAGCGTTGTGCACCTCCCTTGGTCACCACAACCGCCTTGCGCTCACCGTGCTCATTGCCGTGCTGATTGCCGTGATGCCCGTGCTACGCTAGGCGGCGTTAGGCGCATATTATCCCGTCGCGCCGCAGAGAGCGCCGATGTGCCGCATTTACCGAAGGATTCGAGCACAGCAGGGCTCGTCCGAGATTCCGAGCCCGCCCGGATCGCGCTCACGACGCAAACACGAGCCGTACGCCATTTTCCTGATTTAAGGCGCGCACGGGGCTTCTCGCCATATCTCCTCAGGGCATTGTTCGTCGTGAGGATACTCCAGTCCACGTTTTCCCTTCATTGTTTTGTTTCCATTCCCCCCTCCACCCCTCCAGTCCCCCCCTCCCCTCACACTCCTTCGTTGTCACGCCGAGGCGTCCTGTCTGCATTCCTGTGTCGTTTTCACCGAAAGCTGTTGGCAGCGGCGGCGGCTGATCGTGGTTTGACTCCATGAAGAGAGAGCCGAGGGGCCCCCAATGGGGACTTGACGGCGAGAAAAGCATCAAGAGCTGGAGGAGTGATCGGGAGAGAGAGCACGTTCTGAGGGACACTGAAGGCGGGAGATGCGCAGCAGGCAGGAGGGTTATCCTGGGGATGCCTGCTGGGCGAAGGTCTCCGTCGACGCTCCTTCTTGGTTTCTTGCTCGTTGCTTCTCTGAGCCATGTCGGCTCGAAAAGTAAGACGGGATTCGGGGCCGAGTGTGTGGGGGTGCGAGGCAAATGTGTGAGCGAAATGGTGTGCGCTGTGGAATGGCGAGGAGGAAGGGGGTTGGAGCTCGTGAGGGGAGTTGGGGGAGTGCGGGGAAACCTTCACACAACAGCAACAAGAGGGTGGACGTGAGTGAGAGGAACGAACGACACACCGGGACGGTTCAAGTTATTAAAATCCGCCATAAAAGCTCAGACGGCTCAACATGCTCAGTAAATTAATTAATTAATTAATTACTACATTATTATATTTTGAGTCCATTGTGCTTCCAAACTGTTCACCAGCAGTAGGCCATGAAAAAAGATTGTCCTGTTTAAAGGGCATAAAGTGGGTATTTTACAACCAATAAACGAACAAGTGAATTATTGTGAAGATAAGAACATTTGTTTATGATAAGTGGATGGAACTATTAGTTTACTTTGAATTATCAGAGTTGATTACCCTGCTTCCTTGCTTGGCGCTCAGCGTTTAGAAGGAGGAGAGCACGGATAAAACGACGCTGGGAAGGCAGTGTCAAACCACCCAATGCAACCCTTGCCAAGAATGCTCTCTCTGTCGTCTGCACATCGACAACATATGGAACATGGCTTTTTATTAAATTTTTGGGGAGAATATATATATACAGGGGGCTGCCAAAGTAGGTATACAGCAATGAATTATGAATTATTAAATGAATCCTAGCACTACTATTGTAATACTGGTATAATCCTTACTGTATACCTACTTTTGCAGCTATATATATATATATATATATATAATATATATATATATATATGTATATATATATATGTATATATATGTATATATGTATATATATATGTATATATATATGTATATATATGTATATATGTATATATATATGTATATATATATGTATATATGTATATATATATGTATATGTATATGTATATATATATATATGTATATATATGTATATATATGTATATATATGTATATATATGTATATATATATATATATATATATATATATGTATATGTATGTATGTATATATATATGTATATATACATATATATACATATATATATATATATATTCTCGGCAGATAATACAAGACAGCTCATTGAGTGCAAGTTGTGATTTAAAATATACTCTTGTAGTCTGAGCAATGAATGCTTTGTTTTCTTTTTTATCCAAGTCTCGTAAGCAGAGCTTCTCCAAAACTGAAAGCCAAGCTTGGAATTAAATTGTTGTTGAAACGTCGATTCCGAGACGAGCACGCTCGGCCACTTGGTGGTTGCCTTCATGACCTATGACCACCTAAGGTGGATGGAGCTTTTGTTTTCACCAACTGTCTGTCTGTTTGTTTGTTTGGTTGTTTGTGTGCAGGATATGTAAAAAAGTTATGGAGGGATTCAGATTAAATTTGGTGGGCAGGTTGGGTGTGTAACGAGGACAAACTGATTCGATTTTGGTGAAGATCCGGATCTGGATTTGAATATGAGAATTTTAAAATTAAAATTAAGACCAATTACTGCTTCATAGTCCCAGGAAGAAAGCCAGCAATAACCACACACACACACACACACACACACACACACACACACACACACACACACACACACACACACACACACACACACACACACACACACACACACACACACACACACACACACACACACACACACACACACAAACACACAAACACACGTACATACAAACACACTAAGACAGATATATGATGTACTGGTAAGTGCTTACAAAAGCAATTATATTTGAAGTTATAACTTTCACTTATAAGCAATTTCCTGTTTTCCCAACTGCCCGGATCATCAGCTGGGCACCGTTTTTTCATCGAGGTTTCGATCCTTTCAACCCAAAACCTCTCCAAACACCGGATCCCCAACCCCGGTTACTGGTCCACATCAGTAGATTACTCGACATCAATGGACCCACATCCTCAAAGTTGTGTCCAGTTGGTCAACACAGCAATGCAATATCCTGATTCAAACTTATTTAATCATTACTTTTATTTAAAGTATCACTACATGTGACTAACTTTAATCATACATTACTTTATATGATAATAAATTAAGCGATAAACACTTTACCTTGCCGACATGTCATTGCGAGATAGTACTTCCTCATCGTTGAGAGATAGGGCCGAAAACGATAGATAGCACGGCATGTCAAAATGTTGTGGACAAATTGCGATGAAATTTTGTGAACAGGTTGGATGTGTGACAAGCACAAATTGATTTCACTAGAAGCACATGCTCCCTACGGGAGCCGTCCAGGGGGTCATGTTATGATATTTATACATATTTTACTCCAAGGGGTCCCAGGATTACACACCCCAAAAATGGTTGCTATCGGTTCAGCCGTTTTTGCGGTACCTGGGAACAGACAGACAGACGGACAGACGGTGAATTATAGTAAGATTGTGGTGAAGATCCGAATCCGTATCAGGGCTAGGTTCAGAATATAGATCTTATTAATATGAATATGGATCTTTATTGTCAGGTCAGGCCAGATTAGATCTGTGACTTGCTACAGGTACCATGTAAACCTGTTTCATGCTCAGGTTGTCTGCGACTAAACCGTCTCCCCCACCAAGTTTCCTGGTGAGGAGGGTGTATAGATATGGATACCCAGCAGGATTAAAAACAACACCTGTCAAAGGGTGGTGGAGCTCCTTGTGAGCCAAACGCAATCCATATCTAGTGCCCAACTGTGTCTGCAGATGTCCTCCTGCAGTTGGGTTACCTTTTTTTAGGAGGTTGGTGGCAGGATTTGCAATCCAGCCACTGTAAAAACCTTCATTCCACAAAACCCACACACTCAAAGAAAACTGAAAACACACTCCATGGGAGTACCTCCTGTGCTGCTGCCTTTCACAAGGCAGCACACCATTGACGGGATTTGGGCAAAGCCTTTGGAACCCCACTCCTTGATGATAGGAGGAAAATCACGAGGTAAACTCCCTGGGAGAGATTGTGGTGGAGTGGTGCTGAGGTGTCGTCTACCAGATGGCGGTCTCCTTGGATTAACCTGAGGCGGTCCCTTCGGGTGGGTGCCTGGAATGTCCTATCCCAAAGAGAGGATGATCACCCATCTCTGTTATCATCTGAGCTTAAGCGTTTGGACATCGGTATTGCACCACTCTCTGAGGTTCGGAGACAAGATTGCAGTGAGATCATGGCGGGTGGTTACACCTACTATTTGTCTGGTCACTGAAGGTCACCATGCCCAAGGAGTTGCTGTAGCTGTGTCCAATAAGCTGACTCCAATGATAATTATCATTATAATTGAGGTGACTTGATTGTATTATTAATTGAGGTGTAATAATATAATTGAGGTAATACCGGTCAACGAGCGTATTATGAGACTAAGGATTCGTCACTCCTTGGGTGTCATTTCCCTGGTCTCTGTATGTGCTCCGACTGAGGCAAGTGATCTCACCCTGAAAGATGCATTCTATGCCACGCTGGAGTCTGTGGTTGATCAGTGCCCCAGGAGAGATACACTTATAGTATTGGGGGATCAATGGATTGACTGGCACTGATAGGGATGGTTATGAGACATGTGTTGGTCCCCATGGTTCTGGAACTGTGAACCAGAATAGCACTAAGTTCCTTGACTTTGCAAGAAGTCGTGGACTTTGGGTGGCTGGTTCATGGTTTCAGTGTGCACAGGCTCATCGCTGAACTTGGTATTCCAACGGTGGTGGTGTGGCAAAGGAGATTGACTATGCGCTCGATGATGGTTGCTGGAGGATGATTCAGAACTGCAAGGTCTACTGGAGTGCTCAGTTCCTCAATACCAACCACAGGCTTGTTGCAGCTCAATTCCAGGAGAATGGTATCATCCCAGCCGAAGCTGGATGTTGGCAAGCTCAAGGATGAGAGGGTAGCTGAAGAGTTTGCGAACAGGCTGAGTGGGTATTTGGGGGAGGGGGGTCTGGGTGCTTTGGGGAACACTGAAGAGTTGTGGAGTGCCTTCAAGGCTACCATCCTTCATGTTTCCGATGGATGTCTTGGAACCTACCATTAGGCGAAGAAGAATTTTGTATCTCAAGGGACACTGGATACCATTAACCAGAGTCGCAGGGCCAGGCTTAATGGCAGAGCTGAGCTGTTCAGGAAGTTCTGGAATAAAACTGTACGTGCACTGAGGTTGGACAAGGAGGCCTATGTGCGAGGAATCAGTGAGGGGTTAGAGTATCACCTGTGGTCAAGTGATTCTCGTCCTGCTAACAGGTGAATTTGTGCATTGCATTCCTCCAAGCCCATCCCTCTGTTTGCAGCAGTTATAGCGGAGGGTGCTGGGCTCTTGACAGAGGAGTCCAACGTGAAGGCCTGCTGTGTCGGTTACTTTGAGTGGCTGTACCAGGCTGACCCACCAGCCATTTAGTTGCATGTCAGAGGTGTTACTGTCCCTATTGCTGACTCTCCAATCAACTGTGATCCACCTTAGTTTGTGGAAACAGACTGTGGTGAACCAGATGAAATGGGGTAAAGCTCCTGGGATCTGTGGCATCCATGCCAAACTTCTCAACGCTGGTGGAAATGCTGAACTCATGTTGTTGCATGCAGTTCTATGCTCTTTTTGGAACACAGGCATCATCCCAACTGAATGGAAGAGGGGCCTTGTTGTCCTCTGGAAAGGGAAGGGTGATCACTAGGACTGCAACAACTACCGAGGGGTGAAGCTTCTCTCAGTGCCAGGCAAAATCTTTGCTCGGTTAATTATTCATAGGGTTTGCCACCATCTGCTTGAGCACCGGCACCCAGAGCAGTCAGGCTTTACACCAAAGCTCAATGATTGACCATATCCTTGCTCCTCGGGTCTTCACCAAACGTTGACGAGTGTGTTCGGCAGGGGCTACTTGCAGCCTATGTTGATCTCTGCAAATAGTTCAATTCAATGAATCGGGATGCCCTCTGTAGGATTCTTGGTTTTTTGGGGTGCCACCAAAACTGATCAATCTGATGTCTGAACTGTACTCTGGTATGAAGAGTGCTGTGGATGTGGTGATTCCAGCTCTGACTTATTTCCAGTTGTTACTGGAGTTCTATAGAGGTGTGTGCAAGCCCCCACACTTTGCAGCAGTTGTTTGGACTGGATTTGGGGGAGGATGTGGGAGAGATCAAGCTGCAGTGCATCATTTGGGAGTGTCAATATCTCTGTCCTTGATTTCGCAGACGATGCAGTCATCTTTCCGGAGACTCTGGATATCCTTTTGGGGGCCCTCGAGGTGCTGAGTGAGGAGTTGGAGCCGCTGGGATTAAGGGTTTCCTGGGTTAAAACTAAGATCCAGCCTTTCAATGACATCTTGGATGTTATCTTGTCTCTACCTGTTTATGGTGAGGATGTTGATGCCATCAAGAGATTTACTTGCCTTGGCAGTGATATTCATGTCTCTGCTGGCTGTGAGCCAGAGGTAAATAGACATCTGGGTTGGGCCTGGGGAGTCATGGATTGACTGGATCATGGGGTGTGTTGCTATTGGTACCTGTGCAGGAGGATGAAAGTCTGAGTCTTCACCATCTGCTGGAGCACCGGCACCCAGAGCAGTCAGGCTTTACACCAAAGGTCAACGATTTGGTGGAGACAAAACTTCCAGTTTTGCTCTACTGATGTGAGACTTGGACTCTGACCAGGGATATGAGATGGAGACTTCACTCCTTCGGCACCAATCTCTTCAGAGAATCCTTGGCTATCACTGGTCAGACTTTGTGTCCAACAAGTGTTTGCTGAGAGAGACTCAAATGAGATATTTTTTTTACCTCTATAGTATGTGAGTGTCAGCTGTGGCTGTATGGACATGTGGCTCGTTTTCCTGATGCTGATCTTGTTCACCAGATTCTCTCAGCGAGAGAGTTTTGTGAGAGGAGGAGGCCAATGGGCCGACCACTTGCCTCCTGGTTGCAGAAGATAGATCGGCATCTCAAGGAGATGGGGATGGGCCAGGCATCTACCTGGGGGATATCCAGACGTAGGCCCCTTGAGTACCGGCGGAAAGTGGACACAGCTACCCACTTCTCTCGGCCATGCTCCCATACCTGACTCACATAAGTTATGGTTCAAAATAGCACAGATTCTTGTGAATCTGAATTGCGGTCACATCACACTTTATTTGTCGAGTCTTGATCCATAAGGATTTGCGGTGAGGAATTGAACCTTACTTGTTCGTCATAAAGAACCAAGACTGTAATCGGTTGCGTCACACAATTTAAATTATATCAATTTGATCCTTCTTTATTTTTCCCATATTCTAGTTTTTCAATATGCAGTTTTAGAGCGTGAAGTCTCGCATTGGAAATAATTTTTCACTTGGAGTTGATGAATTTGTGTGTTTGCAAGAAGATTGTTTTGCAAGAACAATTTCATTTGCTTTCGCTTTTTATAATACCCTGAATTTGTAGACGAATGGGTATTGACTGACAGCAAGCAGTAAGAACGAAACAAAGTTTTTGTGAACCATATTTTGACCCATATTTTGTTATTTTCAGAAAAATAACAATTCATGTTTTTTTTGTTGTCATTCAGCTCAATATTTGGTTATATTAAATTTGATGGAGAAGAAAACAAATAATAACATGCAATGGAATGTTTTTACTTACATATGCATCCACATTAGGTAAGGTGCATGTACACGTATTGGACAAAAATTGTCTCACACCAATGTAAAGTCACATAATAGGGCATTAGGCCACCACATGCGGTCAGTATGGCCTGTATGCACCATGGCATAGAGTCCAACGGCGTCTAGAATTTTGCAGGAGCGATGCAGCACCATTCTTCTACGAGTGTTTGATGGAGGTGGAAAACGCTGTCTCTGGCATCGTTCCAGAATATCCCATAAATGCTCGATTGGGTTCAGATCTGGTGACTGAGAAGGCCATGACATGGAGAACACCAGTGTCATGGTCATCAAACCATTGGGTGACCACATGTGCTCTGTGGATGAGGGCATTGCCATCCTGGAAGACACCCCTCCTGGCAGGAAAGAAATGCTTCAACATGGGGTGAAGATGATCACTCAGTACCATTAAGTTGCGATTGGCATTGACCTTGCCTTCTAAAGGAATGACTGCATCCAAACCATGCCAGAAAAATGCACCCCACAACATTACAGAGCCACCAGAACCCTTCACTGTTGGAACTAAGCACTCATGATTGTAGAGTTTTTTTTTTTTTTTTTTTTTTTTAGGTTTTCCAGGCTTTCGGTGACATCTTGGATGCTGCTGTCCTGTCTGTGTCTGTTTGTGGTGAGGATGTTGAGGTCGTTGTAAGATTCACTTACCTTGGCAGTGATATTCATGTCTCTGCTGGCTGTGAGTCAGAGGTCAATAGATGTCTGGGTTGGGCCTGGGGAGTCATGGATTCACTGGATCATGGGGTGTGGCACTGCCGGTACCTTTGCGGGAGGACGAAAGTCCGAGTCTTCAGGTCCTTGGTACTTCCAGTCTTGCTCTATGGATGCGAGACTTGGACTCTGACCAAGGATCTGAGACGGAGACTTAATTCCTTTGGTACCAGGTCTCTTCGGAGAATCCTTGGCTATCACTGGTCAGATTTTGTGTCCAACGAGCGGTTGCTGAGAGAGACTCTGATGAGATTTGTTACCTGCATCGTCCGTGAGCGTCAGTTGTGGCTGTATGGACATGTGGCTCGTTTTCCTGACGCTGATCCTGCTCACCAGATTCTCTCAGCGAGGGAGTCTCATGAGTGGAGGAGGTCAGTGGGCCGACCACATGCCTCGTGGTTGCAGCAGGTTGACCATCATCTCAAGGAGATGGGGATGGGCCTGGCATCTGCCTGGGGATGGCCAGACGGAAGCCCCTGGAGTACCGGCGGAAAGTGGACGCAGCGACGCTCTGTTCTGGCACATGCTCCCATACCTGACCTGACCTGACCTCACATGCACTTGCCCATTTGTCAAGAACATGGTGAAGGATGATTCATCTGACCATATCACATTTCTCCACTGCTCTGTACTCAATTGCCTGTCGTCTTTGTAACACTGGGCACGCAAATGTGCATTTCCAGATGTGATGAGCGGTTTGTGCACTGCAACCTGTCTATGGTATCGCCAAGTGTTTGATCACACCCCAGGTTGAAATTTAGTCAATTGATCTGCAGTTGCTCACCTGCTGTGCCTTGCACTTCAAATTAATGCACGGATATCACATTCCTGGAGTATGGGCATCTACTCATTATTGCCCTTTGCTAATGATGTTTTTCCTTTTGAGTTCCATGCCAACATCACCTGAGACACAGTTGCTTGTGAAACATCAGCAAGTTTTGCTGTGTGTGTCACTGAAGCTCCTGCCAAACACATCCCAACAATCACCCCTCTTTCGAAGTCAATGAGTGTTCTTCTTGCAGCCATGCTCACCTTATATATAGGCAATCAGGCCGATGCAGAATTTTTATACATATAATGTTTTGCCTATGCATACTTGGATGTTATTTGCTTAATTAGCACATGGACCACACCTGTGTGGAAGCAATTGCTTTCAATATACCTAGTGCCTCTCATTTACCCATGTGTTCCCTTTTTTTTTCTCCACTACCTTTATCTGGAAAGGGCTAACATATACTCTCAACGAGTAGGACACTCAGTAGAGAGCATCCCTCTACCAGGCTGAATAGTTTATGTTTTGTAGCCCACTGATAGGCTGGATCTGCATTTGGACCCGATTCAAAATCGAATTGGCTTGTTCTTTTTACCTACCCAACCCGTCCACAAAGGTTCGTCCAAATCTGTCCACAACGATTTGAGATATCGTGCTCTATATTGTTTTTCTCCTTGTCTCTCGATGGTGAATAATCACTTTAAAATTATTGAACAATTGTATCCGGGTCCAGGTCTGCATTTTCCCCAAAATCTAACAAATTCTCCCTTGTCATACACCCAATCTGTCCACCGAGTTTTGTCCGAATCTGTACATAACCTTTTGAGATATCCTGCTCACAGACAGACAATAAAAATTGCGATTCTTAATCAAATTGATGTTAAAACAAAATATTAACGCTGCTGTGAAAGATCCAAATTGAAACCAATTGTATTTAACTGTTTATATTCCATATGCAGAATGGAGATCAATATACAAATGGTCCACCGTCACCACGGAACTACACTGAGTGTAAGTAGTCAATCGCAAAATCCTGTATGATCTCAAACAAGGAAATGAGGCCATTTGTCCCAACATTGCTGTAGTGCACTCCTGGGTTAATTTTTTTTTATTACTACGATTAAATTTTTTTTTTTTTGCTGCAGCTTCAAACATCAATCTTCTAGATGGTTTACTAAAGTCTTCTAAATAACTCATTTTTGATCAGGTGACCCACCTTGTATATCTATATCTTTTATATATATATATATATATATATATATATATATATATATATATATATATATATATATATATATATATATATATATATATCTGAGTTTGTGTCTGTGGATCATAAGCACCACCCATTCTGCAGGCCACACCTTCCCCTTTCTCCCTCAGCATCACAAGCATTGGCCATTAGCTAGGCCGCACATTTCCCTCCTGCAGCCCAGAAATTGCTGCCATATTTTTGCTCGGCATAGCTCTGAGGGTTCATAGCTCATAGCTTCAGAGAACAATGCGTCTTCTCTCGGTAAATAAAGGCACCATTTTGAGGAAACAAAGGGACATTTTGATTGCAACTCAAACAAGATAATGCATGTTTTAGTCACAGCGATTGTGGCAGTGGTCAAATATACACCGCCCAATGAAGGTACGTTAATCTTGTTTGAATGGAGCAAGCGTATAAGGTTATGTTTGTATATTTGTGATCAAACTGTCGTCTTATTCTTCAAATTTTCTTTAAAAAATTCCACCATGTTATTTATATCTATAAAGCTAACCTAAGAAGCACATTCTTGACTTTACCTGTATTCATCAGCACTAATTTTTTTGTTACTTTGACTTGATTAATTGAGATCGAGATTGAGATTATGGGAAAAAGAAAATATACAATGTAAAAACCCGGCCGGAAGTCCAAGCAAAGGCAGCGGTGTATTGGGGGTACGTCTGCTCTGTAAGGCTGGCAGCCCAAATTTCCATTCCAGTTTTTCATAAATATTTTTATAATGGAGCAAACGTATATGGTTATGTATGTATATTTGTGACCAAAACGTCTTCCTGTTCTTCAAATTTTCTTTAAGAATTCCACCATGTTGTTTATAAATGTTGTCGCGGATCCAGGGTTCGAGGCCTGTCATGAGGGGAAGCACTTGGGTACCTCCCGAATGCCCGGTCCTGAGGCCGCCAAGCACAGATAACTCCACACAACAGCAAGGTCGCTCAGCAACCACGAACACCGATTGGCGCAGCCAATCTGGGCAGGGTTATACTTCTTCGCGTGATACCTTACCTGTGAACGGTCGGCTAATTGGGGTCAGTGCCCTCAGCGCACACTCGGATTACTGCCGAGCATTACAGTGAGTGTGCGCTGGCTGAGAAAGCAAATTATTGGGGTAGAACGTCCCGTCTAACATTACATGTGCACTGCATCAGACCAATAAAGGAAAATTCAACTGAGAAAGATTGTAAATAACAACAAACAATTATTTATTCCACACACATAAGCAAGCAATCATTTAAAAGCAAGTATTTATAAGCAAGAAAGCAAAAAGGCACAGAAGAGCAGATTTAACCATAAAACGTATTCTTATTCAATCTTATGAAACAAAAGACTTGGCCATCATTCACTCAGTGGCAAAGAATAAAACAAGCATTTGAAAATAAAATAAAAGTAACGTATGGAGAAAAGGAAAGCAGTCTTTCCTTCTCTCCATCACCTCACACAAATGTACAGGAGAATGCAGAGGAAATGGATGGGGGAAGATTGGCAGTGGCGATGTGACGCAATGGGGACACAGCCCCTGAGGTGCCCAGACCCAGTCGGCGAGTCCTCTGGCGTCCCAGATATGCAAGCGAGATGTGTGACTCGCCCTCTACCTGAGATCCTTCCTCGTCAGACCATCGTTGATGACCCTTCTCATCCTTCATGGCTGACAGGATCGAGAAGGCAGGATGATGCTCGTGGAAGGAGTGTTCTTTTTCCACAGAAGCTCAACACCAACTGCTCGTGAAACTTCCTTTTCTTTTTCCTCACACGTTTTTGTTCCTTCCCTCATGAGCCTTCTCAGTCAGTCAGTCTTCTGCTTAGGTGAGCTTGTCCCATTCGTTTCTCCTTTCTGCTGCCTTCTGCCCTCTCTTCTGCTTTCTGCCTTTTGCTTCTTCCCTTTCTTCTTTATTAGCCGTTTGCTCAAGAACACTCTTGGTCCCTGTTCACGCGAGCTTGAAATATTAGACATGTTCACTTGATGTGTTAGGTTCATGGAAGAGCTGTGCCACAGAACAAAACTAGAGGGGGAGCACTCGGGAGAGTGCAAAACCTCCGCCGCCAATACTGCTGGGTCACTCAAGTGAACCTTGTATCTTATTCATTAAATATGATGTCAACAGTGCTGAGAGTTATAGTTCTTTTCTCCAACATTTTTTTTTGGGGGGGGGGGGGGTTGGAAATCACTTAAAACATGTAAAAATGCAAAAAAAAAAAGTCGAAATTTTGTTGAAAAAAAAGTTGCAAATTTTTTTTTCACGAACAATTTGGGGGGGGCTTGGAAATCACTTAACATGTAGAAATGCAAAAAAAAAATTCTTTTTGGGGGAGGGAGGGTTGGAAATCACTTTAAACATGTAAAAATGCAAAAAAATAAAATTTTCTCAAACAATTTTTCTTTGGGGGGGGGGTTGGAAATCACTTAAAATATGTAGAAATGCAAAAAGAATTTTTTTCAGTTTTTGGGGGGTAATTTTTTGGGGGGGTTGGAAATCACTTAAAACATGTAGAAATGCAAAAAAAAAAATTCTCACCATTTTTTGGGGGGGTAAATTTTTTTTTTTTTTTTGGGGGGGATTGGAAATCACTTAAAATATGTAGAAATGCAAAGAAAAATTCTTTTTTGGGTGGGGGGGGTAAAAAAATATTTTGGGGGGGTTGGAAATCACTTAAAACATGTAGAAATGCAAAAAAAAATTTTTTTTTTTCTCTAACAAATTTTTTTTTGGGGGGGGGACCAAGTCCAAAATTTAATGGCATGATCCTTGGACCATACCTAACCACTTCACCAAGTTTCGTCGAAATCCGTCGAGGAGTTTTTCCGTAATACTGTTCACAAACAAACAAACAAACAGAAAGGGGTGAAAACAGTAACCTCCATCCATCTTCGAAGATGGCGGAGGTTCATGAGAAGTGCACTCAGCAGAGTGCATACCTCCGCCACACAATGCCTGATCCACGAGAACATATCGGGCCCAATACATTTTTGAAATATCATTCCATACATCGTTTTTGGCCCTGTCCTTCAATGGTGAAGAATCACTGAAAAAATTATCGGACCCGGATCTTCACCAAAATTGAACCAATTCTTCCTTGTCACACACCCGGCGTGTCAACCAAGTTTCGTCTGGATCCGTCCACAACGTTTTGAGATATCGTGCTATATATCATTTTTGACCCTATCTCTCAATGGTGAAGAATTACTTTAAAAATTCTTGCAGCTGGATCCGGATCCAGATCTTCACCAAAATCTAATCATTACATCCATGTTACATACCCAACCTGTCCACAAAATTTCATTTGTGGACTCATTTTGCCTCATCCAAAATCATATTTTCTACACCCAGTAAACCACCCCACACCCCTCCCAAAAATTTGCTTATGTATCCATCTTATCCACCATTTGCATTCTCCCTCCGCTCTTCTGTTGGTGTTTCCCCTTTCTCCTGCTGTTCCCTTTGTTGTGCTGTGTCCTGATTTTGTTCTGTGCTATAGCTCTTTCACGAGCCGAGACCACGTGTGTGTGTGTGTGTGTGTGTGTGTGTATGTGTGTGTGTGTGTGTGTGTGTGTATGTGTATATGTATGTATATATATGTATATATAGATATATATGTATATATATGTATATATGTATATATATATGTGTATATATATATATATATATATATGTATATATATATATATGTATATATATATATATATATGTATATATGTATATATATGTATGTATATATATGTATGTATATGTATATGTATATATATATATATATATATATATATATATATATATATATATATATATATATATGTATATATATATATATATATATATATATATATATATATATATATATATATATATATATACTTTGGTTGGGGTGGAAGGGTCTGGGAGAACAAAGAGAGAGCATGATGACCTACAGCTGGCCACATGGGTCTGATAAGCATTAGGCAAAATAACTCAAACTGCAATACGTGTCCACTGGGTGAAAGAGAATGACATAATCATGGCAAAAGTTAGTGTTATCAACCAGGTCACTTTGTTTCATAGTAAGACATTCCTTTTATCAATATTTCGGTCAAAAGACTCTTGGGTAAAGGGAAACATAACTGACAGCCAATTCGACTATAGTATAAAAAATTAAATTTATAAAACACCAGCAACAATTATAATTGAGAGTACATGAATATAATTATTTTTCTTCCACAACGGCCTGTGCAAGGGCTTATCCGAGGATCACACCAAACCATCCAATCGGTTGTAGCGACGGGAGGTGTGTACAAAGCGCAGGGACTTACGATCATCAACAAGAGCTGATGACTCGTGCTTACTGGGAATTCCCCGTTCGTGGGATACTGTCTCAAGCCCCAGTCCCCATCACGGACGGTACTCAGCGGTTTACCCGAACCTGACGGCGAACGTCAAGGTACACGATGGCCTGTGCAATGTAGCACGTGTGTGGCCCTGGGCATTGAAGGGCATCAGACTTTTTATTGCTCCATTTCGCATGGATCGCTCACCAACTAAGAACGGCCATGCACCACCACCCACAGATGTCATGCGACATATCGTTTTTGGCCCTATCTCTCAATAGTGAGTGATGTTTTTGGCCCAATCATCTTCTTTCATATAGAGCACAAGGCTGTGGGTGGCATCATTGGCTGAAGGTGTGGTTCTGCTGCTGACGCAATGCCCTCTTCTGGTTATGACAGGAATTTGGAATTTGGCCATGATGCTGGCGATAACTTATCTACGAAGGCTTGACTGAAACCAAATGACAGTGCTGCAGCAGCAATCTCCAAAACAATAGTATCCTTAGTCACATTGCACACCAGGATGAACAAAAAAATTGACAAAAGGAGGTTGAGAATAAGAGGAAGAGGAACTCTGTCAAAGTGGAAGGTTCCCTCTGGTTATCCCCATGCTTTACAAAAACAACCCCCCAAAACCGGGGATATTGTAATCGGCTCTTTCTCTCTCCCTGTCTGTCTGTCTGTCACGCTATTTCCTCCTCAATGGTTGTTCAGAAATTCACCAAACTTGGTAGTTATGAAAACCACATGGCAAGAAGGTGTGAGAGCTGTACAAAAATTGTCTCCACCCCCTGGGACTCTTGGGTGGGGTCAAAAGGTCAAATAAGAATAAAATGCAATTACTGACACATTTAAAAACATTTTATGATGAAACTTTGCATGCTATATGCACTCAACATTGGGAGATGCATGAAGTATATAACGATTTTTTGGATTTGACCCCTGGTTCGTACACCAGGACTTGAGGACTTTGAGTCTTCGGGGTCAACACAGATTTTTTTATTGATATTTATTTTATTGATAACTCAAAAATTGATATTTGGTCATTCCTGGTAGAACTTTTTGCCATCTTTCAACTTTGCTTCAGGTGGAAAGTGTGGGGATTTGTGATGGCGCAACAACAGTTGCAACAACATCCGAACTCTCAGTGAAAGCTGGTCCATTTCCAGAAACATGCATCAGAATTTCTCTCATGTTTTTGGACAACTTCTCAGTCTAGCTTTTCGTCTCTTCAGGGCACCAACTCCATGTTCTGGCCAGGCATTGCTGACTGGCATGGAGAGGAACACCTCTGCAATGTGGAGAAGCGTGCGGGTAAACTGGCCCGTGTGCAGTTTCAGATCTCCAAAGACGCTTGAGAGCCCACCCTGTAGGTGTTTCTCTGATAATGTGACTATATAATATTTATTTTTTTACCAGAAGCAGAGTCATGGCATTTCATCTTCACTGGTCTTGAGGAGGGAGCTTGGAATTTCTGTTTGCCATTTCAAAAGTTCATACTTTAACTTTGCCCATTCATCCAGAGCCTCCCATTGATCTTCTCGACTCTATAGGCTGGAAGAAGTGAGTAGCCAGAGTATTGCAATCGTCTTTTCCACATTCAGGAAAACCTGGATCCACTCTTGGTGGGACAGACTTCGGATTGAAGACTTGTAAAGCATAAACAGCTGAAATGGTCTCTTTGAATCTGTTGTTTATGTTATCCCTCTGTGCTTTGACAAACTTAATAAGCAGGTCACTCATTTGAGCCTCTTGAAAAGCACTTAGTTCAAGACCCCCCCCCCCCCACCCAGTGCCAACCGACCAGAGGGACTAAGATCTACTTTGAGGGTTGTGATAAATTCCTTCTTTCTCACTAATACATTAAGGGTATCCAGAGTGTACTCGATGCTCGGTGTGATTGATGCAAAATGGACACTGCCCTTCTGGAAGGCTTTCCTGAGTGATGGAAGTGAGGGCAGCACTGCATGGAACATATAAACAGCTTAACAGTCCCAAGGAATTTGACTTTATCAACCTTGCAAAGAAGACCAACTGCTGTGAAATCTCTTTCCATAGAATGGAATGTCAGAAGTAATGGTTCGTACTCCTGATATATCCCATCGATTGCGTTGTTAATTGACAACCATCTTGTCCGTGTGGCTTTTTAAAGCTTTTTTTCCAACTGCTTTCTTTGCACTCTCTGACAATGTCATTGAATGCAGCTCCTGTTGGGTTTTAACATATCCAGCCAAACGTTTAGGAGAGTTGTCAAAAAACTTCCAGCAGGTAATGAGAAGTTCCTATACCACTTTCAGGTAAGTTACATAATTTGTTGAGTCTGAACATGCCACTGCAAGCCTCCAGCAAATACAGCTAGTGAATGCTAATTATTTGCGGATTAAGTGATTCTGTTAACCGAGCAGCCAGGTCTGTGTTCTTTCCCACCAAAACACAAGCTCCATCAGTTACCAATGATGACACTGATCTCCCTTCTGCTAACATTTTGAAGAGTCTGGGAAGTCACTGCTTGGAGACATTTGGCATCGGAACTTGTAAATTGTGTGAACACATCTCTCACTGCGATAAAATTTTGTGTGAAGTGTGTAATCTTCAGCAAAATACTGGACAAAGAGCAGCAGTTGCTCTGTAGCTGCTGTGTCTGTCACATCATCAGTGAACAGTTCAAAAGACTGAGACTTTTGAACTGATGCAACAACATTTTCTTGAATTTTCTGGCCAATGGCTCAAAATATTTCCTGCATTGATGTGACAGAGTGGTGTACAAAGTACTTCAGGTTATGATAACTCATTGTTAGCAGAAGGTTTAGAAGTGACAACAGATTTTTGTTTCCCACCTTCTTCTTCAGTCAACCAGTAAACACACAAAAGGCATTAAATAGGATTTCAGCTTTTACTTGATCCCTTTTGTCCCGCTCATTAAGGAAGCAATATGGAAGCACTGATGTGGCATTAAGGTGCTGCTGTGAGCTACCATTACGATTGGCCAATTGACTGTGCTTGAAATAAACAGAAGTTTCTAAATTCCATTTCTTTTGATGGTTTTGCTTGTTACCTCCACTACCTAAGGTGGACGGAGGTTATGTTTTCACCCCTGTTTGTCTGTCTGGTGAGTAGGATATCTCAAAAAGTTATGGATGCATTCGGACGAAACTTTGTGGAGGGGTTGGGCGTGTGACAAGGCCAAATTGATTAGATTTTAGTGACGATCCAGATCCGGATACTGTTTTATAAATGATTCTTGATTCTTCACGCATGATTCTTCACCATTGAGAGAAAGGGCCAAAAATATTACACAGAAACTCTCGGTTTGGGAACGTTCGGTTTGAGAACTTCTGCGACAAAGAATGTTGTTTCCGTCCACATCACTGGCTAATTGATGGACATTTTGATATATTTAAGTGCCTTTGTACTGTTCTATGTCTATATGCATGTGTTACTGTGCTGTACTGAACTTTATATTTACTTTATTAATAACTTTATGATGCTCTTTATGATTTTTATTCTCCTTCATAGCTATTTACATTGTTTGACCTATTAACATGGTGTTATATATGTTGGTTGGTTTCAATCAAGTTCTAGTGTGTTCTGGTTTGAGAACCATTTCACTTTTAGAACAGGGTTCAGGAACATAACTCGTTCGCAAACTAAGAGTTGTCTGTATAGCAGGATATCTCAAAAAGTTATGGACTGATTCGGACGAAACTTGGTGGATAGGTTGGGTGTATGAGAAGGATGAATCGATTAAATTTTGGTGAATATCTGTATTGGGATACGAGAATCTTTTAATTCCTCAAGTGATTTTTCACCATTTAGAGATGAAGCTAAAAACGATACATAGCATTATATTTCAAAATGTTGTGCAGGGATTCGGTCAAAACTTGGTGGATGAGTTTGGTGTTTGACGTGACAGGGACAAATTGATTAGATTTTGGTGAGGATCTGTATCTGATCCAGAGACGAGAATTTCATCAGTGATTCTTTACCATTGAAAGATAGGACCAAAAGTGATATATAACACAATATCTCAAAAAGTTGTGGACCAGTTATGACAATATTGAGTGGATGAGTTGGTGAGGTGACGATAACAAGCTGATTCGATTTGGTTCAGGTCCGGATTCAGATCTGGCCAATCATTGGGATGCAAAACGTAAACTGTTCAGCCTGCCGGAGGTATGTGCTCTACCGAGTGCCGTTGTAGTTCCACTTCCGCTGGTCGGGGGGAGGAGATTTGGGGGTGGGTACATGAGAGCCTCTGAACATTTGCTGTGACACGTTTTAACAGTCATGAGAAATGACTACACGTTTATGCTGACACGCATGATGAAATCATTTTACCCTGCTTGGGTGAAATAAGAAACGTAAAGAAACATCACATGGTATGTTTGTGTTTTTATCCCCCGCCGCATGGCGGAAGGGGGATATTGTTTTAAATTGTTATAATCACCTTTTATATTTAACAAGTTGGGTCACTCAAGTCATAACGAGAAGATTTTCACACATATACATAGAGAGAATTTCCTTTTTGTTGAGGACGGTGTGGTTATGTCTGCACGAAGGACGCACCTGAGTACAGTAGTTGCTTGCAATGTGCAAGCATGCCCCACTGGTAAATATGTTATGGTGTGTGTGTGTGTGTGTGTGTGTGTGTGTGTGTGTGTGTGTGTGTGTGTGTGTGTGTGTGTGTGTGTGTGTGTGTGTGTGTGTGTGTGTATACATACACTTGGCTGATAAATGTCTTTAATTGGCCCATAAATTTCAGAGCTACTAAACTTGCTAAACTGACTTTAAAGGATGATTAATGTTTGCTTTGATGTCATTGTTGTTTCCAAAAATTGATTGATTAATTTTTTTTTCTTTTCCTCCCTTTTTGTTTCCACCTTCCCCTCTTTCTTCTCAACTACTGTAGTTTGTAATAGCTTTGACGTGCGCAACAACATCACCATGCTGGATGACCTCAGTCACTGCACCATCATTGAGGGATATCTGGAGATTGTTCTAATTTCAAACACACGACCCGAGCACTTCTCTGGCCTCTCCTTTCCTCGCCTGACAGTTATCACTGAATACCTGCTACTTTATCGTGTTGCGGGTCTCGAAAGTCTCCGTAACCTCTTTCCTAACCTGACGATCATCCGTGGAACACGTCTCTTCTTTAACTATGCCCTAGTCATTTTTGAAATGCTGAATCTCAAAGAGATTGGTTTGATAAGCCTGACAAACATCACCCGTGGAGCGGTGCGCATCGAGAAAAACCCTGACCTCTGCTACCTGGACACTGTGGACTGGTCGCTCATTCTGGATTCGGTGGAGATCAACTACTTTGTAAACAACAAGTTGGCTCAAGACTGTGGTGATGTCTGTACAGTGGCTGCTCCCTCCACTCTATCCCAGTCATTTTCATCTGCATTTTTATCAAATTCACCTGTTGACAATTCTGAAACTGGTGCTGTTCCTATCGTCGCGGCTCCTATTGCTGCTGATTCCATCTTCATGCCTTCTTATGCTGTGGCTGGCGGCACTGATCCTGAAACTGGAGAAACTTCACGGTGTGCTTACACTCTCAAAAATGGGCTTCCCATGAAGCGCTGTTGGACAGCAGAACACTGCCAGAGAGGTAGGTGTGACTATGATCGTTGTGTTCATAGATTTCAATTATTCAACTATTTTTGTCCGAAATATCAATCAGTCGTGCTCCCTTGTTATACGTATTGAAAATGCTGTTGTACGATCTCACAAAATGTCCATTGTCAGGTCCCTTACACGGGCATTTATAACATTTGCTGAGTAGTACTTGAAACAAAATCATGTTTTGTCTGTGATGATAACAATTGGGTGGAGCTAATCCATTGCTATAGATACTTGTATAATATTGATGATGGTGATGTCACTCGATTGCTCATGGTGGTGATGTTACAGCCGTTACATCATATCAGTTACAATGTAATATTATTTTCTTGCAAGTGATGCAATTAGACGAGCAGTTTACAGGCAATTAGACAAGGTGAAGGAGGTTATGTTATCACCCCTTTCTGTCTGTTTGTTTGTTTGTCTGTATACAGGATATCTCAAAAAGTTGTGGATGGATCCAGATGAAATTGTGTGGACAGGTTCAGTGTGTGACAAGAATGAACTGATTAGATTTTTGTGAAATCCCGGACCCGGATCCGGATCCGACGACTCGAATTTTTTAAAGTGATTCTTCACCATTGAGAGACAGGGCCAAAAATCGATATATAGCACAATATCTCAAAAAGTTGTCGACTGATTTGGACGAAACTTGGCGGACATGTTGGGTGTGTGACAAGGAAGAAATCGTACAATTTTGGTGAAGATCCAGATCCGAATTCAGATCTGGATCTAATGAATTTTTTTTTGTGGTTCTTCACCATTGAGAGATTGGGCGAAACCGTTATATAGCACGATATCTCAAAAAGTTGGGGATGGATTCGGATGAAACTTGGTGGACAGGTCGGGTGTGTGACCCTGACAAATTGTTTCGAGTTTTGTGAAGATCCAAATCCGGATCCGACTACTAGAATTTTTAAAGTGATTCTTCACCATTGAGAGATAGGGCTCAAAAAGGATTTACTGTATAGTATGATATTTAAAAAATGTATTGGGCCAGATATGTTTTCATGGATCAGGCATTACAGGGTGAAGGTTTGCGCTCTCCCGAGTGCCCTTCTAGTTTGGAGTGAAATCAACAGTTATACCTCAACAGATGTGTTTTTGTCATCAACCAATTTACATTTTGTTTTCGATTAATTTTATCTTTTGTGTGATTTGCTGGTGCGGTGCTGTTCCCTTACATCATGATCAATTCAGGATGATAACTGCATTAGATGGGCAGGTTGGATATCACCAGATTTGGTTGCATCATGGCTTAAGCATCTGCTCTGAGTTTGGTAGCTTTGTCAGCGGTTTGATTCTGACCCTTGTCGAGTTGTACCATATGTTTTAAAATTGGTTTTTGCTGCTTCCTTGCTTCATGGTCAGCATTTAGTGCATGGAGCATGGACAAACCACAATGGTTGACATTTATGGGGAGGAAGAAATTTTCCATTAATTGCCCCACTGATTGTGTAAAGAAAAGCTATGCTACAATGATGGCGTTAACAGGACCTAGAGTACCGCAGGAAGTTATGTCGCTTCCCCCAAGGTCAACGGCTGTTTTTGGCTGAAGTCAAGTTCTGTGGTCTAATCGATTTAAATATGTGTGATGTGTAGTAGCTCCTCCACAAGCCTTAGAACCTGAAAACGAAAAAATAATTAATAATATCAGCATCGGTTCTGTGGAAGTTTATTTGTTGGGGATAAAAAAATGAATCATTTCAACATTGTCATCTCTGCATTGCAAGTATTATTTATGCTGAATGTAATAACAATAATGACACCAATAATAATAACAATTATTATTAATAATGACCCATACTCTTTACAAACCTCCAAGCTGTCTTGTGAGCCGTAATTTATATTTACTCATCACTCGTTACTGGTAGATTATCTATCCCATGGACAGGTGGCAGAGGTGGTGGTGGTGGTCTGTCATGTGGGAGGAAAGTGATAGCTCTGGACCAATCACATTCGGTGATGTACCTTGGGCTGCATAGCTCATACTCAGCGGCCTCGGCTTCACTTTTTAACCCCCCCCCCCTGATTTTTGCTCATTCGCTCGTGATAGTGAGCTCAAAGTATAGCGATCCAGAGTCATGTATACGAAGTGCAATATAGCTGAGTTTCTGAACTGTCGGTGCTTCGTCTAGGCGGAGATAATATAAACTTGGAATACAATGCAAGAAAGAAATTGCATAAGCGCTAACATGCAGAGCATATAACAAGGGGAGCAGGAGACAGGCTCCTGTGGAGTGGGATGGGGCGGGGTACACCGGGTAAACAAGATGGACACGACAGGAACTTTCAGGAAGGAAAGCAGGGAATTTGAAGTAGGTGGGTTTGGGGTGGATTAACGGGGGTAGAAAAGATCGAGGTTTTGGATGGGGGAAGATAAGAGGTGGTGGTGAATGGCTGTTTTGAAGGCCTGGAGGGAAGAATGGGATTGAAGAGAGTGTGGGAGTTTGTTGCAAAGGTGGGAAAAAGAGTAACAAAAGAATGAAGTTGAGCAGTGAATCTTGATTTTGGTAGTTTTACCAGAAGAGGGTTTGCTGGCGGAACTTGAGCGCCCTGTGGAAATATGGGCTGGACAAATAGCAGACGCAGTTGGGGGGGGGGAGGGGGACAGGGCGAGGCCGGAGAGGAGACGGTAGAAGACAGAAAAACAACCAACCTGCCTGCGGTGAGAGTGTGAGAGGCCCAAACACTCGGCCTCATTGCGGGAGACACCAATGATCTTAAATGCTTTGGTTTCCACGGCGTGAAGCCGAGAAAGTTGAGAAGTGGGAGCACCAGCCTTGAGGGGCGAGTCGTTCTCCAACAGGCTGTGGATGAAAGCTTTGTACATGGTCAGGAGCTCAGGGGTGACAAGGAAGGACTTTGCATGATGGAGGATGCCCAATCGGCAACTGGCTTTGGAGGCCAGCTTGGAGATGTGGCTTTCCCGGGGGGGGGGGGTGGGGGAAGTAGATGGGCAGAGTTTTCCAGATGGTCCTTTCAGAGAGACAGTGTGAGAGCATGAGATTTGTCAGGAATGAAAGATGTGTTCCACATATTGGACCAGCTTGTGATTTTATCTAGATCTGCAGAGAGTGAAGAGGATGCTCCTTGCCGATCTGAGGGATGACAGATTGTATGACAGAGGGTAGAGTAATCATCAAAGAGATACAGAGGATTTTCCAGAGAGTCGGGGAGATCATTGATGAAAACAAGAAAATGCACTGGGCCCAGAACACTGCCTTGAGGAACTTCAGCCTCGACAGGAAGAGAAGATGAGAGAATTCCATGAAGAGCCACACATTGACTGCGACAGGAGAGGAAGTCTGCGAGCCATGAGTTGAGATTGTCGTGGATACCATAGGAAGAGAGTTTGGTGAGCATGGCAGGGTGCCAGACCGTATCGAAGGCATGCGATATGTCTAGTATAGGGAGATGGCTCTGATCTCATGTCTGGCATTGAGGACCTCCATCCATTGTTGGGAAAGCAGGAGCAGCAAGTCCAGGGCAGAGTGACCTGTTCTGAATCCAAATTGATGATCAGAAATCAGGCCATTGGAGAAGAGGAAGGATTTAATGTCAGAAGGGATGATGTATTCCATCAGCTTGCTGATGATTGGGAGAAGGCTGATTGGTCTGTAGTTGCAAGGATCTGTTTTTGCACCTCTTTTTTTGCAGAGCAGTAATGTTTGCAGATTTCCAAGAAGATGGCAGAAGACCTTGAGCAAATGAGAGGGTGAATAGAACAGAGAGAGGGTGGGCAAGAGCAGCAGAGCAGGTTTTGAGGACACATGGGCTGATGCCGTCTGGACATGTTGCAGAATCAGTGTCGAGGTTTGACAGCAAACTCTCCACATTGTCAGAAGAAATGGACACAGAGTCCAGGAACAGCTGGGTGTGACTGGGTAAAGTGGCTACAGAAAGCGATTGGTTTGGGAAACAAGATTTAGAAGCAAACACAGAGTTTAGGCATTCAGCCTTTTCATGTGCAGTTTCAGCTGTGCAGCCATTTGAGGTAAGGGAAGGGATGGGGGGGGGGACATACACTAGATGCCACCAGGATTTGGAGGAGGGAGACAGGTTTGAGAGTTCTGACTTGATATTAGAAAGATGTTGTTTTCTGGCTTCTCCTGAAGGAAGACACACACTTGTTCCGAGCTTTGTGGAAGAAACTGAGATTTCCTTCAGTCGGATTAGCCTTCCATGAGACGAAGGCAAGTTGCTTCAAAAAAAAAAACTGTCGCACCACAAGCTTCAGTGTACCATGGGTGGGAGGAAGGGCAGGACAACTGAAGACAAGATGGAATAAATCTGTGCATGAGAGAAAGCATGTTTCTTCAAAAGAATTCCCAGGATGTGTTTATGTTGGAGAAAGTAGAGATGGGAGACCAGTCTCGAAGTTTGATGGAATGATGGCTGCCTGAAGTCCCTGCCTGTCGGCCTGAGTGAAATGCCAGACTTGGCAGTGCTGATGTGGTTCTCTAATAACAGCGAGAGAGATGTTTACTTTGACAAGCCTGTGGTCAGATGAACCGATTGGATCAGAGGAAGAACAGCAGATATTTTCTGAGAAATTGGTCAAAATCAGATCCAGAAGAGATGGAGAACCGTTGGTTGAGATCCTGGTCGGGAAGTTGATAGATTGTGTCTGTCCCAACGACTTAGCTCCATTATAGTATAGATGGGAAATTTTGAAGTGTTGTTTCTTTTCTAACAATGCTTAAGGAATTGCTTTTAAAAAGTATATGCTTAAAGATAAATTTTGAATTTTGTTTCAGTTATTTTTATTGATTCAATGTTAGATTTTCTTTTTCGCAGATTGAGTAAACACAAGAGCAGCCCATGCAGATGACGTAAAAATATAGTGCAATTTAGAAACTTCGCATCACTGATCATAGACGTAACAACTTTTAATAAGGCCTGGGATAATCCTCAAATTAAATTAGCAGGAGCTCACAATGCCACCACAAAAGTGCAACAACACACGGACACGTATTCATTCATTCGTTTGACATTCATTTTCCTTTGTGGCCTTTTGAGAAATATGATGCATGAAAACCATCTATAATGCATCTTTAGTAAATCTGCATTAGTCTACTTATTATATTCTTTATTGAATATATAAATATATGTATATAAATAAACATATATATGTATTAACTTACTCCTTCAACAACCAATATGTCAAATTATGAGGTCATTAGACAGTAAGGTCAAATGTTTGTTATAGCCACAAAAGTAAGTATCACAAACAATATATTTAGTGCTGCCAGTATAAGAGGGGGTGTGCTCCTTACTCATTGATGCATCATTTATCCTAGGTTTTGCTAACGTATAAAACAAGCAGAAGTACCCATCCCCAACGACGGTAAAAGTTTAAGTTTATCTGTCAATTTAAATTATTTCGTGAACTTTCAAAGGTTGATTGTGTTGCACTCTTGATTTCACTCAGAGCCAAAGCTCTGAGATACTTGTACCGCCCACCGTAAAATGGTAGTGTAACATCGGGTAGCGGAGGTTCCATTTTTCTCAAAAGAGGGCAAAATCTAGCTGTTTTAAGTAATGTGTTATTCCTTGAAGACCTGTATTAAATATACTTTAATCCAGATGTCCATGTTGATTTTAAAGATTCCTGGAAGGGACAATAAAAAAGTGAATGTTAATGCAGCGTGCTAAGTGGTCGCCGTAAACGGGAGACAGATAAATGCATGGACAGACACCACGGTTCGCAATATATAATAAATGATGCAATGATTTGTGTACAACTTGTAACAAGTGAAAATGTTGGCTTAATTATGTGATCTAGATGAGGCAGGGGTATGACTGCTTATTCCTCAAAACAGCAGAATGTCACTTTCCTTCCTTTAGCCGTGGTACGGCAGTATTTAAAACAGATGGTCCAAAAGTCCAAAGACATATCACATTTCATTTATAATATAAAATGACTTGATCAATTTATGGCATGCATATTGTTTTTAATTTTTATAATTTATCGCTCATTTGTTGTTAATTTTTATTTTATTGGTGAATCACTTAATTTCACCACTCTCCACTGGTCCATTAGCAGCTTGGTGGTCAAGTGTGTAAAGCCTTGTTGCAACACACTCACTAGTGTAGCTTTGATTCCCATGGATGCTCATCCTGCGACGGACTGGCAACCTCTCCAAAATGAATTATAGCCGTGAAGTATTCCTGACTTGTCATGATTATCCCAACACTGTCAAAATCATGGGCTCAACCACCACTACCCCAGGTCCTTCCCTTGACAGTAGCATGTGGAGTAAGAAACCGTTGCTCGTCTGAATCTACACAACATATTTCATTTGAAATCTGAAGTTTCATTGTTCTTTTGCATGACTTGGTATTGTAATTGATGGTGATGTTGATGATGCATGGAAACAATTTACTTTAGTTGCATTGATGAAGCATGAGTACTACGATTGTATCAATTCACCATTGTGTTTGTAACTGCATCATTGTTTTGGTGGCATTCTCACCTCTAGTTTTGTACACGTGTACAACAACAAGCGATTATGTCTGCTGCACTTGCACATATTTGTTTTACGCCGGGTGAACAAAGGTCCATAAAATACAAGTGGTACGGCAGATGGTATGAGCGGCATTGGTCGGAGGGAACAGGCAAGGATAGATGAGCACGGCTGTGTGCCCCGGAAGGAAGTGTGTTACTGTGTGGGAGGAGATGAGTGAGGGTGAACGAGTTCAAAGTCTGGCCGTAAGCACTGGAAGTGCCTCAAGGGAATGTCACTTTGTGATCCCCTCGAACACACCACGTATTCTTTTTCTTGTCAATTTTGGTGGAGATGTGGATAGTATGGTGCTCAGTGTCTAACTTGTCACCAAAATTAATCATGTTGGAATCATCCCACTGATCTTTGTATTTGGCTTGCTCTTCTTTGCTTTGACCAAATGATATTTGGAACAGTAGCGTTTCTAATTTGAGGGCAGTGTTATTGATTGCCTTCCTTAAGCAAGAGAACAAACAATGGGATATGTAAAGCTGACAGATCAGGAGAATCAGAGAAGCTGAACCCTTGTTACCTCCGCCACCGAAGGTGAAGGAGGTTATGTTTTCACCCCTTTCTGTCTGTTTGTCTGTTTGTCTGTGTGCAGGATATCACAAAAAGTTGGGGACGGATCCGGATAAAATTTTGTGGACAGGTTCGGTGTTTGACAAGGACGAATTGATTACATTTTGGTGAAGATCCGGATCTGGATACATCTACTGGAATGTTTAAGTGATTCTTCACCATTGAGATAACGGGATGAAATTATATATAACACAATATCTCAAAAAGGTGTGCACGGATTTGGCCAAAACTTGGTGGACATGTTGAGTGTGTGACAAGGAAGAATGGATTCGATTTTGGTGAAGATCCAAATCTGGATCCGGATCTGATAATTTTTAAAGTGATTGTTCACCATTGAGAGATAGGGCTAAACTGACATATAACACTATATCTCAAAAAGTTGTGGACGGATTCGGATAAAACTTGGTGAACACGTGTGTGTGGCAAGAACAAATTGATTCGATTTTGGTGAAGATCTGAATCCAATCCTGGATATGAGAATTGTTTAATTTTGAAAGTGAGTCTTCACCATTGAGAGATAAGGCCAAAAACGATATATAGCATGATATTTAAAAAACTTATTGGGCCTGATATGTTCGTGTTGGGCCCTGGTGGAGGTATGCGCTCTTACCAAGTGCCCTTCGAGTTTGACATATTTTCATGTGGAACTTAGTTTGGGCACTGACACACATTGTCACACCATATCTGTAGGTTCAACTCAAGTGAGTGGAAAACAATCTCTCGAGTCGATAATGATGCATTCACATGTTATTCTATCTCATGGAAGCACATGCCTTAACATTCATTTGTGATAATAAAAACACTTTCTCCATGTGTGTAAATGTAGAATACAGTATAAGAAACTAGAAGGGCACTCGGAAGAGTGCATACCTCCACCATGCAATGCCTGATCCAGGAGAATATATCAGGCCCAATACATTTTTGAAATGTAATGCTCTCCGACTCTCATCAATGATCTCCTCGACGCTCTGGAAAATTCTCTTTATCTCTTTCCTCATGACTCCACCCTCTGTTGTACCATCTGCCATACCTCAAACCCGTAAGCAGCAGCTTCTTCACTCTCTGCAGATCTGGATAAAATCACAAACTGGTCCAGCACGTGGAACATGTCTTTCAAACCTGACGAATTTCACACTCTCACGGTGTCTCTGATTTTTCACTGAATAAATCTGTGCCTTCAGCATACCCCAGAAGAAGTAATCAAGGGGGTTCAGATCTGGCAAGTTTGCAGCCCCCTCTACAGGGCCGTGTCGTCCAATCCAGTTTGGGAAATTATATGTTTCCAATTATTTCCACAGTTCGGAGAAACAGAATGACATAATATTATCTATATTTTCAGTGTGTGGCCACTGTGTGTGTGTGTGTGTGTGTGTGTGTGTGTGTGTGTGTGTGTCTGTGTCTGTGTCTGTGTGTGTGTGTGTGTGTGTGTGTGTGTGTCTGTGTGTGTGTGTCTGTGTGTGTGTGTCTGTGTGTGTGTCTGTGTGTGTGTGTGTGTGTGTGTGTGTGTGTGTGTGTGTGTGTGTGTATCATCGTTTTATGGCCATTTCCATGCCTGTGTGCGTAAGCTATGGTTCACCTCATGGCTGCTTTCCAGGCTGCACGATCCATCGCTAGCCCTCTTCTTCGGTGTATAACTCGAAGATTGTCTCTCAGCAACACATCTCATGTTTTCCTCGGATGGCCTCCAGATCTCCTTCCATTCACATTAGTATTTATACTCCTCTTCACACAGCTGCCCACCTCCATTCTTTTCACATGTCCGAACCATCTCAACCTACCCATATGCATAACCTCACTAATGCTTTCTATACCTAACCTATCTCTTAATTCCACATTTGGTTTCCTATCTTTCAGTGTCATATTACACATCCACCTCACCATTCTCATTTCATTTTGTTCACACCTCCATTCGTCCTCTTTTTTTTTTTTTTTTTTGATCACCCATGTTTCGCTGCCATACAACATCACACTTCCAACGCAAGCTGCATAAAGTTTTTCCCTTTAATTTACCCTCTTGCAAGAGGTCCCTCTTGCTGTCACGAGGAGTAACAACTCCATAAAATTCCTCCAGCCACTTGTAATTCTTGCAATCACTGCTGCTTCCACACCACCACCTGCACCAATCATATCACCAAGATAACACAATTTATCTGCACATTCCAGGGATATATTCTCATAAACTAACCTTTCTTCAACTAGAGCCACTTGTTTACCTGTGCAAACAGCACATGTGAACTCAGGAACCACCTGCAGTCTACCCCCGATGTCACCACACCTCTTGTGCACCTAGCAGTTGCAGTGTTTACACAAAATTGAATTGTTACCTACACTTTTTTTTTTTTTACAAACAGCACAGGGCCACCTTCCTCCTTTTTTTTCCATACTTCCTTTTTCCACACCACTAATAAGTACTTTTGTTTTCCCTGTATTAACTTTCAGTCCTCTGTCATCAATACCCTCCTTCCATACTGTATAATTGCCCATTACCTCTTCCACACTGTTAGCTATCAGCACTAAGTCATCAACATACTGTAGTTCCCAAGGTGAGCCACCTCTAAATTCCTGTGATATAGCCTCAAGAATAATAATGAACAGGATTGGGCTCAAGACTGACCCCCTGATGAACAACCACTTTCACTTTAAAATCCTCACTCTGCACTCCATTTACCCTCAGAGGTTTTGAGCCATCATACATTGCCAAGATGACCGAACTAACCAATCCTCCACAAGTAATATTCTCATGGACCATTGCACCACTTCCCGAGGCACCCTATCAAACGCCTTCTCCAAATCTACTATATAAATGGCAGTCCTGTCTGTGTCTGTCTATCCGTCTGTTTTTTTGTGACGAATAAGCTCCTAGACCAGTGAACCGATCTTGATGAAACTTTACACATACATAGAACTAACATTCAGCTCCAGGATGTGCTAAGTGGCTTTCCATAAAAATGAAAAAAAATATATATATATATATATATATATATATATATATATATATATATATATATATAATTTCCATTAGAAAAAAAAATGGCTTTCGAATTAGTGCGCCGGCATATTAATCATAACAAAAGGCTTCACGGTTAAAAACGCTCGGGTTTTTTGAAATACAAAATGTTCGGATTCGTTGACTTTTTAAACAGACACATTCTCCTCCTGTTATTTGAATTCTCGAACTGCATGCACACGGCAACAGCTAACTGCTGATCGATCTGCTCATGAAAGAGCCAGGCAAGCCATAAAGGGGGTTAGGGAGACAATTGATAAAGGGAAGATAAATAATGTGAGTGAGTGAGGGCCAGCGGGCCTGTGTGTATGGAGTGAGTGAGGGCCAGCGGGCCTGTGTGTCTGGAGTGAGTGAGGGCCAGCGGGCCTGTGTGTATGGAGTGAGTGAGGGCCAGCGGGCCTGTGTGTATGGAGTGAGTGAGGGCCAGCGGGCCTGTGTGTATGGAGTGAGTGAGGGCCAGCGGGCCTGTGTGTATGGAGCGAATGTGGTATGCATGGTGCGATGAGTGATTGGGGGAAGGAGTGATTCCCACCCAAGTGACCCCGGGGTCAGAGTAATGTGAGTTAGTGGGTTAGTCAAGTTGACAAAAATGGAGGTCGCTTTGCTGTTGGTGCGAATGTGGGCTCGAAACCCGTTTGGAGGGGTGCAGGAGTCCTGTTGACGGGCTGGGAGTGTGGCTGCGAACGGTGAGTATCGCTTAGTGGGCACAAAATAGGGCAAATTTCCTGGGTATTCCCAGGTACTTCAGCTGGTCCACAAATATAAAGTACAGTTTTTTTTTTTGTTTTTTTTTGGGAGACTGTCAAGGCTCGGATGAGAGCGAACACGCAGAATGTACAACAAGGGGAGCAGGAGACAAGAGGGGTGGGAGAGGGAAGGAAAAAAACAGTGTGGAACAGAGATATGAATAGATCTGTGGAAGAAAGAGGGATGGGGTGGGGTACACAGTGTAAGCAAGATGGACAGGGTATATAAGATGGACATTAAAGGGACTTTCAGGTCCTTACATGACAGGGACTTTCAGGAAGGAAAGCAGGGAATTTGAAGGAGGTGGGTTTTGGGTGGATTAGCAGGGGTAGAAAAGATCATGGCTTTGGATGGGGGAAGATAAAAGATGGTGGTGAAGAGTAGGATTGAAGAGAGTGTGAGCGTTTGTTCCAAAGGTGGGTAAAAAAAAAAGAATAAAAGAGTTAAGGTGAGCAGTAATTCTTGATTTTGTTCGTTTTACCAGAAGGTGGTTGCTGGCAGATCTTGAGCATCCTGCGTAAATATGGAGCGGGGGGGGGGGGACGACGACGACATATCTCAGATAAAACAAGGGGGGTGGGGCAAAGCTGGAAAGGAGTCAGTAGAAGACAGAAAGACCACCAACCTGCCTGCGGTGAGAGACCCAAATAATCAGGCTTATTGCAGGAGATACCAATGATCTTAAAAGACTTGGTTTCCACAGTGTGAAGCTGAGAAAGGTGAGTGGTGGGAGCACCAGCCCAGAGGGGAGAACAGTACTCCATCAGGTTGTGGACAAAAGCTTTGTAAGTGGTCAGGAGCTCAGGTGTGCCAAGGAAGGACATTGCACGACGGAGGATGCCCAATCAGCGACTGGCTTTGGAGACAAGCTTAGAAATGTGGCTTTCCCATGAAAGATCATGGCAGATTGTGAGACCCAGAAGCTTGAATGAAAGGACTTCTTCAAGAGGATTGTTGAGAAAGTAGATGGGGGAGGGGATTCCAGATGGTACTTTCAGAAAGTAAAAGAGAGGGTATGAGATTTGTCAGGATTGAAACGCATGTTCCACGTGTTGAACCAGTTTGTGATTTTATCCAAATCTGCAGAGAGGGAAGAGGTTGCTGCTTGCTGATCTGAGGGATGACAGATTGTATGACAGAGGATAGAGTCATCATCAAAGAGATACAGAGGATTTTCCAGAGAGTCAGAGAGATCATTGATGAAAACAAGAAAATGCACTGGGCCCAGAACACTGCCTTGAGGAACTTCAGCCTCGACAGGAAGAGAAGATGAGAGAATTCCATGAAGAGCCACACATTGACTGCGACAGGAGAGGAAGTCTGCGAGCCATGAGTTGAGATTGTCGGGGATACCATAGGAAGAGAGTTTGGTGAGCATGGCAGGGTGCCAGACCATGTCGAAGGCATGCGATATGTCTAGTAAAGGGAGATGGATCTGATTTCATGTCTGGCATTGAGGATCTCCATCTATTGTTAGGAGAGCAGAAGCAGCATATCCAGGGTAGAGTGATCTGGTCTGAATCCAAATTTATGATAAAAATCAAGCCATTTCGAGAAGAGGGAGGATTTAATGTCTGAAGCAATGATGGATTCCATAACCTTGCTGATGATTGGGAGAAGGCTGATTGGTCTGTAGTTGCAGGGATCTGTTTTTGCACCTCTTTTTATGCAGAGCGGTAATGTTTGCTGATTTACAAGCAGATGGCAGATGACCTTGAGCAAATGAGAGGGTGAGTATAACAGAGTGTGTGAGCAAGAGCAGCAGAGCAGGTTTTTAGTACACGTGGACTGATGCCTTCTGGACTGGTTGCAGAATCTGAGTCGAGGTTTGACAGCAAACTCTCCACCTTGCCATGAGAAAAGGACAGAGTCCAGGAACAGTTGGGTGTGACTGGGTAAGCTGGTTGCAGAAAGCGATGGGTTTGGGACACAAGTGGTCTCTTCTTTCAGATATTTTTCCTGTAATTATCTCACTATAAAATTTGCCTCTATCGTGCCCCTTCCTCCAATAAATCAAAATTGCATTTCATGTATATTAACACTGTCTTTTCAATTTCTCCATGACTCTGTCTCATTTTCATTCCATGGTCCAACATCGACAGACCCTTATAGTTGTCCTGACTGTACTAAGGCATCATCCTTCCATTTATAAATATTCACTATTACATACATCAACCAGTCATTTTGGACAATGTCTCCCTTATAATTACATTGACCAATTTTGTGATTAAATTCACTCCAATATCACCAGATGCCTCCAGCATCTCTGTGACAATACCAGTGTTGCCTGTCGCTTTACCATCTTTCATTTCATCGATGACTTTCTTCACCCATTCATTCTTTATCTCAGGTTGTGGGCCCTATACTGTTTCCAAGAGAACCCCTCATTAAAGGCCCTGTCACACCTTGACGATTTAGCCAGAGTATGCCGACGTATGAAAAATTTGTCTAAAACGCTGGCACACGTCGAATATGTATGGGTAAGTTTTGTATACGTCGTAGTATGCTGGCATACGTCATAGTACACCGAGCTGTTAGACAAATTTTCCATGCTTGAAATTTTTTGACGTATGCCAGCGAATGACTCACACGTTCCGCATAACGCTGGCCATAAGTTGTAGGCACGTTACGCGATCGATGACACACGTCGACACACGTTACTTGTAAGTTACTCAGAAGTTGAAACACATTGAGGTAATGTTTCGCGTACCCGAAACCTATTTCTGACCTATGATAAACGTGTTGTAGGCACGTTACGCGATCGTTCACACACGTCGACACACGTTACTTGTAAGTTACTCATAAGTTGAAACACATCGAGATAATGGTTACCGTCAGTGTTCCAAACTCCCTGATTTTTTTTATTTTTTTTTTCTTCGGTATGACGGTGATGTTGACACTTCGATTTCTAGTGCGGTTATAATATAATATAATTAATAGGCTGCTGCTCAGCGATTTAAATCATAACCGCACTAGAAATCGACGTGATTCGACTTATGAGTAACTTACAAGTAACGTGTGTCAACGATCACGTAACGTTCCTGCAACTTATGGCCAGCGTATGTGGAACGTGTCATACGCCGAGTACGTCGAAAAATTTTCAAGATGCTGAAAATTTGTCGACGTACTTGGCGTACTACGACGTATGCCAGCATGCTATTAACGTATCCAAAACTTACCCATAACCTATTCGACGTGTGCCAGCGTATATAGGCAAATTTTTCATACGTCGGCATACGCTGGCTAAAACATCAAGGTGTGACAGCGGCTTGACACTTCGATGTCTAGTGCGGTTATGATTTGAATCGTCGAGCCGCAGCCTATTAATAGCCTATGCCACGTGATCGTTGGCGATACGCTGCCGCGTGCTATGCATAAGTTAGACTATCATTGGGCATAGGTTGTGAACGCCGACAACACGCTCAGCATTCGTTGATATAAGTTATCTATATGTTATCGAAACGTTCTGTGTACGTTACTAATACGTTATGCATACGTCCAACTCGTTATGAATACGTCCAAAACTGGAAAAAAACATCAATAGTTCAGCGTACGCCAGCGTTTTACATACATTTTGATACCTTGCCATACGCTGGCTAAAACGTCAAGGTGTGACAGGGCCCTTAGCAGGCGCTCAGAGTAACTCCTCCAAGCATTTCCAATCTCCCCATGGTCAACCAGTACATTTCCGATCTCACCCTTCACACATTGTTCTCCTCTCAGATCTTTACTTTGACTGATTATTTGCTTTGCTATCCTAAATATCTCCCATCTACTATCTGCATTATTTATAACATCTAACAGTGAATCCTGTGCTAAACTTTATAAACTTCCCTTCTTGCCCGACGTTTCACCACCAAGTATTCCTCCTTATTCCCTCCCTTTTTCCAAATCCTAAACGGTCTTCTTTTTTCTTGAATCGTCCTATCTACCTCATTCCATCACCATGTAGCCTCATGTCCAGCTGGGCCCTTCATACAGCCACATCTCTTATCAGTAGCATGCAGCAGCAGCAGCCCATCTTTTAAAGAGTCCCAACAACTTCTGCATCCTCTCCTACCATAGAATTTCCAAGATTCATTCCCAAAAGTTCCCTCTGGAAATGGTCCTTTACATTTTGATCTCTTAGGTTCCATACTCATCTCCTTGGGACATAAAGTTTCCTCTTTTCCTGACTCCAATTTAACTTAACATCACACATTAGCAGCCTATGTTGTTAGGCATATTCTTCTCCAACTCTTGTTTTCACATCCTTAACCAAGTTCCTTTCTAAACTCTGAACTAGAAAGTGGTTTTTCTGGCTCGTTATGCCTCCTGACTCAAGAGTGATTGGTCTGCTTGGCCTCTTCTTAAACATTGTGTTGCAGACGACCATGTCTAAAGCGTCCCCAAGCTCAAGTATTCTTACACGTTCAGTGTTTCTAGCTCCGAAACCTGACCTACCATGCACACCCTCATATTGTTCTGCAAATTCTCCAACATGTCCATTCAAGTCCCCCTCCCATCACAACAACTTCTCTCTCGCTAATCCATGAAACAACATACGTCAGTGTGTCCAAAAACTCATCCTTCTCCTCCTCACTTATTCCTGTCTGTGGAGCATATGTTGATACTATTGTTAATATATGCTTATCAAGCCACAGCTTTAGAAATATATACATATATATATATATATATATATGTATATATATATTCCTAATGTTACAGTGTGAATGTATAATAACAAAATTAGCCTTCCTGAAAACTATTGTTGAGAATTAAAATTTTAGTATACTTTGACAGTATTTTATTTGCTGAAAAAGTTTAGTTGTCAGGTCATTCGGTGAAGGTTGAAAAATATGTTTATTTTTTTCTGTGGGTAATGGATGAATGGAATTTGCACATTTACACAACATAAACAGAAATGGTAGAAATTATTGCTCCCCACCTCAAATTTAGCTTTCTTTGCAAGTCGGCTCCTTTGGTGTCAATTTTTGGGGGATTTTTTCCCCGATATCGATATATCGGTGGCCTCATACCAGTATATCAGTATAAAAAATAATATATTTTTTAAATGAGATCCCAAAAAGATGTAATGGTCCAATGGTTCATTACATATTCATATATGACATACCCATCATTGAGACATGGTAATTTTTCAAGGTATTCCCACACAGAGCTTTTTCCCCCATTACAACGATTATTTTACTTCAAACTTCAACTTGCATAAAAATGATTTTGTTTTAAAGTGAGATCAGTATTGGTAATCGGCACAGGCCAGTATCGCTAGCGCAGATCGCCATGTTGATAATCGGCACAGGTCGGTATGACTATTGCAGATAGTGGTACCGGTAATCACCACAGGCCGGTACGCCTATCGTGGATTGCCATGTCGGTAATCGGCACAGGCTTTCTAAAGGACATCCGATTCATTAAAAAAAAAAAAATTGGCAATTGCTTTGAAAACAGCCACAAGGGCAAAGAAAAACGTGATTGCTTGCATGGTATTCGGGTGCTGAGGGTTAAAAGTTAAAACCTACTGTACCTACTTCTTGGTACGTTTTGACATCATACATTCTACAGTTTCAGGTGCAGCCGAGTGCATCAAAGCTTTTAATATAATGTGCAATATTTAAAGGTTGTAAACACCTTTTTTCAATTTGTTAATGATATACCGATTTGTTTTTTTTGATACCGATTTTTTTTTTTTCTCGCTATACCAGTTTATTCAAAATTCCAATAGCCTACCGGTATATTGATTTGAAAAATTATACCAGTATAACCGGTCTCTCGATATATTGCCGGACTCTTTAGCAAGTTTCCTCCATTATGTCATATGAACTTACTTTCTCTTTTCTTTTTGATCCTCGACAACTCTACCACTCTCCCTTTTCTCCAACATTTTCCTTTTCTTTCTTTCCTTTCTCATTTTTTACAACTCAGAGCCACTGGGGATGGAATTTGTAAATTCCTTTTAGTACATATTTTGACTATGATATCAAGCTTTCATCAGTTGTGACCAAGTATATGTTTGAGGATTTTGGTGTCATGATTAAAGCAGAATTTTTTTAATTGTTCTTCTGCAATTGTAAACACCTCTACAATAACAACTTTTATTTAGCAACCTGACAGCTGTAACCACAATATGCTCAAATTAGCTTATTAGATATGATCTTGTGACATATCCATGCAAGCATGACACACAATGGTTTTAGGAACTAGTCTAACTGATTGTTTAGCATTGCAAACTGGTAAGGACAAGTGTTCACAATATGTTATTAAAAAAAGACTTCATAATTGTGCAACGACTTCACACAATTACTTGATCCACTTAAATTATTTGTTTGAAGCAGTCTAATGTAGCCATATAAGGCTGTAACCACATATATGCTATTGGAGCACTGGTTACATTAGATGCAACGTCAACATTAATTTATCTAGGGCACTGGTTATCAGGTCTACGTTTTCATGTGGTGCTTTGCATCTTTGATGTCCATCTTAAATCAGACCTGATGTTCTGGAATTCAAATCCAAAATCATCCACCTCGAACAGCTAAACTACTCTGCAATCAGCGGGTGATGAGGGATGAAGTGAAATTCCACAACCAGGGTATGTTCAGTGAGACACAAGAATGATTTTCATCTTCCCTTAGGGGAGTTTCTGCAGAAATGTTTTTCACAATCCATCTCGTGTGCTGCAGTGAACTCACTTAACATGATATGTACCTTTATAAATGTTTATTGAAAGCTGCAAAAAGGTTATTGCGAAAAAGGATTGATTTCTATTGTTTGTTAATCTCATGCCCATCCATCCTATCCATTGGGACCATACTCTGTGCAGAGCGATGATGCTGCCTATGCAGTCTCCTTGGTTATTGGGCACAATTCTGGACAGGTCGCCACTCAGACACAGGTCGCCACTCCGCCACTCCAACATGTGTCAGCTTATATGCTGACACTAATATATACATATAATGCCTGGTTATAGCTTAATGGTTAGGGTGGTGGGCTTGGGATCCAAGGGTCCTGAGTTCAAATCCCGCTCAGCTGTTGAATTAATACCAGGTGGAGTTAACTCGACCTGTCATCCTTCCGAGGTATCCTTCAGGTATCCGAGGTGTCATCATCCATCAGCATGCTGGTATCCTGTGTCCATGATTGTGCCCAATAGCCAAGGAGATTGCTAAGGCAGCACCAACGTTCTGCACAGAGTATGGTCCCAATGGATGGATGGATATATATATATATATATATATATATATATATATATATATATATATATATATATATATATATATATATATATACACTTCTGGGCAAAAGTCTTAGGCAGTATCTGCCTAAAATAGATAGAGATTGGAGATCTTGAAGAATTAGGATGTGGTAAGTCGAGTGGAAATTAATGTATGAAAAGCATGTTTCAATAATAGTATGAGCAGACATCATTCAGATTTATCACAGAAAGATTTGGAAGTATTGCATTGTTGATGGACTCCCAGAACATAGTGTTCTGTGCATGCTTTTCCCAGCAAAAATGAAAGATAGTATCAGAACATGGGATCTTCATATTCTCCATCTCCATCCCTTTCCTTGTAAATCATATTCTACAATAGAGCTGCTTTAACACCAGTTGGATATACACTTAATTAATGTTGATCAAAACACATTTTGTGACCACTCATCCTATTCTGTCATTTTTGTTTTGTGGAAGAAACAACACACACACACACACACACACACACACACACACACACACACACACACACACACACACACACACACACACACACACACACACACACACACACACACACACACACACACACACACACACACACACACACCACTATCCACACCGTTTTGAATAGGCTTTTTAACCTTCTTATTTTAAGATTCCTCATGGAAAATGAACTCCTGATAAATTGACTAGCATAATGTATCCTAATTGATTATTTGTTATAAGATAGCCAGCTTGTCACTGTGCTTTGACCATTTTTTCGTCAATTCAAAGTAAAGTTAGTCCTATGAAATGCAACACGAATACTCTAGTTACTCGTGTCATTCATGTGCCTGCATGCTGACACTTTGGAGTTCACTGTTTTCGCCTTTGTACATCTTGACTTGGCAGAATTGAAGTGGTAAGACTTTGTTGGATCGTAGAGTTTGGGGGAAAAACTCATTAGTGATGGAAACGTTTGCTTATGCAGGGTAAAGTTTGGAGCCAAAGGGTGTGGTGAAAGAGAGTGAGGGGAATACATATATATATATATATATATATATATATATATATATATATATATATATATATATATATATATATATATATATATATATTTCTCTTCTTCTTCTTCCGGCTGCTCCCGTTAGGGGTCGCCACAGCGGATCATCCGTTATGATCTGCATAATGATTTGGCACAGGTTTTATGCCGGATGCCCTTCCTGACGCAACCCTGGTCGCCTCTTACGACACAGGGATATATATATATATATATATATATATATATATATATATATATATATATATATATATATATATATATATATATATATATATATATATATATACACCAAAATTCATTCAATTTTCATGCCATTGTGGTTCCATTGATCAGATTTTTTTTGGTCCACTGCCCATCTCTGCTTTTGTGATGTTTAAAAGAATTTAATATACAAGTACTTAATGTTTATGTAACAATTGTTGCTGGAACCCTCAACAAAGAATGAATTACTTCTGCATCACTGGGTGGTCTGTGCAGCGGCATCCGCTTGTCATCAAGAGTTGGACATCAGTGCACACATCCCACGGAGCACTTTTGTGCTTCTTGCAACACATTATTCAACCTGACAGGAAGTCATCCATGGAATGTTAATGTGAGAACAGCCCAATTCAGGGTGTGTCAACTTTCCTCTTGCTGGGAGTGGCAGCAGAGAACAACCATGCACAATGACCACCCGAGGTTTCTCAGCAATATATACATGTGATTTAGAGAATCTCTTTAAAAAGTTCCGTCCTGTTACTTTCAGTTTTTGTGTGTATTTGTTTGCAGATTTTCCTTTCTGAAGGGTGTGTCTAGCTAAGTTGGTTTGTAGCAGAAACGTCTTGTGACAGGTCGGTTTACAAGTCTATGAATAAGATTACAATAAGAAAACGGTTATTTTGTTACAGGGGGAACAACTCACAGCTGCGGCATCATGCAAGTATGCATGCATCTTTTAAATACACAATACAATGTTGTGCTAACTTGATTAGCATCTTGTATCAAGGGGGACAAGACATTCCACTGCAAAAGAATGCCCTGAGATGGTGCAGGGCCATTGGTGAAAGGGAATAAGACTAAGATCTTAGGTATAACTCTTATGTATTTCAGGAAGACCTTGTGTATTGCTTATATCCAATTGTATCAAATAGCTCAAATAATCCTTTAGTTCCACCAGAGATCTATGTACAGGTTGCGTGAATACTGATGTACTTTTCATCTACCTGCTACTCACAAGGTGGTTTGGAATGTAAGGTCAAACCGATTTCTCAAAGATACTCCAGTGAACAACAACGACACGTGAACAACCCCGCGCATAATCCACATTACCTTGGAAAGAAATAGACAATAGACACATGTGTACTGTACTTTTATTTATTTTGGGGATTGATTGCAGTTACTGCATACCATCTGAAGTCGACTTTTTAATTTTGCATTCTCTACAACATTTATATAACAATTTCTGGTACACTTGAATGCTGCAAAATCTGTCAACAATTTTGTTGAATTTTTTTTTATGCAGTAGGGTGAAGATTTTGAAAGTTGAAAATGGCTTGAATTATCTTGTTCATAAATACAGTGAAATGTCAGTTATAAAAACTTTCAGTCTTCATGTTGTGGGTTTGAAATACAGCTACATACATGTTTTTGCTTTCTTTGTATACAAAGTGAAGGGTTGTGGAAGAGCAAGATCACTGAATGGATAACGACACAGCAGAATAAAATGAACAGTAGAAAGAGTCGGGGGGGTGGGGTGGGGGGGGGGGACGGCACAAACAGCAGAGTTGAAGGACAAAATAAAGGGAGATTGGACAAATAAGGAAAGAATGAGATTGAAGAGAATGCAGAAGTTGATTCCACAAGTGGGGAAAAAGAGGAGCGAAAGAGTGGAGGTTAGCAGTGATTCTGGAGTTTTTTGAGTTTCACCAGAAAGGGCTTGGAGACAGTAAGTAACCTGCTGGCAATGCAAAGTGATAGGCACATAGACTGGGCTTCATCGCAGGAGATTCCAATGATCTTTAAGGCCTTGAAAGAGTGAGACAGGGGTGCCAGCCCAGAGGGGAGAGCAGTACTCCATCAATCTGCAGATGAAGGCATTGGAGGTGGATAGGGTTTCAAGTGTGCCAAGTAAGGACTTTGTACGACATAGGATGCCCAGTCGGCGAATGGCTTTGGAGGCCAAATTTGAAATTTGGTTTGAAGAAAGATCATGGCTGAGAGTGAGACCCAATAGGTTGAGTGACTGAACTTCTTCAAGAGCATTGTTAAGAAAGTAGATGGGAAGGTTTGCCGTATGGTCCTGAGAGAGATAGACAGAGACAGAGACAGAGACAGAGACAGAGACAGATATAGAGATCGATGTGTCAGGATTGAAAGACATATTCCAAACGTTTGACTAGTTTGTGATTTTTGTCATTTGTCTGAAGAAAGGGAAGAGGCTGCTGCCTGGCCTATCTCAAAGATGAGGAATGTCATGACAGAAGGTGAAGTGTCATCAACAAAGAGATAAAGAGGATTTTCCAGAGTCAGAAAGATCAGTGATGAAGATTAGGAATAAGAATGGGACCTATAAGACTGCCTTGGGGCATTCCACCATTGACAGGGCAAGGAGATGAAGGGATTCCACTGACAGCTACATGTTGGAAATGAGAGTAGCAGAATTGAAGAGTGGAGTTGACCTTGGATGCCATACATCGGTGTATAGTTTGGAGAGAAAGGTAGGATGGCAGATGATATTGAAAGCTTGAGCTATGTCCAGTGAGTCAGCCATGATCTCTTTTCTGATATTGAGGGCTTCCATCCATTGTTGGGAGAGTAGAAAGAACATGTCCAAGGTAGAGTGACCTTGTCTTAATCTGAATTGATCTGAGATGATATCATTGGAAAATGGAATGATTTGTTGTCTACTACACTGATGGATTCCATGACCATGCTGATAGTTGAAAGTAAGCTGTAAGGTATGTCGTTAAACTGATTTTTTTTTTCTTCACTTTTTTATGTCATGCAGTGATGTTTGCTGACTTCCATTTGGAATGAAGATGACCTAGGCCAAATGAAAGGGTGAAAATGGTAGGAAACAGGATGTGCAAGAGTAGCAAAGCAGGTGTTTTGGACACGCGAGCTGATGCCGTCCGGTCCAGTTGAAGAATCAGATTTGAGGGTTGCCAGAAATGTCTCCACTTTCTCAGGTGAAAAATACAGAGAGTGCTGGAGCAGTTGGGTATGAATGTAATGGGTGGGTACACAGAGTGAGGGATTGGGGACACAAGATTTGGAAGCAAATTCAGAATTGAGGCATTCAGCTTTCTCACGAGCAGAGTCCGTTGTTGTAACATCTGAAGTGAGGGAAGGGATGGAGGGGAAATATCTCCAGAAACAGACTTGTCAAGACACTACCATGTTTTCTAGGAGGGAGCCAAGTTTGAAAGTTCAATCTTGAGGTTGGGCAGATATTATTTTCTGGCTCTCCTGAGAGTGGACACACTTGTTGTTGGCTTTGTGGAATGATCTGAGATTGCCTTTGGTCAGGTTTTCCTTCCAGAAATAGAATAGTTTTTTCAGAGCAACTGCCTCACCCCAGGATTCAGTGTACCATGGGTGGGTAGAAGGGTAGGATAACTGAAGACAAGCTAGGATGGATCTGTGCATAAGAGAGAGCAAGTTTCTGTGGAAGAATTCCATGTGGAGTTAATATCAGGGGCAGTTGATATGGGAGACCAGTCCAGAGGTGTGATGGCTGCTTGCAGTCCCTGCCCTGCCGATCTACCTGAGTGAACTGCCCGAATCGTCAGCACTGAGGCATTTCTCTGAGAGTATCTTTTATTTTCTCTGATATATTTTTCTCTGAGAATAGCCAAAGAGAGTTGAGACATTTTTCCTTATTTTGAGCAGTTGATTCGGTGATGCCATTTGAGGTAGGGAGGAGACTGAGTAGCATCCACCAGAAAGGGACTTGGAAAGAGGTGCCATGATTACTTTGAGGAAGAAGGAGAGTTCAGCTTTAAGACTTTGATGAACAACAAGGGACTTTCATGAACAAAATTATGTCCAAAGATTTAATTCAGTTTAAGATTTGATTATGGTTGAGCCTGAACATTTTACAGTATGATGTCTTCTGGCTTGCCTCAGGATGGACACACTTGTTGCGAGCCTCACAATGTGACCTAAAGTTATCTTCAGGTGTGTTAGCCTTCCATTTCCATGTTGCAAAAGAAGCTGTTTGGCCGCAATAGCCTCACTGCTAAAATATTCTGTTTACCAGAGCTGGAAAAGTATAGATAGGATATCTGCAGAAGTGAGCATGGATATTTTAGCTTCAGATATGTGTTTGAGAAAGTAGGCATCTATGAAAATTTTCACAGGTGAATCAATATAAGATGTTGTAGAAATGGCAGCCCAATCCATTTTTGTGAAGGCAGATTGCAGTCACTGCCAGTTGCACATAATAGTGGCAGCAGAGCACGAGGTCAATGCGGCAGAACGTGAGGTCAAGTTGTTTGTTGAATTCGGTTATTAATTATTCTTGACATGATGAAACAATTTTGCTGTGAAAATTTTTAGATCCTCATGGAGGATCTCAAAGTCTTACTCACGTTGTTGTTCTTCATCTTCTTCTTGTGGACTTTTTTGTTTCACAGCCGACAGTTTTCATCAAAACTTCCTGAAACTTGGCATACATATGTAAAAATACCCTGCGCAGACAGGAACCATCTCCGATTTTGAAAATTCCTTCTAGAAAAAAAGTTATGACGTCAAAATATCTCCGCTAATGGAAATCGCCTAAAAAAAATTATCTCCGAAACTAGGCAAGCTTTTTGAATTCTGTTTGCGGGAATCGAACAGGGCATTAGCAGAGATGAATTACCGCACATATGATGCATCACTATGACGTCATATCAATTTTTATGACGTCATCTTTTGACATTTTTTGTTTCACAACCCAGAGTTTTCATCGGATCTTCGTGAAGCTTGCCATGTATATGCAGAAAGCCCACGCGCAGGCAGTAACCATCTCCAATTTTGGAAATTCTTCCTAGAAAAAAAGTTGACGTCATAATATCGCCGCTAATGGAAATCGCCTATACCATTATCTCCGAAACTAGGCAAGCTGTTTGAATTTTGTTTGCAGGAATCAAGCCGGGCATTAGCACAGATAATTTATCGCAAACCTGATACATCACAATGACGTTATATTCGTTTTTATGACGTCATCATGAAGAGGATGAGGATCTTTTTTTTTTTTTTTGTATACCTTGGTCGAGGCTCGTATGAGAGCGAACACACAACTCACAGCAAGGAGGCATGAGACAAGAGGGGCGGGAGTGGAAGGGACAAAACAGTGGGGAACAGACACATTAGGTGAACTGTGGAAGGGAGAGGGATGGGGATGGGACGGGGAACATGGCGAAGAGAAGATGGACATTTCAGGGACTTTCAGGAAGGAAAGCAGGAGAAATGTAGGAAGTGGGCTTGGGTGGATTATCGGGGGTAGAAAAGATCGAGGATTTGGATGGGGGAAGATAAGAGGTGGTGGTGAACAGCTGTTTTGAAAGCCTGGAGGGAAGAATGGGAAAGAATAGAGTGAGGAAGTTTATTCCAAAGGCGGTAAAAAGAGGAATGAAAGAGTGAAGAGGAGCAGTGATTCGTGATTTTGGTAGTTTTACCAGAAGGGGGTTGTTGGCAGACCTTGAGCGCCCTGTGGAAATGTGGTGGGGACAAATCACAGAGAGAGCAGGGGGGGCAAGGCTGGAGAGGAGTCGGTAGAAGACAGAAAGACCACCGACCAACCTGCGGTGATTGAGTGAGAGGCCCAAAGACTCAGCTTCATTGCGGGAGATGCCGATGATCTTAAATGCCCTGGTTTCGACAGCGTGAAGCCGAGGAAGGTGGGAGGCAGGAGCACCAGCCCAGAGGGGAGAGCAGTACTCCATCAGGCTATGGACAAAAGCTTTGTAAGTGGTCAGAAGCTCAAGAGGGCCGAGGAAGGACTTAGCACGACGGATGATTCCCAGTCGGCGACTGGCTTTTGAGGCAAGGTTGGAAATGTGACTTTCCCAGGAAAGGTCATGGCAGATAGTGAGACCCAGAAGCTTGAAAGAAAAGACTTCTTCCAGAGGATTGTTGAGAAAGTGGATGGGGGGGTTTTGTAAACGGTCCTTTCGAAGAGACATAGTGAGAGTGTGAGATTTGTCTGGATTGAAAGACATGTTCCACGTGTTGGACCAGTTTGTGATTTTGTCCAGATCTGCAGTGAGCGAAGAAGCTGCTGCTTGCCGGTCTGAGGGATGACAGATAGTATGGCAGAGGGTGGAGTCATCGGCAAAGAGAAATAGAGGATCTTAGCTCATTTGAGCTTAACTTAATCATGAGGAGACATCTGCTCTTCTCACTATTGTGTTGTGGAAGAATAGAGGATGCAGCCATTGGGAAATGCATGCGATTATAATTCCTGCGCACGACTTCAAATTCTAACGATAATGGAGCAAATGGGATTTCACCGAAGCTCCAAAATTAATATTTCGTAGAATTAGCACCACCTTTGGTGGTAGCCGATAATACAAAACATCATCCTTAATCTTGTATGTTGTGATTCATAAAATTTCTTTGAAAATGTCCAAAAATTGGAACATGCATTTCCAAGACTGTTATCATCTGAGCTCAAGTGTTTGAACATCGGTATTGCAGCACCCTCTGAAGTTCGGAGACTGGATATTGGTGAGATCATGGCGGGTGGTTACACTGACTGTTGGTCTGGTCACTCTGATGGTTGCTGTGTCCAATAAGCTGACTCTAATGATAATTGAGGTAATACCGGTCAATGAGCGTCTTATGAGACAAAGGATTTGTCACTCATTGGGTGTTGTTTCCCTGGTCTCTGTATCAACTCTGACTAAGGCCAGTGATCTCACTGTGAAGGATGCATTCTATGCCATGCTCGAGTCTGTGGTTTACCAGTGCCCCAGGCAAGATACTCGTCCAGTCTTGGGGGATTTTAATGCATTAACTGGAACTGATAGGGATGATTATGAGACATGTATTTGGTCCCAAATGGGCTTGTTGTAGCAACTCTGAAGTTGTAGCTTAAAACTGGGAAAATGGCACCATCCCAGCCTAGGCTGGATGTTTGCAAGCTCAAGGATGAGAGGGAAGCTGAGGAGTTTGCAAACAGGCTGAGTGGGGATTTGGCGGGTCTGAGTGCTTTGGGGAATCCTGAAGAGTTGTGGAGTGCCTTCAAGACCACCATCGTTGATGTTGCCAGTGTATGTATTGGAACTCACCAAAGGGTGAAGAAGAACTTTGTTTCTCAAGTGGCACTGGATACAGGGCCAGGCTTGATTGCAGAGCTGAGCTGTTAAGGGAGTTGAGGCATAAAATTGTACGTGCGCTGAGGGTGGACAAGGAGGCCTATGTGCGAGGAATCTGTGAGGGGGGTAGAGCATCACCTGTGGTCAAGTGATTCTCATCCTGCTTGCAGAGGAATTTGCACATTGCGTTCCTCCAAGCCCATCCCTCGGTTTACGGCAGTTAGAGTGGAGGGGGTGGGCTCTTGACAGAGGAGTCCGAAGTGAAGGCCCGCTGGGCAGGTTACTTTGAGCAGCTGTTGAGTTGCATGTCAAGGTGTTAATATCTCTAGTGCTGACCCTCCAATCAAATTTGACCAGCCTTTGTTTGTGGAAACACAGGCTGCAGTGAACTGGTTGAAATGGGGGTAAAGCTCCTAGGATCTGTGGCATCCATGCTGAAATCCTCAAGGCTGGTGGAAATGCTGTACTTGTGCCGGTGCATGCAGTTCTGTGCTCTGCCTGCAACACAGGCATCATCCCAACTGACTGGAAGATGGGCCTTGTTGACCCTCTCTGGAAAGGGAAGGGTGATCGCCAGGACTCCAACATCTACCAAGAGATGACGCAGCTCTGAGTGCTGGGCAAGGTCTTCACTCAGATAATTATTGATAGGGTTCGCCACCATCTGCTTGAGCACCTGCGTCCAGAGCAGTCAGGCTTTTCAGCAAAGAGGTCAACGATTGATTGTATCTTTGCTCTTTGGGTCCTCACTGAACGTAAAAGATTTTTGGCAGGGGCTGCTTCCAGCCTATGTTGATCTGTGCAAAGCATTTTATTTATTGAATTGGGAAGCCCTCTGGAAGATTCTTTGTCTTCGTGGGGTGCCACCAAAACTGATCAATCAGACTTCTGAACTATACTCTGGAACTGAGAGTGCTATGAGATGTAGTGATACCATCTCTGACTTATGTCCAGTTGTTACTGGAGTTCGGCAGGGATGTGTACTCGCTCCCACACTTTTCAGCGTTTGTCTGGACTGGATTCTTGGGTGGATGTCAGAGAGATCAAGCTGCAGTGCATCGTTTTGGAATGTCAAGATCTCTGACCTTCATTTTGCAGATGATGCAGTCATCTTTGCAGAGACTCTGGATATTCTTTTGGGGGCCCATGAGGTGCTGAATGCGGAGTCAGAGCCGCTGGGATTACGGGGTTCGTGGGTCAAAACTAAGATCCAGGCTTTCAATGACATCTTGGATGCTGCGATCTTGTCTGTACCTATTTGTGGTGACGATGTTGAGGTCATGGAGAAATTCAGTTTCTTTGGCAGTGATATTCATGTCTCTGCTGGCTGTGAGCCAGAGGTCACTAGATGTCTGGGTCGGGATTCATGGATTCACTGGATCATGGGGTGTGGCGCTGTCAGTACCTGTGCAGGAGGCTGAAAATCCGAGTCTTCAGGTCCTTGGTGCTTCCAGTCTTGCTCTACAGATGTGAGACTTGAAGTTTGACCAGGGTTCTGAGACGGAGACTTAATTCCTTTGGCACTAGGTCTCTTCAGAGAATCCTTTGCTATCGCTGGTCAGACTTTTTGTCCAACAAGCAGTTTCTGAGAGAGACTCAAATGAGTGTTGTTATCTGCATAGTCCATGAGCGTCAGTTGTGGCTGTATATACACTTGGCTCATTTTCCTGACGCTGATCCTGCTCACCAGATTCTCTCAGCAAGGGCGCCTCATGAGTGGAGGAGGTCAATGGACTGACCATGTTCCTCGTGGTTGCAGCAGGTCGATCAGCATCTCAACAAGATGGGAATGGGCAAGGCATCTGCCTGGGGGATGGACAGACGGATCCCCCGGAGTAACTGCGGATGGTGGACACAGCGACGCGCTGCTGCGGCACATTATCCCATATCTGACCTGACCTGACCTTGCATTTGGTCAGCATTAATACTTATTCATGTTTTCCTGAAAAATGTATACAACTCAAATTTGACAAACTTTTTGCTTTCTGCCATTAATAAATATCTCAAACTCTAAAATTCAATGGAGATTGCTCTTCGTTTAGATTATATTATATGTTTTACTTTTTTCAAAACACTAGGATGGAGAACAAAGAAGAGGAGTATTTTTTTATTTTTGGCAAATTACTTCTCCAATTGAACAACTTTGTTTTGCAACGTTTGTCCACATATCAAATGGCAGTGTCTCAGTCTGTAGGAGAGCCTTGTAGAATAGAGTTGAATGCACTGGAAAAACTGGGACAGAGCCCTTTTTCCTTCAGGCCATTTGAATGTAAAGTCATTGAGATGGCCTGTTCGTGCTCCCACCTGAACGTCTTGCACTTGATACAATGAACACAGGTTCAAGTCTGCTCTTTATGTTTGTCCATTGCCTAATGATGTCCTGGTAAATTGTTGAAAAGTGCATTCATATCTACTTATGTATTTGTTCTGCACATGTCATAGGTAAAGGTACAAGCTTCTCCACGCGCCTAAAAGATCAGTTACCAACAAGTAAACAAACAAATCGTCATGTTAAAATATTATTTTTCTGCATTACATTGCGTTGGATTTGTTCTAGTTGTAGAATGACATAGCTGAGTCACCAACGTTACTCTTGAGTTTTTGTATTCTGTGCTGTGTCACGTGATTGGGTTTTCGTATATCATGCCTCGCCCGCTAGGGGTGGCAGGAGTGTGCTTCTGGTCGCGCAATAAAGCGGAGTAGATGGTGGCCCGCATGCTTCTTGCGTCCCACTGCACCGCTTACACTCTAGTTGGCTGACGAGGATGGTTGAATACGGACTTATGCCCGTTTTCGACGGAGACGACTTCGAATTGTTTTCGGAGCAATTGGAATGCTATTTCCACGCGAACGATGTGGTCAACGAGAGCAAACAGAAGTCGATCTTGCTCGCTTCGCTTTCGCCGGAGCATTATCGGCTGCTGGGTGATTTAGTGGCGCCGAACAGGCCCCGGGATGACGAGCTGTCGTTTCGGGACATTGTGGAGAAAATGAAAGCACACATGGCACCGGAGAAGTCATTGCAGCTCGCTCGATTCCAGTTCGATCGCCTCTCGAAAGGGGCAGAGGAACGCGTCGCTGAGTTCGTGGCGCGGATTAAGCATTCTTCCGTGGCCTGCAAGTTCACGGCAGGGGAGCGGCCAGCTCGGCTCAGAGATCGTTTTATTGCTGGTTTACGAGATGCGAAGATGGTTTCAGCGGTTTTACGGCTGAAGGATGAAGCCATTACATTCGACTCGGCGGTCACCACGGCTACAGCGGTCGAGCAGACTCGCGGGGATGTTCGAGCCATCACCGGCCACGCGGGGTCGCGGGTACCCCGGGACGCGCGCACGACCTTCGATGCGGGTCGGGCGTCGCCACGCGGCCGCGCGTGCGGCGGGGTGACCCCGCGGACATGCTTGGGATGTGGAGGTCGACACCTGCGCCGTGCATGCCCGTGTAAAGGCAACGTGTGTTTGAATTGTCACAAGGTGGGTCATTTGGCGCGTGTGTGTCGTGGGGCGACGGCCACCGTTAAGGTCATGGACGGCGATGTGCGAGGCGACTCGGGGCGGAACCAGCGGCCGTTGTTGAGCCTGTTTTCAATTGGCCCGGCGAAGCCGCGCCCGATGACGGTGGAAGTTGAAGTGAACGAAACGCCGATCACGTTCCAGGTCGATACGGGAGCAGCGGTGTCGCTTATCGGCGAACAGACCGCGTGTAGACTCAACGGCTTGAGGCTTATCAGGTCAAACCTCACGCTGTTCACGTACACCCGCGAGAAGATAACGCCAGTCGGGATGGCAGACGTGTCTGTGCGGTACCAAGGCCAGGTCGCCACGCTTCGGGTGTACGTCGTGCGGGGGAGCGGGCCGTCTCTCCTCGGCCGAGATTGGATGGCCCGCATCAGGCTAGACTGGGCCGCAGTTCACCTTGTGAAACCCGTGCCGAGCCAGTGGGAGGATCAGTTGGAGGAGATTCTTCAAAGACATCAAGGGTTGTTTAGCGACGACCTTGGGAAACTCAAGGGCATGGAAGCGAAACTCTTCTTGAAGGAGGGGGTGGTTCCTCGGTTTTGTAAACCACGTCCAGTGCCGTATGCCCTGCGGGACAAGGTCAAGGGTGAACTAGATAGGCTGGAGGCCTGTGGAGTGATCGAACGGGTGTCGTGCTCGGATTGGGCCACCCCGGTTGTCACGGTGCTGAAACGGAATGGAGACGTCCGATTGTGCGGGGACTTCAAATCCACGGTTAACCCGGGGCTCAGCGTGGAGCAATATCCATTGCCGTCAATCGATGAAATATATGCGCGATTGGCGGGGAGTCAATACTTCACGAAGCTAGACCTGCGTGATGCATATTTTCACCTGCCGATGGATCCCGGGAGTAGGGAGCTTTTGACAATCAACACGTGTCAAGGGCTCTATCGATATACCCGACTCTGTTTTGGGATTGCTTCAGCCCCAGCTTTGTGGCAGAAAGCCATGGATCAGGTTTGCATTGGCCTGCACCCTCAGACCTACCTGGACGATGTGCTCATTGCAGGGAAAACGGCGGACGAGCATCTTGCGAACATTGCCCAAGTGCTGACAAAGCTAGAAGCGTGCGGCCTGCGCTTGAACAGGGACAAGTGCGCGTTCTTCAAGCAGCGCTTGGAATACCTCGGGCACATCATCACGCCGGAGGGGCTGTTAAAAGGTCCTCGGAAGGTGGAAGCTATTCAACACATGCCACCGCCTCGTGACAAGACGCAGCTGCGCTCGTTCATTGGTATGGCCCAGTATTACCAAAGGTTCGTGCGCGGGCTCAGCTCACAACTTGCGCCGTTAACGCGGTTGCTCAAGAAGGACGAGCGCTGGGCTTGGGGGCCTGCACACCAGGCGTCGTTCGACCGCTTCAAGCGGCTGCTCACAGAGGATACGGTCCTCGTGCACTACGAGCCTGCGCGTCCGCTCCTATTGGCATGCGACAGCTCTGCATATGGCATCGGGGCAGTGCTCTCCCACAGGATGGACGATGGTTCCGAGCGGCCTGTTTGTTTTGCATCCCGGACCCTGTTCACAGCAGAGCGCGGATATGCCCAGATTGAGCGTGAGGCTCTCAGCCTCGTCTGGGGTGTGCGGAGGTTTCATCAATATCTGCTGGGGCGGCATTTCACTTTGCAGACGGATCACAAACCGCTTCAATTCATCCTGAGACCCGAACGCGGGGTACCGGTGGTAGCAGCCGCGCGAATCCAGCGGTGGTGTCTGTTTCTGGGTGCTTACGATTATGATATTCAGTTCCGAAGCACCGAGAAGCATGCTAACTGCGACGGGCTCTCACGCTTGCCGTGTGCGGAGGGTCCAGCTGCGTCTGAGTTGAGCGACCGGGTCGATGTGTTCGCGCTGGGCCAGGTCCAAAGTGGGCCGGTCACGGCCAGGCAGGTCGCGGTGGAATCGGCTCGTGATCCGGTGCTTGCCCGTGTCGTCCAGGCGATTTCTACGGGGAATTGGAGCGATCTGCCTTCGACACCGGCATTTCAGCCTTTCACGTCACGCGCAGCGGAGCTGTCGTTGGTCCAACGGTGCGTAATGTGGGGAATGAGGACAGTGATTCCACCGAAGTTCAGGCAGCGGTGTTTGGAAGAACTGCATGTCATTCACCTTGGCATCGTGAAGACCAAGAGTCTTGCTCGTAGCCTGTTGTGGTGGCCGGGGTTGGACAAAGACATTGAGCAGTTGGTTAAGCGTTGCGCCACGTGCCAGACAGATGCTGATAACCCGCGTCGAGCTTCGGGTCTCTGGCCTGTGCCAGACCGAGCTTGGCAGAGGGTCCATGTAGATTTTGCGGGACCGGTTAATGGCAAAATGTTTTTGATTGTGATCGATGCATTCTCTAAATGGCTGGAGGTTGTAGTAATACAGCATACATCAGCAAACATTACAGTAGAGAAACTGCGGACGATCTTTGCTAATTAAGGGTTGCCGGAGATCCTGGTCTCTGATAATGGTCCGCAGTTCATCGCAGGTGTGTTTGATGAGTTTATGCGCCAGAATGGTATTCGACACCTCAGGTCCGCACCGTATCACCCTGAGACGAATGGCCAAGCTGAGTCGTTTGTCAAGATGTTGAAGCGGGCTTTGCGCAGGGGGGGTGTTGCACCTGTGCAGACGGTGGTCGATGTCTTTTTGCTCCATTACAGGAACGCAGTTCATCCTGTCACGGGTGATTCGCCTGCCATTCGTCTCTATGGACGGGCTTTGCGGTCCAGGCTGGATTTGCTGCGACCTGGAGGGTCGGGGAGTGGGGCAATGTCGCGTCCGACGCGGCTGCGCAGCTTCGAGGTGGGGCAGCGGGTAATGGTACGCGATTATTTCCACGGTTCCAAATGGGTGCCGGCGGTGGTCTCTGTGGTGCTGGGGCCGGCGAATTGCATGGTGCGGACTGATGGTGGGGATGTGTGGAAGCGGCACGTGGACCAAATGCATGATCGCTGTTCAGCGTCACCCCCCCCACACCTCCCCGGGCCGAACGATGCGGGACCCCCACCGGTAGTATCGCCGGCACCTGATGTTGTGTCGCCGGGGCTGGTTGGGCCGACGCCAAGGGGGTCTTCGCCTGATGCCGTCCTGCCCGGGGACGTCGAGCAGGCTGGGCGGTCGGGGGTGGCTGGTGTTGCGGAAAGTGCGAGTCCGGCGAGGGTGTCACTTCGACTGAGCCGGGAGGCATCTGAGCCTGGGCTGTCTGGTGGCGCTGCCCGTCCGAGGCGGGTCAGGGTGCGGCCGCGGTACTTGGAGGATTATGAGTGTTGATGGGTTTCCGATGGTCATGTTGTGATTATCCGTTCATTATGTGACGGGTCATTTTACGAGGGGAGGAGTGTGCTGTGTCACGTGATTGGGTTTTCGTATATCATGCCTCGCCCGCTAGGGGTGGCAGGAGTGTGCTTCTGGTCGCGCAATAAAGCGGAGTAGATGGTGGCCCGCGTGCTTCTTGCGTCCCACTGCACCTCGTACACTCTATATTCCATGTTTTGAAGAACAAAGACATAATGCCATCACAGACAAAAAGCTGTCAGACAGTTGATTCAAAAATGTGCTATCCTGTCACAGCTTGACATAATCTGTTGTCATGGTGTGTTGTACTTGCCACGAATTACAAACACTCAAATTGTATACTTATTGCATATGAAACGACCTCTTTTATTTCACTTTATTTTAGCATTTAAAAACATGCTTGATTCGGAAAAAAACTGAACCAAAATGTTTCTAATGTTTGTCGTTTCCTCTGATTACAAATTTCTTCTTTTAAATATAAATTTAAACCTGGTTTTATAGTTGTTGTTTTTTTTCTTCCAATATTTATTAAAGCCCTGTTGGTATTGTTTGTTCACCCGTCCACCGCACAGAAGGAAACTGGGTTTTGTTGTCGTGTGTTAGTGCATCTGTCCAGGCCATAACATTTTTACCATTTGAGCTTTTGCCATGAAATTTTCACCAAATTTTTCTTATAAGAATGTGGAAAACACTGGTTAATATATTTTACAAATTTTATTTTTTTAGTTGTTGTTTTTGTCAAAGTTTAAGCCTGGTGTTGGCGCAGTGGTTAGGGCAGCGGCTTGGGATCCAAAAGGTCCTGAGTTCAAGCCCCGTTGGACAACTGAATTAATACACCAGGGGGTTGACTCAGCCTGTCATCCTTCCGAGGTCGGCGAAATGAGTACCAGTGTACTGGGCCGGTGTATACCCCGGTTAAAATAGGTGTACCATATCCCTGTGTCGTAAGAGGCGACCAGGGTTGCGTCAGGAAGGGCATCCGGCGTAAAACGTGCGCCAAATCACTATGCGGATCATAACGATGATCCGCTGTGGCGACCCCTAACGGGAGTAGTTGAAAGAAGAAGAAGAAGAAGAGGAGGAGTTTTTGTCAAAGTTTAATTTCAGTTCAAAGTGGACATGGACAGCTTTACATTTTGAGATTCTTTATAGTTCAGATTTGCTTCACCACGAAGTGGCTGACACAAATCTACATTATGTTCTACAAGTAGAATCTTGCTCGACCTTCAGTCGTTGCCTTCTTCAAGAAGAAGCAACCCTTTTTCTGGGTTTGCAATGACAGAGGGTGCTGTGTGAAAATCCCGAAAGAGGAGTTTCTGGTGCTTTACATTAAGAATGTATGGGTACAGCCATGCCACTTGAAGGAATATTAATGTGGAATTTCCACTGAATACATGTCTGTTCCCAATGGCAAGCTTTCACTCTCAATTGCTTCATAATCTCCGTCATTTAGTAATATTTTTATCGCCCTGGTGCAGCCGTGAAAAATCTGGCACACTTATGTATAATAATAAAGATTCTATTTGTCTGGGATTTCTCATACCAAGTTTTCCGTACTCAGTAGACAAGCATATTTTGTTCAATGAATGATGGAACCTGATCAGATCACTTTTATTGTGGTCAGACCAGAACATTTTAGCTCTGCAGAAGATAATAGCTTTTTAATGCTATCTTCTAGATGCACAAAGTGGTGGATTTTGCTGTTGTTGATGTTGGTATTTTGTCTGAGTTATATTTATTGGATGTCTGCCTGAGGCAAGACTGTAATGTCAATGCAAACATCACGTCTGTTTGGTAACTTTGCGTGTTGGCTTGACTGAGATGTCCTTCCAAGGTGACATGTGGTAAGGCTGAGATGTTGGCAGTCGAGTTGGTTGGCACTGAGACCTGGTTGAGTTGTCTCCTGGCATAAGTTTCCAAAATGTCTCATGGAGTGGCATACTAAAGAGCTTGATAATGTAACAAAATGGATGGAAGCCCAGGTTCAAGAAAGACTGCTTGTTCAATTTTGACCATCACTACACCTTTTTGTTATCCTTATCCATGAGCACAAAATATTTTTTTTACTTCCTTGAACCCAACAAATTAATAACACCCATGAATGCATTTTTTTTTTAAATTTCAACAGTTGGTAACGTATTCCATGTACACACACACACACACACACACACACACACACACACACACACACACACACACACACACACACACACACACACACACACACACACACACACACACACACACACACACCTTACCAGCTTTTGAAATTTTGGCATTGTTGTTGGCAGTTAGTTTGACCTGAAATTATTGTATTACTTTTTGTGATAAAAATGGTCCTTCCCATCTTACAGACATCACCTCAGTTGCTATTCCTCCCTCATCCCTAACAGTATTGTCAATCAATATTTTATGTGTCCAGATTGACCTCTTCAGCTTACAACCTCCTTTTTCAGACATTGCATGCTTAAAATAAATGTGACACACTGAGTGTCTCTTAATTGCTTTGTGTCTCTCCATAGCTATTTTATCTTCCATTTTGATAGGTCCTACTACTAATTTGGTGGTGGCGTTGTGCATGTCAAAAATTTAATTCATTACAGTCTTCTCTCCCTCTCCCTCTCCCTCTCCCTCTCTCTCTCTCTTTCTGATGTAGCATACTCTTTACAGAGCACCAGTGCCATTGAAGCAGGTTCTTGAGCAACTGTTATACTGGGTGGCTTGCCATTGCCTTCCCAGTTGTAGTTAGGGCAGGAATTTGTTCATGGTGCCGGCGATAGCTCGCCTACTCTTCGTGAAGGAGGCATCCACCTTTATGCGATCGTTAACGTCCACCAACTAATTCTGTTAGACGTGATTTCCGCTTAACATACATCTGAGGGACAGCACACACATTAATGAATCACCGTGCCTGTGAAATGAAATGCCCGGATGACAGTTTATAGCTGGGTCGAGATTCAAACACAGGCTAGACAGCTTAGAGGCAACTATGCATATCTCTTGGCCATCTTGCCAACCCACGCAGTCTTTTTTAGCAGACTGAAATGCTTCTAGTGATACATTGATCTCCGACATCACTTACTGGTTATATCTGGTGTACCATCCATGCAATATTGCTCCATACTCACCCCTCTTTCTTTTAACATGCCACAACTAGTAACAAACTATCTTACCTCATTCCTCATCTGTAATAATTTCAATGACCACCATGCCAGCTGGCTGAAAGTTGAACTTAACCGGCCTTGGCATTCCTGTGATGGCTTTCTACAACTCCATGGGTCTGACTCAATCTGTGAACTTTTTAACACACATCTGTGGTATCTATGTCCTGCTGGCTGGACCTTGTAATGATGACGTTTTCAGCCCACCTCTCCTGTTCCTCATCTGCATCTCTTTGCTGTTGTGACCATATCTCTCTTGCAATTGTTAGAGAGAAATCAATTAATCCTACCAATATGACCAGTTGCACAGGCCAACTGGAAGAGTGCAAACTCTCATCCCTCAAAATAATTGCTGCCATCTTCACAGCATCTGATATTCATTCTTCTTGGAATACTTTCAAAAAGCCCATAAACACATGCAATATGTCTTTCAATGCTGACAAATCTCACTCTCAATATCTCTCTCTGAAAGAACCATTTCGAAAACCCCTCCATCTGCTTTCTTAACAATCCTCTTCAGGTATTTTAGTCATTCATACTTCTGGGTCTCACCGTCACCCATTATATTTCTTGAGCAAACCACATTTCATAGTTGGGCCCCAAAGCCAGCCGCTGACCTCGATCATACAAAGTCCTTCCTTGGCGCTCCTGAACTCCAATCCACCTACAAGGACTTCATCCGCAGCTTTATGAAGTCATGCTTGGTCTAGCGTAGTCCGCACTTTGTTACCCGGGAAGTTTTACCCCACCCATTGGCTCTCATTGGCCAATTCTTTGTGGACTGTGCTTTCCCACTGATCAAATGGACCTCTGGTAACTTGTTCCTGTTGCTGCATTTGAGCCTGGGGAGTAACTGCTGAAATATATCTGTCTGGGTTCTTCCCTTCTTTCTTCTTTATTCCTTTCACGTTTCTTTCTACTTTTTCACATTTCTCTTTATTCATTCTAATTCTTGTGTTTTCTTTTTCTTTCATCTCTTTTACTCTCTATTTCTCTCTTTCGTTATCTATGTGTCTAAGGAGGAGTGAGTTATTGCAGAAAGTTTTCTCAAAGGCTCACCTGGCTGAACCTGGATGGGTTGGAGGGTTGTGGAGTCGTGGCTGAAACCCGAATCCTATCCAGGTTCCTCCTGATGACTCCATCTTTGCTCTTTGCTTATTTGGGTTTCTTATGATGTCTCCAGCGCAGTATTTGGTATTCTGTTTGAATATATATCATGGAGACAAAATTAAAATACAGGACACAGGTTAGGGTGGATGGTGTTTTTCAGACTTTTGGGTGCAGAGGGATGGGGTAGAGCGATGGGGTGGCATAATTCTGTCATATTTACCCTTGCCGGAGGAGAGGGTATTGCATTTGGGTCCATTTGTTTGTTTGTCTGTCTGTCAGTTTGTCCGCATAGAACTTTCGCGTTTTTCCCTGTAACCACTTGTCTGATTGATACAAAATGTAGACCATCGGAGAAACTACTCATGTAGAATGTAATAATGATAATTATGCCCTCATATGTCATGTGGTGTGGCAAACATGTTGGAAAAACCGAAAAATTTTGGACCTCTGTATCTCTGAAACTGCACCAAGGAAATAATGGAAAATTGGCACATAGCAAGTACTCCTCATGTGGAATGAGTGTGATATATTTTTTTTATGACATCAAAGGTGTCTTTGTTATGACGTCATAATTGCATATGTAGAATGCAACATCCGATCAGTATCAAATTTTTTTGAGGGTCATCTCAAAGAAAATGGTCCACAAATTTTTTTTTGATGGTCATTGGTCACGTGATTTAGCAGCCATTTTTTTTAGCCTTCAAAAATCTCTGAAATGGCTGAACAGATGAATAAACATATGACCGCCTATACATGAAGAACAAAAGTTTCACACATATGACGTCATAGGTCACAGAGTTTGGCAGCCATATTGGATTTACCCTAAAACCAATTTTAAAAATCTCCAGAATGGCTGCACAGATCAAGGGGAAATATCACAAATGTTCACCAAGCCTTGTTTGTACAAGGTTGTTAAGGAATATTTGAGAGGTCACATGGTTTTGCAGCCATATTGGATTGAAGAAAAATATTAAATAATCTTTTCTCTGGAACTGCTCAATCAATCGACGTGAAACTTCAAACTTATGATATAGTAGTGATGACGAATGCATGTTTTAAATTTCAACTTGATCGGACACATGATCTGGCAGCCAGAATTATTTATTTTTCTGATCTGGTTAATTTTTGTTTTTTTATTTTTTATTTTTTGGATAAGTCTCACTTGGCTGTGCCTGGATGGGTTTGAGGGTAGAGGAGCAGCAGCTGAAATGTGAATCCTATCCAGGTTCTTCCTGATGACTTCATCTTTGCTTTTTGCTTGTTTGAGTTCATTCTGACTCCAATGCAGAACTGCACCAATTTGGTCTTCCATTTGATTTGAATTTAATTTATTTTAATCCCATTCTGAATTCCATTGAATACTAATTTTTTTTAAATGTCATGGGTCAGGGTCAGATGTCCGATCAAAGCGGGGTTGCATCAAAGTGAGACGTCTTGGTACCTCGTCATCACTACCAGCAGTTATGAAGTGGCAGTTTGAATTATGTCTCTCATTAATTACGAAACACACCAGTACACAAAATACACAACACAAAACTAGAAGGGCACTCGGGAGAGCGCATACCTCCGCCACGTAATGCCTGATCCATGAGAACATATCGGGCCCAATACATTTTTGCGATATCGTTTTTGAGCCCCATCTCTAAGTGGTGAAGAATCACTTTAAATTTTCTTGTAGTCAGATCCGGATTCGGATTTTCACCAAAATTGAATCAATTCTTCCATGTGAAACACCCAATATGTTCACTAAGTTGTGGATCCGTACCCAACTTTTTGAGATATCCTGCACACAGAGAAACAGTCAGAAAGGGGTGAAAACATAACCTCCTTCATCTTTGATGGTGGATGTAGCAAGTCCTGGCAAGGGTCTGCAATCTCTGATTACTCTTTTTGTTGTTGCATATGTAATAAATATATTCCCCCAAATTCATACCATTTTTGGCTGCCAAAGTTGAGCATTTCATTTTATGTTGGTTGAACCATGACTGATCAAATTTATAAAACAAAATTTGAGATGAGAAAATAAAAAAACATATTATCACCTGAAGCTCCACATACTTGTTGAGTTAAGTTCAAGACATGTTGGGAAGGTAATGGGTGGAAATTGTTTTTATGGTTACTGCAATGGGCAATTCCATAAAGAGGTGGACATGACCTTAAATGGACATGACCTGAATGAGAAAGATTGCAATTTATAATGTCAATTCGATCAGATTTATTCATTGGAGCAACCTATCTCTTCGCTATAAATGTCAAAATTTGTGATTCTGATGGATTTATTTGTCAAAACTTATGACAGATTTGTGAAATTTTGACCCCTTCATTACCTCCACCACGGAAGGTGAAGGAGGTTAAGTTTTTTTCACCCCTTTCTGTTTGTTTGTTTGTTTGTTTGTCTGTCTGTTTGTTTGTCTATTTGTGCACAGGACATCTCAAAAAGTTGTGGACTGATCCAGATGAAATTTTGTGCACAGGTTCGGTATGTGACAAGGACGAAATGATTAGATTTTGGTGAAGATCTGGATTCGGATCCGACTACGAGAATTTTTAAAGTGATTCTTCACCATTGATATATCGGGCCAAAAACGATACATAGCACGATATCTCAAAAGGTTTGAGATGGATTCGGATGAAACTTTGCGGACACGTTGTGTGTGTGACAAGGAGGAAATGATTCATTTTTAGTGAAGATGCGAATCCGGATCTGGATACAAGAATTATTTAATTTTTTTAAGTGATTCTTCACCATTGAGAGATAGGGCCAAAAACGATATAGTACTAGTATAGAATGATATTTCAAAAATGTATTTGGCCCGATATGTCCTCATGAATCAGGCATTACTTGACAGAGGTATGCACTCTCCCGAGTGCCCTTCTGATTACCCATGTAATGTTACTAACCAAAACAATAACTTGTTTTTATCTGAAGAGAAAACATTTGTTTAGAATTTTAATTGCTTGAATTTTCCTTCTCTGTACAATCCTCGGTTCAAAAAAGGAAATTTGAATCATGAACGTTGTAATATAACATGTGGAGTACAGAAGTTTTACTAACCATGTGACATCACTAACCAAGCTATAACATTACTAACCAATATAAAATTAATCGAGATGCTGGTCAGTTAACACAAGACAAATCTTGAATGCATGGATCAAAGGTTAGACAAAAGAGGGCAGTATGAGCCAATTATTTACCCATAATGTAAATGTCTGCACATAATTCACATGTATGCTGCATCTACGTGTAACAAGTCGGTACTTTCATTGTTTCACCAACTTCCATCTGGTGACAAAAAGTTGGGTAAGTTGGATGACAGTGAAATAACACATTATCTGGTATCTTTCTGATAATTTAATGCTGCACAAAATAGAATGAAATGAATCAAAGGTGAAGTTTAGGCAGCTGTTGGACTCCGCTATTCACGGATTTGCAACTTGCAGAACCTGCTTATTCGTGAGTCATAAAGTGTGACCTGCTTCTAAATTCGCGCTTCACGTATTTTTTTTTTTTTTTTAAGACTTCAGGACTGGTTTCCACATCCACCTGGGAAATTAGAAATCAGCCAACATCACAGTATTACATACAAAGGTGCAAAAACAGATCCCCTTAACTACAGGCCAATTAGCCTCCTGTACTTCCAGTCATCAGCAAGTTCATGGAATCAATCATCACATTTAACATAAAATCATTCCTTTTCTCCAACAGCCACATCTCAGGTCATCATTTCAGATTCCGACGTGGTCACTTTACCGTCGACATGCTGCTTCTGCTCTCACAACAACGGTGGAGGCCCTCAATATCAGACATGAGATCAGGGTTGTCTCTCTGGACATATTTCGAGCTTTTGATACAGTCTGGCATCCTGCCTTACTCTCTAAAACTGTCTACCTATGGATTCCAAGGCCAACTCCACTCTTGGATTCCTGACTTCCTCCACTCTCGTAGATAATGTGTGGCTCTCAACGGAACCCTTTCATCTCCTCTCGCTGTCAAGGCTGGAGTACCCCAAGGGCTTGTTCTAAGCCCCATATTATTCCTAATCTTTGCCAATGATCTCACTGACTCTCTGAAAATCCTCTTTATCTTTTTGCTGTTGACTCCACTCTCTGCCATGACATCTCTCATCCTTCTTACAGACAGGCAGCAGCCTCTTCCCTCTCCTCAGACCTTGACAGAATCACAAACTGGGCAAACACAATTTTTGCTTCTGTATCCACATTGTCCACCCTTGCGTTCTCCCCTACCCCTCATCATTACCTCCATTCCTTGTTTGTCCGTCCCCTGTCTACTTTCCCTCCACCCTGCTGTTGGTGTTTCCCCTTTCTCCTGCTGTTCCCTTTGTTTTGTTGTGTCCTGATTTGTTCTGTGTAATCACTCTTCCACGAGCCTAGACCATGTCAAAAAAACCCAAAAAGCAATGCCCCGACATTCGAGACATTTTTCAGTCACACATCCCCCACGGATATTGGGGTTCGACAGCATGTTGTACACCATCTCAATGGTTTCATTTAGGAGTATTGTTCACTTACAAAAGAGCCATCACAGAGTATCTTGTAAAAAAAATACCTATCTCCTCATACTTCTGCAATGTCACGATGATGCATAGATACGTTTTTCCATTGATTAACTTTTTAATGTGGCGATTACCTTTTCGGAATGAAAGGGTTAAAAAATAACCATCTCCTCCACTTCCTCCTGTGACTTTCTCATGTGGAAACTTGGCCTCAAGATTGTTTTGCTAAGTTTTACAAGTAAATGAACTTTATTAGTGTGTTACTGTCTCTGTTATTAGGTAAATAATTACATTCTGCATGAGGGACAAAATGATTTCCAAGTTAGATGTGCCAGAAGTTGCCAACAGTTGTGGACACTTCAAATTTTCTGTTCAAATTTAAGGAAAGAGCATGTATTTGATACTCAAGACAAGGCACTGTTATATGTAGCACACTGGTACATACATGTATGGAACACTAATATATGTATATATATATATATATATATATATATATATATATATATATATATATATATATATATATATATATATATATATATATATATATATATATATATATATATATATTTTTTTTTTTTATTTTTTTTTTTTTGCATCTTTAAAAGTGGGAATAGGCAAATCCCCTCATCATGAATTCTTTGTTCACAAATAAGTTGTAGTGAATGACAAGAAAAGTTGTAATGTTTAACATGTTTAGCAACAATAATTTACGTGTGTACGTGGAATTTTGAGAAAGTCTCATGTACAATTGCACATACTTTGGCACAAATTTGTAGATCATAATGTGGATGAAAACATGTTTGTTCAAGTGAAAGAAGAATGGAATAAAAGTTGTTTTTGCTGTTTTCTTCAAGCCAGATGCATGAATTCATGAAATATGCCTGCACTCTACAGGTTCTTAGCAAGAGATTATTTCTTTAGAAACTGTAATTTGTGATATGAACATATATGAAGATAGTCATACATTCATGATGTCAGGTGTATGTGATAATTAAAGAACAACTCTGCATGCATTCAAGACACACCTCATGTCATACTCTTTCAAAACATGTACAGTGTACCGTACCAGTAAAATGTGAAGCTTCTCTTATGTATTGCAAGTGCAGTGCACTTTGAATTTTCCAGTGCTTCAACCTTAAAGAAAACCCAATATTGCATTTAGCTTCATAAGTTGTTTAGACAATGATCCATTTGAATATGTAAACTAGGATGTCCACTGTATTTACAAGAATGGAATTTTTTTTGTTGTTCAGGTCCAAAAGTATGTTGATGTTATGTATGGTAGCAGTGCAGATTTATTACAATGAAGGAATCTTGTCGTCAGGTTCTCATTGTTCTGAAAGCAAAAAAGACCTATCTCCTTAGAAAGTGTGAGTGAAATAGGATCTTTCACAAATTTTCCTGGGGTGGCCAAATGGTAACATTACTTACCGTAACGTGACTAACTAACATTTTTGGCACATGCTTAAAAATGGTGAGAATAGTTGTGATTAAGTTATATGCCAAAACGCTTCCCAGTAAACAAGCAATGTGTTTCAGCTGTATCCCATTTGAGGAAACTTTTTATGTAAAGACCTGCAAATTTTATCAGTCCTTTTTCTTAATATAACGTTACTAACCAACATTAAAGTTACCATCACAACTCACAAATACGTGTCTTACTGTTTTCAGCCCTTACTGTGTCATATGTCTCGGTAAGATGTAATGATTGTAATATAGTAATTGAAAAGCTTGCATGCTAATATTAGAGTCCAAATAGCGATGCTAATTTGCTTAAAATTAAACATTACTAACCATGTGATTGCCCCAAAGGTGAATCAATGTGTACTTATTGAGTTCAAAAGATAATTTTCAAATGTAATTTGGGCTGAGATGGTCTTTGACCTTAATGACTGACAATGACATGAGGAAACCTTAGGTGAGCAGCATGAGGGATGTATAAACAAACATAAAAAGAACCTGTGACCCTTTAGCATAATTAGATGTGTTTATTATACGATTATATAGCATGATATTTCAAAAATATATTGGCCCCGATATGTTCTCGTGGATCAGGCATTGCTTGGTGGAGGTATGCTCAATACCGATTGCCCTTCTAGTTATTTCTGTATTTATGCCAGTTTTCTTTTATTCAACGATAATCAATTTAGCATTTTGTGTGTTTGCACATGGTTCTGTTATTGCTTCTGTGAATGGAGAAAGTTCCCACGAGCTTGAATGATGTAGGAAATGCTGAAAGTGGTTTTATGTTTAACATATTGATTGTGTAAATTCCTGCAATAAATCCCATTTTGTATGCAAATAAGACTGCTGTAAAACTACAGTATACTATAAGAGAAGTGTGTGTGTGTGTGTGTGTGTGTGTGTGTGTGTGTGTGTGTGTGTGTGTGTGTGTGTGTGTGTGTGTGTGTGTGTGTGTGTGTGTGTGTGTGTGTGTGTGTGTGTGTGTGTGTGTGTGTGTGTGCGTGCGTGCGCACATTTTTCTCTGAGTTGGTCAAGCAACTTTATTTATTTGTGAATATGTGTGTTTGTTTGTTATTCACATAACTCAGAAAGTATTAAACGGAATTGCAGGAAAATTGGTGGGATGATTTGTGATTATCCAAGGACGATTTGATTAGATTTTGGGAGCGATTGGGTCAAAGGTCAAGGTCATGAAAAGGTCAAAAACATACTTTTGAGCATAACTTCCTTCATAGACAACTATCGAGATGCAACCAATGCCATATTGTTCCATGACGAAATACCTTTCGGGTACGTGGTGTCAGATTTGACGTGACGTCATCAGAAGTGCGTCAAAATGACGTCACAAGATGACGTAAATTTTCAATTTTCGACCTCATCAGTTTTGATCATACTGTTTTGTAGGACTTACCTTAAGGACGTCACACACCAAATTTGACGTCGTTCGGACTGACCGTTATGACGTCATTGACGTTTGAACATAACGTTTTTCAATTGTGGCTTAAATGTCCTGATATTTTATATTCAAATATCTATGTAATTTGTAAAGGAAATTGTCCCAAATCCAGGCATTATGATCAGTACCAAAATATCTGCTTATTTATGAACAGGTTTTGCAAATTAACTCTATGGTCAAGGTCAAGGTCACACTCAAGGTCAAAATATGCTTGTAGGCATAACTTCAGGTCTAATAGAGCTATTGACATGAAACCAACATTAAAATGTTCCCTGAAATAAGAGCTTTCAGGATGGTAGTCCGCGATTGGAAGTGCGTCAAAATGACGTCACAAGATGACGTCATTTTTAAACTTTCGATTTTTTTCAGTGTTTATCATTCCATTTTGTTGGAATGCCCTCAATGACGTCTAACACCAAATTTGACGTCCATCGGACTGATGGTTGTGACGTCATGGACGTTTTTAAATGACGTTTTTCAAATGTGCCCGGAAAAAAATAGCGGCGGCGAAGGTATGCGCTCTACCGAGTGCCCGTTCTAGTTTTTCCATTTAATTCAATTCTTGACGACCATCAAAATCGTCTGTCCATTCAAGGATGTTTATTTTCTTCAAACTCTCTAACTTGTTTGTTTTATCTACTTCTGTTTTTGTTGTTTCTTCAATAAGACTTATTTGATATTTTTCACATTCGTGATGTTTTCCATTTTTGTACCAAGGCTGGTATAAAATACCATTTTTATACCATTTGATGTACCAGTAAAAAGGTGGTGGTAGCCCGTTAAAAACCCTTAACTTTTATGTTATTCTTATACTTTATTTTATGCCTTAACACATATATATATATATATATATATATATATATATATATATATATATATATATATATATATATATATATATATATATATATATATATATATATAGTCAACCCCTGCTTCATCGCGGTTCACCTATCGCGCCCCCGGTTCATCGCGGGTTTTCCCTTGGAACGTAACAATTTTTTTTTCTGTGGATTCCCCCGGTACATCGCGGTAATAATATATAAAATATAAATTATTTAAGCAATAAATTATAACGCGTGGTGCTCGACCAGTCACACAACGCACGAGACAAAGTTTCGCTTGTGAACTTCGAATATTTTCTACGTTTTTTCTCCAAGCCCCACGATGCCACCCAAACGCCCTGCACCTTCTCAGGCTTCTGGCAAGGAACCGAAGCGCCAGAGGAAGGTCCTGGGACGCTCCAGGAGAAGGTTAAGGTAAAGGTGCTCGATATATGCTACAGGAAGGAAAAAGGTTTGCCGCCGTTGGATGAGCACTGCTCATACCCAGCACCTCAAAACCGACCAGACCAGACTAGTCGATCTCCGGCACCTCAAACCCAATCACTGCCAAACCGACCAGACCAGACGAGTCGATTTTGTGATTCATCCATTCATCCATTCATCGCGGATTTTCACTTAGCGCGGGGAGGTTTGGAATGTAACCCCCGCGAGAAACGGGGGATTACTATATATATGTATCCATATGGGAGGCTGTCAATTCCATTTTCTAAAATAAACCTCTAATCATCAAAAGCTTCCAATGCCTTCTTATTTTCATCCTCTGTATATAATTGATTTTTATAACTTCTTATTGCATTCATTTTTCAAAACTCTTCTTTCTTAAAGGCTAAACAGTTGTAATCATGTTTAATGTTTATTGTTTCTTTGATTACATTTTCCCCCTTTATCACACTTTTCATGATGATTATATCAATATATTTATTTGCATAAGCCTTTGCTCTCAAACCCACAAATTCACTCATCTTTCCACCAAAGATGGCTTAGTCTGTGGCGTGCATGCATGTGTGAAGAAGCAATGTGTGAAATAAAGTAAAATATAATAGATGAAAGTTTTGCAAATGGAATTAAAGACCTAACTAAAAGCCCAACACAATGCATATTGTCCCATATACCCACTAGACATAATGGAAGGGCTAACTGAAAAAAATACTCATGAAATTACTGTCTCAGGACCACTAGATGTTGAGTATCATTGCTTTGGGGGAGTGCCAACTTCACAGAACCACAACAATGTTATTACTCCAGTAAAAGTAGGTCAAGATGTCTGGAAAATTTCGCTTAATTGCAAGTGATAGCAGAAGTGCAAAAAGAGATTGTAAAGCAATTACCTCGGATGTGAAATTTGAAGTGTTGAGGTGAGTTGAGGAGGGTGAAATCGATCCTCCCCCCCCCCCACCTCCCTGTAGGAACACATCTCATATGTATTGGAATTCAATGGGAATTAGGGTTCCATAAATGAAATTTGCTTTATTTACGACTTTTCAAGAACATGTTTATTCCGTAAATCGAAGGTTGGATTAATTCACTATTGTCTGTGGTTATCTGGAAAGCACGTACAGACATCGTAAATGATGCTTTCAGAGTATGCCGAGAGAATTGGCATCAGAAATGCTGATTCGCTTGCAAGAGCTGTGAGATAGCTTGGAAACTTACTGATTGGTGGGAAGTTACATCAGATAAAGGCTGTGCATGTAAGCATTAACAGAAGGGGGTGAAGTTTGTCATCGTTTTAGAGAGTGAGTGAGAAGTGATTGATTATCATAACTTGCACTAATAGCAGTGGTGGACAATTGAACCGAAGCCCAAATTCTGTGAATCCTGGTCATTTGAACCGAAAATGGAACCCCAGGGAGGAGAAGTATCAAGCTGGAACTCGGAGGTCATTGCAGAATATCAAGTTGTAACATTTTGAGTACTCGAGCAAGATGGACCATTGCCTGAATGAGTGCATTCTATTTTGTGAGCCGAAGTTTCATAGTTCGAGGGTGAACCATAATGGTGAGTCGTGACTCTGTCTCCTGATTTGAGGTCACATCAATAGCAGTGCTGTCTTGTTCACCATATACCTTTGACCCATGACATTACCATCTCCGAGTGATGAGTGGTGGTGAAACTGCTATATAATAGCATGCCACCATGAGTGACGGTCTGTGGAGAAGCAGATGCTGTGATACGTTTTTCATCCCTCAATATCCTTATAATGATTGTTCGGCACAGTATATCCTTTGCATAACTGCATAGCTCATGACATCAACTTTGCTTCGAAGTCCACATTTCTTCTTCTCCTGTCATTATCAGTTCCATTATCCAGAGATTGTTACCAGGAAGTTCATTACACTTACGCACACACACTTACGCACACACACACACACACACACACACACACACACACACACACACACACACACACACACACACACACACACACTGATGGACATGTGAAATCCATCGTGTGTCAGTACATGTCATCATATGTCAGCCTTTGTCGAGACTTGCAGAGTCAAGTTCTGTGCTTTGATATGGTTATGACATGAAGGCTTGGGTTCCTTGGTTCCATTGTTACTCCATATTGGTTTTGCTTTGGGATTATACAATTCCAATGAAAGTATTTATTTTTACAATCACAAGTACTATGATCTGATGTCCATGTGTCCATTTCGTTTATTCTATTTGTCATACTTTCTTCTGTGATTAGCCATCCATTCAGCTACTTGATCAGTGGTGTGGTTTCCGCCTAAGGAGCTTGGTTTCATTTGGTCTTCTGAAATGGCATGATTAAACCTTCAAAACTCCTTTTGGTCTGTCGTGATTCCCACTGATATGAAAATACACTCCCCTATCGCCAATCAATTAATACTGTATGCACCAACTTGAGCACCCCATTTTTAGAGCATGGACCCTCATGCAACATATTTTACCTCTTTTTCGAAGACTCCCTCTGGATACCCGCTCCCTCCAGGAGTAAAAGGGTTTGTTTTCACATTTGGCGTCGTTTCCCACCCGTCATACTCCCTCCCTCCGGCAGAGGTCAGTGGTTCAACCATTTGCACTATTCCACGTGTACTGGAGAAAATCACAAGTCGTCACCCCACCACTCGTGGGGATGAGGGGGAAGGTGGGAGAGATTTATTTAATGGCCATGGCCTGACCCTGGGTACCCCAAGCACAAATGCAAAATTTAGTGGAGGTCTTGGCTTCTATAAAGAACAGACATACAGACATTGTCTTATTTTATGTAGTGGAATAGGATATGAGCTTGGATTCTCTGCCTTTCCTTGTTTAGTATGTTTCCTTGTTCTTTCAGATTTTGTGATGGTTGTTGGGCTTCTAATTGGTATTCCAAACATTTTAATGACTCTGCCATCAGACTTGAATAATGTGTCCCCACACTCACTGTGACACACAACCAGTTTCTACATTTAGAGGCCCTTGGATACACATTCTTCGTAACACATTAGGTGACCCTATGCACTGATTAAAGCTGGTTTGATGGAGACACTTCATCAACTTTTGAGGTCTAAAATACAAAAATACACTTGCAAGCTTGGTATTAAAGGGAAGCCTAAAGTCAACATTCAAAAACTGAGAATTCTCGGTACTCAATTTGGGCATTTTTGTGGGTCCATGATTGGCTACAAAATATGTCTTCTTCTCATGACATTTAAAGACCCACAATGGCAAGGATCTGAATGCCACCATATAAATGAGAAATTTGTTAAAGTGCCTTCAATGGGTTTGTGCAGAAAAAATGTATGCACAAAAAGATTTATACAGTGAAAAATCTGACAATAATCAGATCGAGAGTGGTTCAGGATCTGTGCAATTTGTTTTCATGTTAACTGCCCCATGGAGATAAACAGCATGTTTATGTGTTTGCTCCAATTTGATTTTTGAAATAAAAGATTTGGGCAATTTATTAACAACTTTAAATCACTATCAAAGCAAATAAACAGTTGAGTATGATGAGTTGATTAAATTCATAATTCGAGATATGGGAAGATGGTCCCCGAGGAACGCAAGGAAAAACAAAACAAAAAAATGAAATTGAAGAATAATTAAACCCATCTTGAGGAGTCTGTACAATGATTCACTAAAAGTAGGTAGCAGATAATGCCAGAAAAGAACTAGCGATCTGTAACAAACTCACAGAAAACCTTTTTGGTTGTCGCCGTGAAAAAAATGCAGACGCGCTGACGTTTCAGGCATAGCCCTTCCTCGGAGCGATATTCCAAAATGTTTTATCACTTTGTTTTTATAATCCACTAAAATGATTGATGAACCTTAAGGATGATGTAATTAGTTGATTGAGTGTTAGTTCAAGTTATTTAACCCTCAGGATATTTTATCTCATGGAAAATATTTGACAGAAAAAAATGCAATAGATCTGTGGCAGATGGAGATGGGCCTTTTAGCTTTGCGCTGTGCAAAAACAAACAGGCTTTTGAAATAGCAGATGCCCTGTGGCTCAGCAGGTTATTGTGATGGTGCACATGCTGTTTGTGATCCACCAACTGCCAGGATCAAACAACACTGCGTTCTGATTTCCTCTGCGTGGGGCACCTCTCCATCTTGCTTCACACTATGCAGCTGTTATACAGTCTGCTGTTTTGACATCTCCTTAAAGTGGTTGGAAGGATGCTCTTTGATCAACAAATGTTGTTCTTAATACTTTTACACTTAATTTTCCTTTTTGGGAGGAGGGGTTGAGTTGGTCCACTTCTTGCGTGTGTGACTGCTATATGAAACTGTGTGCATGTGCAAAGGGTTAACCTAACTTTTGGCAAATGAGTATGGATTCATTTTAACTTTGTACTACTTCATTTATTTATTTATTTTGGGATGAAATCATTCACAACTGTCTTTATGTCTTTATCTCTTTGTGCATTGAAAAATTAAGTGTTTTAGCTGTTCCTGGATCTTGCCTTTGTCCAGATCCTGAAGCATAGTTTTGCCGTCGCCAGGGCATTGTTCATACAATAAATCCATAAAACACCTGACCAGAAGATTTTTTAAATTATTATTTTCTGTGGTTCTGACACAACTCCAATCTGAAATGTTTCCTAAGGTTGGGTAAAGCAAGGCAGAGAAAAATGCAGCTGCTAGACAGCCTATCAGTTCAAAGTGTGGATGTCATGTGGAAAAGCAGGAAGCTGGTCTGTGGCCTTCTTTATTTGGCTGCCAAATTGGCTTCGAGAACCAGTCCTTTAACTAGAGTAGTGTGGGTTTCAGTGCAGACTTGTCTGCCCTGGCCTTCAGCATATTCACAAATCTGCCTTTGAAATGGACATATGGATTTGGAAGATGATATTCAGTGGATCATGCATGGAGTCATTTGTTTACTGCTCTATCCTCAACTATAAAATGGCTGAATGACATTTTGCGATGTGTAATCTCCAGTTTCCAGTGCATGGGTGTCTGTAACTAGTAGGAAGACCTTCCAATGCTCAAATATTCCTCTGATTTAAGCACAAATATAAAGAAATGTGATCTGAACGGTTAACATTTGTACCCTATGTAGTTCACAAAAGTTTCTTTGACATTAACCACTGATAACTTGATTCATAGGTTTTTCTCAAGTTGTTGACGGACTTGGAATGTAATGCAGATGAATGATCCACTGTTTCTTACTAATGCTTTAAAATAATTAGTTTTGATATCTGCTTTCTCACACGAATATCGATGAGAGATTCTGTCTTCATTTGTACATAAGAAGGTATTTCTTGGGGGCATTTTGGGCAGCTACAAGTTCAATGAAAATGTTGGTGATGCTTTGAATACTAGCAAGAAAGCCAACCTTCAGTTTTTTCTGGGACCCAAGTACATGGGGTTAACAGCCCCATCTTTCAAACCGAGGAACTCGGCATCTCATAGGATCTTCAGCATTTGTTCATTGGAGCCTTGAGTCCCTTTCTAAGGGGATTCCTGCTGTTGAGAACGTCAAATGTTCTGTCAATTTGTCACAGAAATTCAACATTGCCTCAAAGCCTTTGAACCACAGAAGCTTCAGTCCCTCATTGCAGTACCGCAAAGCATCTGCCACACTTGAACTGAAAACTTGTGCAGGCAGGTTGACTTTCATTTTCTGTTTCCTCCACCATTGGATGTGGGCATTCATCAGTTTATTTCCTACTCTTATAGTCCCTCCGATTATTGTAGCTTGTTTTGCTCTTCAATGTCCTGCCACTTGATTTTTGTCATCATCAGAGGTCTTCAACATACGCCAATCTGCAAATGAGTTGTGTAGCAGTTTTAGCATGTAGCAAACGTCCAGTATGACATATACCCTCTGAGCTGAGTCGGTTGGATGAGGAAAAGAAGGATCCATTGTCACACTGAGAGATCACATCATTGTGAAATGACAAGAGACGGCACTTATACCGACTATATGAATGATGTGCAGGCATTATATGATGTCATTCGCTCATTCTTGTCCACTCATGATACCAGCTACTAACAAAGTCTGTCAATTCTTCTGGGTACGCTCCACAGTTTTCACTGTGTTTGTAGTTGAGCAACTTCTTTTCTTACTTCCTTGGGTACTCCAATAAAGGTAGCTTCTAACATCTCTGCACAGCTCAATGAGAACAGATGCTGATCTCACAAAGTATCAACAAGCAAGGTGAAATTCAAAACTCTGTTTCAAGGGGAACCATTTCTCTTTCTCTACTTTACATTTCTTTCTGCACTTATCCAGTTGTACAGTTGTCATCTAACCTCCACTTGAATTTCCTTGGAGACTCCATTGTAGCATTTTGATGGTCTTGACTGCAACTCTGTATCTGGGCTTAAATGCTGTTGGTTCATCTCAGCATGAAGAAGAGTCTTTATTGGTGTCTACAGGTGGGTTCTTTTTTGTCTCATCAAATGTTTGGCCAACAAGTTGGTGGCTTATGGCTTTGTGGTTATAGAATGATGCAAACAAACAGAAGATATTGAATTTTTTTATATCAAAATTCAGCCATATGAACATTGATTGTTATTGATAGTTTTTTATTTTACCCTTTTTTCAGTATGATTCCATAAAAAGGAAACATGATTACTCCAAGGTTTATGAGAATTTTTGTTTATTGGAGATATGATTACTCCCAGGTTTATTCCAATTTTTGTTTATTAAAAGTCAGACATGTGAATAAAATCTGTATTCAACATAGGTGTATCTGAAATTAATAAAGCCATTGATTTTATTGATTCCAAAACAACAGTTCACCTTTACTGGTTGAATTGTATTATAACCAAACTACAGTGCATGACATGCGATGACATTGCTCATTCAATAACACGAGAACGACACTCAGTTGAGCGCATACCTCCACCAGGCTGTAGAGTTTGCATTTTGCAGCCCACTTATAGGCCGGATCTGCATCCGGACCTGAACAAAAATCTAATTGGCTTGTTCTTGTCACATACCAAACTCATCCATCAAGTTTTGTCAAAATCCATCCACATCTATTTGAAAAATCATGCTATATTTTCGTTTTTAGCCATATCTCTCAATTGCAAAGAATCACTTAAAAAAATGTAAAATTTTCTTATCTGGATCCAGATCTGGATCTTCATTAAAATCGAATCAATTGGTCCTTGTCACACACCCAAGCTGTTCACCAAGTTTGGTCTGAATTTGTCAATAACATTTTTAGATATCGTGCTATATATCGTTTTTGGCCCTGTTACTCAATGGTGAAGAATCACTTCAAAATTATCGTATCCCTTATCTTGACCAAAGTCAAATATATTCGGCCTTGTCACACATCATTCCAAGTTTTGTCCTAATCCATTCATAACCTTTTGAGATAGCTTGCTCACAGACAGACAGACAGACAAAGAGGAGTGAAAACAACCTCTGTACTCCTTTGGTGGCAGAGGTAATGATCTAATTTGATTTGATGGGTAAGAAAACATCTCCTGAGGAGGATCAGGAAAGGCAAAGATGGTTGACATGGCTGTTGACGTCAGATGAACACATAGATTCGTCCTGTCGAATCATTCTTCTGAAAAGTGGTAAGAGCACAGCTGTGACCTTGCTATTGTAGACCACCTGTCTCCCTTCATGTTGATCATCCATCTCCTGAATCTCTGTGGATCGCAGTGTGGAAACCTGTTGAGAAAAGAAACAAAATTTGTGCAGGATGGAAGCAAGGGTGCTTTGACAATAATATTGCAACTGAGTCTGCAATTGTTGTTCTGCTGTTTTTTTCTCAATTGCATCACTTAACTGTGAAATGTTAGACCCTGCTCCATTCATTGATCTGGACCAACACTGTTGGTGCAACAATACGTGGCCAATGATGGAATTTTGATATAAGCCAAGAAAGAGTAACATAAGCAGATGCGCATTTTCTGAGTGAACTAATATGGAGGTCGAAGCTCAATTTTGAGCACCCGATCCAGTATATAAAGATTAGTGGCCCACACCAACCCCAAATTTTTTTTTAAGTGAACACATCATGACACCTTTCAATTCTTCTTCGTTCATCTGCAGCAAAACACTGTGGGATAGCATCATTGACTGAGCTGATACAATGCCCTCTGCTGGTTCGGGCAGGCATTTGTCCATGGTCCCAGCGATAGGTCGCCCACTCTTCTCGAAGGACACTGTGCGATCGTTAACGTCCACCAACTAATGCCGGCAGGCGGGACACCCACTTAACCTCCATCCGAGGGACGGGCACATATATTGATGAATCACCCTGCCCGTGAAACAACGGAATGACAGTTTATAGCTGGGTCGGGATTCAAACCAAGGCTGGACAGCTTAAAGGTGAGTGTGCGTACGTCCAGATACATCCCGTCAGCCCTATACACATTTCAATAAAGGATAGACATGGAATTTAATGTTACTTTAAAAAATTAACGATTTGAAAGTGCAAAAATATTTTTGCAAGCTCCACATGATCATGACTGTTGTTGAGGCAGTCAAAAACAAGGCCTTCTGCACTAACCACCATCTGCAACTTAAACTTGCATATTCTGTATTGTAAATATAAACTGTGCAGCTGTGTGCTGTGATAGACAATTTCTGTGTCGATCTCCTGTCTTTTTTATTGGTTATTTTCATACATGGTCAAGGCTCATGGAAGAGCTAGGACACAGAACAGATTAGGACACAACTTAACAAAGGAACAACAGGAGAAAGGGGAAATGCCAACAACAGGGCAGAGGAGGAAAGTAGATGGAGACAGACAAACATGGGGCATGAGTAATGATGAGGAGTAAGGGAGGATGCAAGGGGTGGACAAAATGGATACAAAAGCAAACTATTGGGAGGGTGAGGGGTCGTGGAGGTGGTGGTTTTACAATGGTTCTCCAAATGGGGGTCCTCAAATTTAATTTGGCACCAGGCCCACAAAAGGTTAATCTGACCCTGGGAAAAGGTCATTTTTTTCCAGATGATGATGGCAAAAGGGTAGGGGGTTTATTTGGTGCCTATGGTCTTACCCTGGGTACCCCCAAGAGCCTCTGCAATGTTCGAGAGAAATTGGTGAAGTAGTTTTTGATTCTTTAAGGTTTAGAGAATATGTATATACATACACATACAGAGAATTGCCAAATTTCACTTTGATATACACTAAAGAATTTGTTCACAGTTGCTTCGTTTTCAAGGGCTTTTTGATTGGCTCTAATGAAGTCTTTCAGAGAGCTTGCACTTGGAAATTAAACAATTTTCATGGAAGCCATTGTCTTGTCGTTAGTCATTTTGTTGTTTTTTTTGTTGCTGTTGTAACACCAACATTTTTCTTATTCTGTGCTTTCTAGGTTGCTTAAAGACAGTTTTGTAATCCGTTCTTGTTTTATTATTATTTCCAGCTGTCAATACGACAGGCAGTAAAAACAGGAAGTTCCCTCAAAAACCATAAATGTTCTCTTTCAGCTCATATCACCATGTTTTGTCATCATTGCATTATTTCATTATTTTCAAATTCAATTGTTTTGTTTGCACACGTCTTAACATATTAATTATAGCTTAAGTTTCCTGAAAGAAGTCACGTACTCATTTTAATTCCTGAAAAATGCAATCCCTGGAGTTTTCAGCTCCATCCATTCATACACACGTATATAAACATACACCATAGCTTCATTTTTGGATGATTATTATTATTATTATTATTATTATTATTATTATTATTATTATTATTGATTGATTTATTTATTTTCACTGGCAATGAGTCTGTCCTGAACATATGGGTTCATTCCCCCAGAATTATGGACTGGATGATTTGTAACAGCGGGAGTGGAGTTTTACAATACACATTTACATCAAGAGAACCGGAGTCCTCCCAAAACCCTGAAAACCCGAGACTGTTTTTTTTTTTTTACCCCCTAAAATCCCCCTACTAAGGAGTGCATAAAAGTCAAATGCAAACAAACACTTCGCAGATTATCGTACGATTTTATCATGAAAAGAATACTTTTGGTTTTGTGCATGCAGGTCAATTATCCATGGAGTCCAAGTTTGATCCCTATTGGAGTCAGATTTAACTTTGTTTTAAAACCACGAGATGCTGCATGACAGAGCATGTCATCCTCCAGAAGTGGACAATCTGCTGGCTGTCTTGTCTTCATTTACATTATAGGCATATTCAATGTCTTGAAAATAGTCTTGCCACTGTGTGTTCATACCCTGGTCAAATTAGCACTGCCTCCTTTAAATTGGAAATGCTCAGGTTTTGGAGAAAGCATGGGCCAAATGGTTTCCTATCATGTTAGAAACTAAATTCTGTTTAAAATTTGCAAATGAATCGTGTGTGTGTGTGTGTGTGTGTGTGTGTGTGTGTGTGTGTGTGTGTGTGTGTGTGTGTGTGTGTGTGTGTGTGTGTGTGTGTGTGTGTGTGTGTGTGTTTTGTTGTTGGAGTGGATGAACATTGAACGTTAATCATAATGGTAATCAAAAAACAAGTTTGAGGAGAGGTTTGATTTCATACTTGTAACCTGTGTCAACCTTCATGAGCTTAAGTGCTTTTGGGCAATAGTCTCAACACTGACACAAAAGTATGTGTGTTTGAGGCAACAGACCTCCTGTAGTTGTTGTGAGGCCAGTCATGTGACGGAATGTTCCATGGGGCGACTTTCACCGTAATTGTAATGCATTATTATGCAAGTTGAATATTCTTTTCCACAATAATATTTGACAATACACAATGCTTCCCGAAATAGAGACAGCATCTCCTCCAGACTTAATCCAGTTCATACAGAAATTATTTGGTTGTGTACATTTATGAATAAATTGAATTGTATGTTTATGACAAATTTGGTTGTTTTTCATAAACGATCTAAACTGACTCACCCCATTAAAAAATTGGTCTAGCTGGTCATACCTGCCACATAAAATGCTGTCAAATCCATAAAAAATACCAAAATGGTTACTTAAGCTCAGGTAGTACGAGTTGACATTATCCATCGTAATCGTCAGTTGGTGGCGTAGGAGAGGTAAGGCCTTTTCGTTTCAGGACACAAAAACAAAACAAACAAAAAAACCTACCCATTTATTGAAACTTTAAAAATGAGAAGAAAAAAAACAAACAAAAAATGAACTTATATTTCATGTTCATGTCTTACAAAACAAAACTTTTCTGAATGCTATTTATATATGGTATTCTGATAAACATACAGTGAATATTTAGTCATAATCATGCAGCCCGTTCTGAATTGGTTGTAAAGAAACTCTCATACCGCACCAGCACTCCTTAATGCAGTCATTTATCCTCTACACTCTCACCCCAAACTTCCTGCTTTAAAATTGCTTCCATGTGATGCATGGCTTTTGTAGTCGATGTTCAGTCCTTCAGACTGTTTATATGGGAAATTGATGCCGCTTTTGACTTCCCACTTCTTTTCCTTCCAATGCACCACAGCTCATGATTGGATCTTCTTGGGTCCTCTTACTGCTTCCCAACATCCCTCCCCATTCTTTTTTTACCTACTGATTATCAAATGGTTACAATGCCCTCGCTACATTGTTTGATGACACGAGTGCTACCCCTTTCCTTCTGTCTTTATATAATCAATCCCCTTTCAGAAATGTACATCTGTGCCACAGAATGGTCAGGCCATCCTTATTAACTGAACACTTGTTGAATGTTGCAATGTCGTGGAAACAACAAATGAGTATGAAAAACAAAAGGGAAGGGTGTGCCTGTTCAATTGTGTGTGCATGTGGTTTATCATACTGGCATCAGAGGCTGCATTCAAACACAATAAGTGTGTGTGTGTGTGTGTGTCAAAATGAGTCAGTCGCATGTTTAGACAGAGAACTACAGTTAGCAGGTTAATGGAAGTGTTCGTCAGTTTTGCAAACAACACCATGTATGGCGTTCAATAAATACAATAACAATATGAAATGTTGATGGATGAAGTATTCAAACAAATGCATTTTAAAACGATTCCAGTAGTTACTATAGGGATGTAGTAAAACATCTGAGAAACGACTTGGGTCACAGTGGTAAGCTGAATGGATGTGCGAATTAACATGTGTCCATCTTTTGATGTGTATACAGTACAGTGTTAGAGTACAGTATTGTAAGGTAGCATATGTGTGGTTATGTAAGGCAGTGTGTGATAACGATTATGAATGCTTGGTGATAATAATAATAATCAATAATTGTATTTTTACAGCGCCTTTTGCCTATAGATACAATGTGCTGAGATAGAGATAGAGACAGAGACAGAGACAAAGCGACAAAGAGATATTATATAGGATGGAGGGGAGATGAAAAACAACTATGCAGATGGATATAAACATGTCTTCAGGTGGTACATTCTTAAAAATTAAACTGTCATGTTTGTTCCAAAGCCTTGAGGCAATTGATTGAAAGGCACTATACCCCACCTTTTTATGGAATTTATGAACAACAAGGGAAGAAGCTGCTGGAAAACGAAGTAAGGTGTTCTCTGCTGTGTAAACCACGATGAGATGTAAAGTATACTTGAAGAGGAGATGACAAGGACTTGAACATTTGATTAATTATTCTATACTGTATTGTATTCTCTCTGCAATTGGGAGCCAATGTAATTGGCTAAACATGGATTGACACAGGACTATTCAGGTTTATGAAAGATCAGGCAAGCACACTTATTCTGCACTTTCCTTAATCAATACGAATCCTGTTTAGTGATTTCACCAAGTAAAGAACTTACACAATCCAGCCTGGAGAGCATGAGTGCACAGACAACATTATGACAGCTATCACAATTCATATAGTACTTCCTCATGTGATTCAGATTATAGATCTGCCAAATAAGAGAGCGACACAACTGTGTGACCTAATGAGACATCGTCATATCAAACATGACTCCTAAATTTTGGATCGTAGGAAAAAGAGGGACATCCTGAATATCAAAGCTAAAACTATAATTGCAAAGCTGTTTATAGTGTTTTGGTGAAGAAGTTATGAATAACTTGGTTTGACTATAATTCAGTTACAAGTTGTTACGTATTGGCCATGCCTGTGTGAGAATAGCAGGATCCACCATATCGAAAGTAGAGGACAGATCAAGCATCAGTAGGAACACTGCCTGTTCATTATTAATGGCCAAACGTAAGTAGTTCTGTACGGAAACTAGTCCTGTCTCAGTGCTAAGCGCTACTCTATCCGCAGATTGCTGAGGATCAAGGATGTAATTTTGAATGACAAGATCAGATACATGTTCTGATTCAGCCTTTTCAATTAATTTCCCTCGAAATGGCAAATTTGAGACATGGATATCGTTACTTAATGACAGAGGATCTCAGAGTTCTAGGAAAAACACCAGTGGACAAATAATAAATTTACAATTTCTGATGGTACAGGAAGCACAACAGGGACATGTCTCTAAATGAGCCAGGTTGGCATTGGGTCAGAAGCACAGGTCTTTGATGGACATTTCCTAACTACCCTCATCAATTCAACCTTATTTACAGAAACAAATTGAGTGACACTATAGTCATTGCATGAAGAAACTCTACTACAGCAGGAACTTAACCTTGAACTTGATTGGATGACTGGAGTATTTTACAAATCATCCCTGATATTATCTACTTTACTGGCAAAGTAATGTGAAAAGTCATTAGCTAAATCAGATGGACTATATTCAAGAATAACTTTACTTCCACCATTAAGTATTTGTACAGTTTTGTACAATCCTTTGGTGTAATGATTCGAGATTTTTTTCATCATAATAATCCTTTTTGGCAGGCACAACAGTCTCACTAACATTCCGTTGGGATTTGATAAACTTCCTGTGATCAGCATGTGATTTCATGGTCGAGCTTGGCAAGCTTTCTTTACATGTTCATCCTAGCAGTTAGGTTTGAGATGAACAGAGCGCTCCTTTGTTGTCGTAGTAGCATGCATACCCCAGAACCTCATGACCGGCTTCATTGTATTGCCAGACAAGATAATTTGCATCATTGTCAGACCTTTCCAGTATGAATCTCACTTTAGTTGCTCGATCAAAGGAGAACTTTTCATGATCATTTAATTTGTACCTTCGCAGAACAAACACATCTTTTGCAAGTGCTGGTCTTGCTAAGCTCAACACAGTGCATCAGGGAGTGATCAGTGATTAGATCAACAGTGATCAGTTGGATTATATCAACATGACACGACTGTATGAGAATCACCATCCTTCGCTGTTCCAATTTTAAGGGTGTGCCGTAAGTGATGTGTCGATCCATGCACCGCTTGTTCAACGTTCAAAGAAGACAAACCTGTGTTTAACCTTCTCACCTCTAGCTTTTTAAGGCAATCAACATTGAGGTTGAAATCCCCCATGACAGTCATTCTCCATAGTCGCAGGTCAACGCAATGGAGTAACTCCTCAAACTCCTCCAGAAAATCTGCCGACTTCAATGAAGCTGATAAGGGAGGTCGATAATCAAAAAGTTGACTTCTCTCTTGGAGAATAGAGCTTACTCAAATGACTGAGTTGATGGTCAATGTCTTTATCAATGGTGATGTTACAAATTAGCACAGTCATTCCAAATTGACTGAGAGTTCCACAAACATTATTTCAAAAGTGCACGACTCTGGTGAAGCAGAAAGCGGGTGGAATGCAGGGGGAAGAGGAGAGGGGCCAGGATGCTGGGGAAGCAAAGAGGGGGCAGGGTGCAGGGGAATCAAGCAGGATGAGGGAAGTGAAGGAAACAAGGAGGCAGGAGTGAAGGAACTGAAGAGTGAAGGAAGCAAGGAGGTGGCGGGGCATGGGGTGGATGGACACTTAATCGGAGGACACCAAGCAGGGATGCGGGAGCCTGGAGCAGGTGTAGGGAAACCCGGGTGTGGAGATGATGTGGGGAGTATGTCTCGTCTTGAGTGAGTTTGCCATTGTAGCCCTACACACACGACAAAAAGGGTTGCATTTAAGCATTCCAAGGGTGGTGAGATGAAGACAGACATCAGGACTGAGATGGCAATGATGATTAAAGGCATGAATAAAGACAGCACTATATGAACAGGATGGTGCATGAGCCATGAGTTTACATGTCATACAGATTGGAGAGAGGTGAAATGGGAAGCGGACTTTGAGGAATATATTTGGAAGAAACTATGTTGGAAGATTGAACATTTTAAAAGTGCTGTTTAAAGAAGTTTATATTGATGTGTAGAGAGGGAAGGGAGGAGAAGAAGCAGAAGGAGGAGAAGAAGGAGAAGAAGGATGAGAAGAAGAAGAATTTTCTGTTTTGGTTTTTTTGTTAAACAGAAGGTGTAAGGAAGGAATTAAGTGAGGGTGGTGGATAATGGGATAGAGTTAATTGGAGACACATCGTTGGTATGGGAAACTGTTGTGGGTGGGGGGGGGCATTGAAAAAACTGAGAGGCTCAAAAACAATCCGAGTCTGAGACAGAGGATTGAAATGAGCAGAATAAGCGTGAAAAAATGCATAGGGGTGAACACTCAGTATGAAGAACAATCGACACAAATGGAGAACAAAATGTACAGTAGCACAGATGAATCCAGAACAATTACCTATCTTTTTGGAAGCAGATATCTCGGAGGGCCAAGAGATGCAACCATGACTAGGTAACTGGAAAGGGAAAATAATAAATAGAAGGCTCCAGCAAGGAAGATGCAGCAAAATATCAATAGCTAAAGCTATATAATATAGCTAGATAGATAGAAAGTGAAATTTTATTACCATATTTACTGTTTGGACACAATGAGGTCATGGATCTGCAGATGTGGACTTTTGGCTGAGGTTGTGGACCCACTATTTGGAATTGTTCTGGGTTACAAGAGTCAAAACCATGATGAAGAACAGAACCCAGGCTCTGAAGGCAGTCAAAAAAACCCAGTTTGTTGATGTATTCATTCATTTGTTTGTTTGTTTATTTATTTATGTTTGGTGTCCAAAATCGTTCAGGTCATGGAATGAAGGGTAAAAGGTTGAAGGTGTAAAAATGCAACCTCGTAACAGAGAGGCAATAGCTGGATACAACAAGCAAGGGTATGCACTAATCACAGATATTAATGCAACCATTATTTATTATTCTGATGGTCTTTAAGTATACAAATACAACCATGTCGAGGTTTACGATGAATGTACAATGTAGGATGTTAAAGAATTAGTAGTTTATTTGGTTCACCGAAGATGGAAGCTTGAAGAATATAGAGGAAGTTCAAAAAACCAAAAAAAAAATGACATGGCTAACCAATACTGTACTTAGCGTCTTGTATTTGCCTCCTCAGGCAGCACGTGTTGGTCTTCCATCCTGTAAACAGCTAGGAATGTGTAGTGCAGATCTCTCGTTGGGAAGAATTGAGGGGAGGGTTCGATGTCCAACCAGGAAATGAGTGGGGTGAGTGGGGGTGGTGGTGGGGGTTTAGTTGTAGAAAGGAACGGAGGTAACTCGTCTGGTGTGAGCACTTTAGAAAAAAAAAAATTGTGTGTACTACATCATATCTCAACTAATCTGTTAATCCATAATAGTTACCAACGTTGTACACTTTGCACATCGTTGTTGATCTTTGGTCATAGCTCTTGATGCAGCACAATTTAGTGTTTGCACAAAGCTATAAGTGTAATGTAATAGTTTATTAATCTGATTACTGATTCATATGTTTTTTTTCAATTTCTTGTAAGAAAAACAAAATTACTTTTATCATATCACAGCATCTTGTGCAGCCCGGAATGAAATGCAATGAATTCATGATGGTGTTCAAGTAGAACATTTGTATGCACAAAGCCTGTTCGAGCATTTTTGTTTGTATAGAAAATTAGGAATAATCGTGAATTGAGGGTCCTTTTGCCTCGGTGGACATGCAGAACAATGGCTCCAGGAATCAACAGAATGTTCATCAAAGGATGCTAACTGCCATGCGAAGCAAGCATAAGATGACATTTTCTGTTTTATAATACTCTGGCCAAGCAAAAACGTGTAGCATACAAACTTGACTTTGAAAAGAGAATGCAAACGTCACTCACATCTGATACATCTCTTTCCCATTCATACCACCCTGGAAGCCAACACATGGAGAGCAGAGAATAATTTCATCAGAAATCTCGATCATTACTGTAGTCCCCCTAGAGGTTGGTACTTGTAGTTTTTACAAGTAGGTTTCTCACATACATTACACAAAGTCAAATGTGGTCTGTTTCCTGATAATTGGAGTGTGTGTGCAAATACTGTTGTATGGAAATATAGTTAGTGCCTTCAGAAGGTACATATTCAGACCCCTTGACTTTTGTTGTTACAGCCTGAATTTAAGGTGGATTAAACATAATTTTTTTGGCACCAATCTACACAAAATACCCCATCATGACAAAGTGAAAACATGTTTGTCAAAATTTTTACAAATCAATTAAAAATGAAAAACTGAAATGTCTTGCATCAATAAGTATTCAATCTCTTTGCTGTGATGCTCTAAATTAATCTCAGGTACATTCAATTTCTTTTGGTCATCCTTGAGATGCCTCGACAACTTGATTGGAGTCGACCTGTGGCCAATTCAATTGATTGAACATGATTTAGAAGGAAACACACCATTATATATTAAGTCCCACAGTTGTCAGTACATGTCAGAGCAGAAACTCCACCATGAAGTCCAAAGAACTGTCCGTAGAGCCCAGAGGTAGAATTGGGAGGAGGCATGGATCTGGGGAAGGGTATAAAATAATTTCTAGAGTGTCAAAAGATCCCAAGAGTACATTGAGCTCGATCATTAGGAAGTCAAAAGAATATGGAACTACCAAGACTCTTCCTAGAGCTGGCCGTCTGACCAAACTGAGCAACTGGAAAGAAGGACCTTGGTCAGGGAGGTGACCAAGAAGCCAGTGACCACTCTGACAGAACTACAGAGTTCCTTGGCTGATATGGGAGAATGTGCTAGAAGGACAACAGTCTCTGCAGCACTTCACAAATCTAGGTTTTATGGGAGAGTGGCCAGACGGAAGCTACTCCTGAGAAAAAGGCACATGACAGCATGCCTGGAGTTTGCAAAAGGGAACACAAAAGACTCTGAGAGCATGAAGCAAAAGATTCCGTTGTCTGATGAGATGAAAATTAAACCCTTTGGCCTGAATGCAAAGCGCTACATCTGGCAGAAACCGAGCACAGCTCATCACCCATCTAACACCATCCCTACCATGGAGCATGGTGGTGGCAGCATCTTGCTATGGAGATGCTTTTCAGTGTCAGGGATTGGGAGACTTGTGAGGATAGAGGGAACAATGTTTGGAGCCAAATACAAGCAAATCCTTGAGGAGAACCTGCTTCAGAGTGCAAAAGACCTGAGACTACAGTGATGATTTACGTTCCAACAGGACAATGACCACAAGCATACAGCCAAAGCAACACTGGAAAGGCTTCAGAACAAGAATGTGAAAGTCCTTGAGTGGCCCAGCCAAAGCCCAGACTTGAATCTCATTGATAATTATCTGTGGAAAGACTTGAAGTTGCTGTTCACTGACACACCCCATCCAACTTTACTGGGATTTGCACAAATCTGCAAGTAAGAATGGGAGAAAATCCCCAAACCCAGATGTGTAAAGCTGATACACACATACCCAAGAAGACTCAAAGCTATAATATTCTTCTTCTTGCATATGGCAGCTTAGCTGCCAGGGTAGCTATCATTTCTTGGAAGTGCAACTGTGTCACTGATGCAGTGCCCCTCTACCAGTAAACACTGGTACTCATTTCGCTGACCTCGGAAGGATGACAGGCTGAGTCAACCCCCTGGTGTATTAACTCAGTGGCCAACGGGGCTTGAACTCAGGACCCAAGGATCCCAAGCCTCCACCCCAACCAGAAAGCCAACACCAGGCTTGATGCTATAATACAAAATATTGACTCGGGGTGGGGGAGGGGTTAAATACTTATTGGCGCCAGCCATTTCAGCTTTTCATTTGAAATTGATTTGTAAAAATTTGACAAACATGTTTTCACTTTATCATTATGGGGTATTTTGTGTAGCTCAGTGGCCAAAAAAAAAAAATTTAATCCATTTTAAATTCAGGCAGGAACACAACGAAATGTGACAAAAGTTGAGGGGTGTGAATACTTTCTGAAGGCACTGTATATGCCAACACGGGCATTATGTTGGTCAAGAGCAAAACACTCTCCCCCAGTGATGGGACAATCAAGTAAAAGTACCCTTTCTCAGAGATGGGTAAAGTTACAAGTTAATCTATAAATTTAAAATATTTCATGGACTTTAAAAAGGTTAATTCTGTTGCACTCAAAAAAATCTGGCCTTTTCAATTTCAGACCAATTGGTCATCATGTTTGCCACAACTTGGAGGGCAAGGTAGACAGCCTTAAAAATAAGTTGGATTGAAGTTTTATTTGGTTGGATTTCACCATTCAGTGTCTTTCTCGGTCAAAGTGTGTAATGAGCAACAGGGTGTCAATGGCATTTGCACATATTTTAATTAAAAATATGAATTTAAAGACCTACCACGATGGGGGTAATAGTTACTGAAGCAGATGTGTCTCGTGTTTTTTAATTCTCCTGAAATCTATCTCATGCAACATACACAGCTTGCATTATGTCAAAATTCTATCCTTGAAGGTAAGTTCAATGATGTTAGAAAAGTATATGTGACGATAATTCAGGGTTGACATGGAACAGCACTTCAAGCCAATACTTTCTTTACCATTGCTCCTGACAGATTCGTGAGGCTGATTTTTTTTCCTGGTCCCGGTGTATTTCCTACATGGCTATTGAATAGAAATGCTAATAGCACAATGTGGGTAGAGCATTAACTTCATAGTTTTGAAACAGCCTATATACATGTTGTAACCCCACTTATCAATTCTTAAAATATGACCCTCGCTGCCGAGTTAATGAGTTATCATCAGACCTTGCACTGCGTAAGCGAAACTGGTGTACATCGGGACACATGTGAAGGCGCATTCCCTTCAGCAGCTATTCTTGGCCAATGAGAATTGTCAACACATTGGAGCGTACTTACATCATAACATTGTGGTGCCCATGTGTTGACCCTTAAACCATGAACAACACATTGGCAATCAATATAATTGGCCAAGGATAGTTGTGATTGTTGTGAACTGTGCATGTGAAGGAAGATAAATGGCATATGCTACATTGTTCAAGAGTTGATTCACATGATTACTTCATGAGTCCCATCTCAATGAGGTAATGATTATATAAAATTATTTTGAAGATGTAGAACTGTGTGGTATTTATGTCCCTTGTTTTCTTACAGTAATCGGGGACTCAGGTGTAAAAATGGAATTATAAATAGTATTCCCAGTAAAGTATTTTGAGTGAAAGTCTGTAATATCACTGAATTCTGGGAGTTTGTTGCAGTGAATGTTATTCCTCACTTAAACTTGTTTCTTCATACAAATCGCAAGAGCAGCTGTGTTGGTTATGGGAAAGACTAGTTGGTACACCCTCTTTGTTGAATGAAAAGTAGTAATGTTTTCAGTTTTTTCTTAATCATTATTAAAGACTGGTGAAAAATTGAAAAATTCTGCAAATAAGTCTGATAGGTGAATACCAGCCTGCAAGAACTCCCTGGAACAGGCCAGGCACACAATATATATATATATATATATATATATATATATATATATATATATATATATATATATATATATATATATATATATATATATATATATATATATATATATATATATATATATATATATATATATATATATTTTCAGTTAAACCGGGCGTAGTGGCGTGCGCCTGTAATCCGGCTACTTGGAGGCTTGGGTTGGAGGATCGCTTGAGGACGGGAGCTCTTCGCTGGGCCACGCTATGAGAGGGTGTAGGGCAACCCGGAATCATGGCGAAACCCAATACTTATCCCTGTATCGTAAGAGGCGACCTGGGTTTCGTCAGGAAGGGCATCCGGCGTAAAACCTGTGCCAAATCAGTAGGCGGATCATAACGGATGATCCGCTGTGGCGACCCCTAAAGGGAGCAGCCGAAAGCAGAACAACAACATCTATTATATATATATATATATATATATATATATATATATATATATATATATATATACAGTATATACAGTATAAGCCTGGTGTTGGCGCAATGGTTAGGGCAGCAGCTTGGGATCCAAAAGGTCCTGAGTTCAAGCCCCGTTGGGCCACTGAATTAATACACCAGGGGGTTGACTCAGCCGGTCATCCTTCCGAGGTCGGCGAAATGAGTACCAGTATACTGGGCTGGTGTATACCCTGGTTAAAATAGGTGTACCATATCCCTGTGTCGTAAGAGGTGACCAGGGTTGCGTCAGGAAGGGCATCCGGCGTAAAACATGTACCAAATCACTATGCGGATCATACGGATGATCCGCTGTGGCGACCCCTAACGGGAGCAGCCGAAAGGAGAAGAAGAAGAAGATATATATATATATATATATATATATATATATATATATATATATATATATATATATATATATATATATATATATATATATATATATATATATACATACATATATATTCAGTTACACAATGCTGGATGTATTTTTGATATCTCTTTTCACACCAATTAATGGAAGTTCTGAACTTGGAAATGGACAATCTGTCCAGACATAGTCATAATCTTGTGCTGTTGACAGGTCTGGCACTCATCATTTCTCACTATGCTTGATGTACACAGGGCCCTTTCTTCACAAGTTGGCCGATTCTGCTTGGAGTAATTACTGCAGATTTGATGAATAATGGACTGCTTGTGTGTCTATACCCAAGTCCAAGATTTATATTCATCTCCCTTCTTTTGTCCCCCTTGTTGTTTTCCCTTCATTGGAACTGCCTTTACCCATTCCATCTCGCTCTTCCCTTCGACTTTCAAGGTCATGACTTGCAACCATTTAATGTCAGATCATATCCCTACTCCTCAATTTCTTCCACTTTAGATAACTGTGTTTGTTGTATTGTTGTTGATTCTATTTGTTCAGCACAATATCATTCTGTTCCTTAACATCCATGCTTCCCGGTTTGTCATTTCCTCTGTGATCATAAAAATAGTGTGAATTGAAAAAGGAGTTTTGATTTGCAGAGGCAAATACAACGACTTTAAGATGAGCCAACGTTTTATCTCTGCCAAGCCGACATGAACTGCTGTATTATTGAAGATTTTGATGTGTGAAGTCATCATTGTGTGACATTTATTTTCGTTTCCGATTCACCTCCCCTTTCTACTTGAGCTGACTTTGTTCCTTTGCTTCACACATCCTTACCTAATCCTTTGAGCATAAATCAGGATTCATAAAATAAGGGAAGCATACACCACAGACAGACTTGACAAGGTGCCACCAGGTTTTAGAAGAGGGAGACAAATTTGAAAATTCATTCTTGAGATTGGACAGATGTTGTTTTCTGGCTTTCCTGAGAATGGACATGCACTTGGTGTGGGCTTTGTGGAATGATCCTTCCAGGAGGAGAAAGCAAGTTGCTTTGAAGCAACTGCCTCACGACAGGATTTCAGAGTACCAACATCAGGAGGATGGGTAAGGTTATAATTGAAGGCGAGGTGGGAGAATCTGTGCATAAGAGAGAGAGAGCAGGTTTCTGGGGAAGAATTTCCAGGCTGAATTAATATCAATGGCAGTGGATATAGGAGACCAGTCATGAAGTGTTAAAAAAGAAAATCCTATCCCCATTTTTCCCATTTATACACTGTCCCGACATTCGCATTCGACATTTGTGACATTTTTCAGGAACGTATCCCCCACAAATGTCAGGGTCTGAGAGTATATATACATGTAGCCAATGTATATGTATATGTATATATATATATATATATATATATATATATATATATATATATATATATATATATATATATATATATATATATATATATATATATATATATATATATATATATATATATATATATATATATATATATATATATATATATATATATATGTATACACACACACACTGTATATGTCTCGGCATGAATGCAAACCAGGTCTGTACATGTGCTGTACCCATTTGAAATCAGGTGGGAGTGCTTCGTCACGTTCCACACATTTTGATTTACATCTCCACTCGATGGCACTTGCTTTCTGGTTTTTAGCTCACCGAGAACTTAGTTCTGGGGAGCTTATGAGATGGCACGTCATTTGTCCATCCGTCCATAAGCACTTGCAACTTTCTTCTCTGAAACTACAAACACAATTTCAATGAAACGTGACCACAACCTTCATCACCCAGTATGTCCCAAAGTTTGTTCATGCAACACAACAAAAATAAAATCAGCCGTTTCTCCCCAAAAACAGGTGTTTACATTCTTCTCCATTACATATTTTGTGTCATCCATGCCTACCAGTGGTTCCCTCATTATCTTATCCAGCCGCTACCAGGTGAATGCCCAGGGGTATTGCCCCTATTTTTAGCTCACCTGGAACGTAGTTCCGGGTAGCTTATGGGATGCATTTTCCATCCGTCTGTCCATAAACATAAACACATAAAACACAATGGAAATCGAATATTGTTTGGAAAGTTCTTCCCAACACTGCTGCAGAAGTCCCCACAAATGTGTTGCACTTGTAGGTTGCTTTGCTTTCACCCTTCTGTCCAGTTCATCCCAAACCAGCTCGATGGGGTTTAAGTCTGGAGACTGTGCTGGCCATTCCATGATTTGAAGCTGACCGTCTTGTTCTTTTCTTCCAAGGTTGCTCTGACATAGCCTGGAGGTATGTTTTGGGTCATTATCTTGCTGTAGGATGAACCCATGACCAACTAGGCATAGACCAGAGGGTATTGCATGGCACTGAAAAATGCTGTGGTAGCCCTTTTGGTTCAGGGTGCCATTCACTCTGTGCAGTCACTCTGGATCAAGC
>NC_140972.1:41484631-41509631 GCF_056783735.1 Eptatretus burgeri
GATACTGGACTCGTGCAGGGCGCCCACCGAGCAGCGGGTGCAGAAACACGAGCCTTTCCGAAGCAATCGGATCAAAAACGACTCACGCCCACTTCTGTTCCGTCCTATCGGCGAGCGTGGGGCAATTTGGCCCCGCCTCCAGGTGCGTCGGAGTGTGGTCGCTATATGCAGATTCGCGGATCAAAAAGCATTCACGCCCACTTTTCTTCTGTCCAATGGGGAGCCAGCCAGTGGTAAAGGGTCGAAGGTGAAGGAGCGAGGCCACGGGGGCGATAAAGCACCGCGTTCGCTCGCCAAACAGTTCAGTTGAGTTGAGTTGGGAGTTGGTGGAGTAGAGTTGAGTTGGGAAGTCAGTCAAGAGAAGAGTCGGAGAAAGCAGTTGGACGAAGCTGTGGAGAGTTGGAGAGGTGGCGGCGGCGAAGGCAGTCGAGAGGGTGCTCGTGTCAGAGTCGGGGAGCTGCGGAGAGGAGAGGCCGGTAACGCGACCGAGGTCGTGGTGGAGACGCTCGTCGCGGGACCCGAGCCAGGGAGATATCCTCCTTCCCCCGAGCATCAACAACCCCCTCCTGTTTCCCCCCCGCGCTGAGATAGTGCGAGAAGGGGGCCCCGTTCCCACCCCATTCCTGACACTGTCCGCGAGGCCCGCGGAGTCGGGGCGCCACCACCATTTTGCGGCTCATCAGACGGGTAGGCCCGACGCGGTCTCGGCCCCAGGCCGTCTGCCCCCATCATCGTTGAGGGTGGTCCCTTTTTCTTTTGCTTTGAGTATATGTGTTGTCGGCGCCGTCTGTGAAGTAAAACTGTATAAGTGTTGCCGTGTGCTCGGTAGTCGGTTAGATCTGCATTGTGTTTTGCTTTTACATTTGCTTTTTGTGTATTATTGTGTGTTTCTTCTTCTTCTACATTTGCTTTTGGTGTAATTGTATATGTGTGCTTTCCGTTCATCGCGAAATAAATGTGCTTTATGTTGAACTGTTTTCCCGTTTCGCTTCGTCCTTTTCCTTTTTTTTTTTTTTTTTTTTTTTTTTTTTTTTTTGTTTTACCTTGGTCGAGGCTCGTATGAGAGCTAACACACAACTCACAGCAAGGAGGCATGAGACAAGAGGGGCGGGAGTGGAAGGGACAAAACATTGGGGAACAGACACAGGTGAACTGTGGAAGGGAGAGGGATGGGGATGGGACGGGGAACATGGCGAGGGGAAGATGGACATTAAAGGGACTTTCAGGAAGGAAAGCACGCGAATTGAAGGCAGTGGCCTTGGGTGGATTATCTGGTGTAGAAAAGATCGAGGATTTGGATGGGGGAAGATAAGAGGTGGTGGTGAACAGCTGTTTTGAAAGCCTGAAGGGAAGAATGGGAAAGAATAGAGTGAGGAAGTTTATTCCAAAGGTGGGAAAAAAGAGGAATGAAAGAGTGAAGATGAGCAGTGATTCGTGATTTTGGTAGTTTTACCAGAAGGGGGTTGTTGGCGGACCTTGAGCGCCCTGTGGAAATGTGGTTGGGACAAATCGCAGAGAGAGCAGGGGGGCAAGGCTGGAGAGGAGTCGGTAGAAGACAGAAAGACCACCGACCAACCTGCGGTGATTGAGTGAGAGGCCCAAAGACTCAGCTTCATTGCGGGAGATGCCAATGATCTTAAAAGCCCTGGTTTCGACAGCGTGAAGTCGAGAAAGGTGGGAGGCAGGAGCACCAGCCCAGAGGGGAGAGCAGTACTCCATCAGGCTACGGACAAAAGCTTTGTAAGTGGTCAGGAGCTCAAGAGGGCCGAGGAAGGACTTTGCACGACGGAGGATTCCCAGTCGGCGACTGGCTTTTGAGGCAAGGTTGGAAATGTGACTTTCCCAGGAAAGGTCATGGCAGATAGTGAGACCCAGAAGCTTGAAAGAAAAGACTTCTTCCAGAGGATTGTTGAGAAAGTGGATGGGGGGGTTTTGTAAACGGTTGAATTGTAAACGGTTGAATCCTTTATTGAATCTCCATCTTACTTCACGTAAAGGGTTGGTCGTGGGCTAAAACGCCCGATTATAATTAATCGAACCGTCCAGGTTGACGATAACACCGCTCGGTTATCCCGATAGTACGGAACGGGTCGCTTAAAGTGGCCCGTGTCCGAAGTCGACCTGCGGCGAGGTGCGATCGCCCGGTCTACCCTCCGTGTGGGTACTTAGGTAGGTCGAAGTGGGCGAGCAACCCTATCCCACGCGGGGGGGGGGGGGCCGATTGGCACGATCGTGGTGAGGCCGAAAGGCCCACCCGTGACAATTCCCGGCGTTAGTCCGAGAGGGTCACGACGGGATTGTCCGTCCGGTGGGCGACGTGCCGCGATTCGAGTTACGTGGCCGTTCGCACGCCGGCGGGCGCGAATCCGCAACACTGGTGTCAGGTCGTGCGATATAAACTCATCGCCCTCCTCGCAGCACTGGTATCGGAGAGCGGGAAAACGGGCTCTCCTGTCTCCAGCTAAATTCACGGGAATCGGTCCAGGGGTGAGAGGAGCGACCCCCGATTCCCTCCAAATTACGAGCGATTTAAATTAACCCTTTACGAGAGGTAAGATGGCGTCTCAAGGCGAGCGGGAGCCGGGGGTATTAGGTATGTGTCGTCATGAAGGATCCATGGCCCAGGTCGGTTCTTTTTATAATTATAACCCCACCACTAACTGTGGTCAGTGGGAGCGGCTTGAGCACGAACTTTGCCGGCAAACGGAGTCGCACAATGGCAGCGCGATCGCACCTCAGCGCAGCACGGAGTGGGCTGATATTAATGGCACAGCAAGAGGCGTGAGCTCCCAGTCACCGGTTCAAGGCACGTGGTCACGGCATGTGCCATGGCAGGCGTGGCAGGATGACTATGCGAGCATTGGCAGGCTTCAGGCACAATTGGGGGATGTCTTGGAAAAGGTGAAACGTTATGAAGAATATATCGAGGAGGGGCAACGTGGAGTGGACGAGTCACAACGGCACGCAGACGCGCTTCAGAAAAATTACGTGTACGGGGGGACACAGCGATTGGACGATTTACTGGAACGAATTCGGTGGCAAAAACATGACTTGGCCAATAGAGTCGACAAATTACGTGGGAAAAAGAATTTGGTAGTGTTTTATACCCGTCAGTTGGAATATGCGAAGAGCAAACTGAACAAAAGAATAGAGGAACAGCAGATTGGTATCTCCCAGGAAAGGAAACAATGGGAGGAAGAATGGAAAACCGAGCTCGAAAAGAAACAAAAGGAGCACGACTTGGAAGTAAAACAATTAATGCAAAAATTATTGGAGGAAGCAAGGCGGTTCAAAGAACTGGAGGGGAGAGTGAGGGAAATACAGTTGGAAGAGAAAAAATGTGAATACGATGGGGAGTTGGAACAATTGAAGGAAGAGATAAGAACAGGCAATCAGGAAAGAGAAAGCCTAGAATGGAAGATAAAAAGAGGAGAGAGACAGCTCGAGGAAAGGGCGGAGGAATTGCTGGAAAAGTCAGAACAGTTCGAAGAACTGCAGGGAGAATTGAGGGAGGAAGGAGAAAGGAAAACAAAGCTCGAAAAGGAAAAACGCAAACAAGATGGGGAATTGGAACTACTGAAGCGAGAGGTAAGGGCAAGCCAGTTTAAAAGAGAAATCCTGGAAGGGGAGATAAGAATGGGAAAGGAATGGCAGAAAAAACTAAATGAATACAGTAAAAAAAGGGACGAATTGAGGAGGGAAGTGGTGGAAAGAAGAGATGAAATGAGTGAAGAAGCATGCAAATTGAGGGAGGAATTACAAACAAAAACTTCTGAGATACTGAAACATGAAAACAAGGAAAGAGGATTACAAGACGAACTGAGGATGTTAAAAGAGGAAAGGAAGAGAACAGAGAATGAAACGTTAAGGAACCACACTGAGCAGATTGAACAATTAGAAGCCAAAGCAAAGTCGGAGTGTGCGGAGATGAGAAAGGAATTGGAAAAGAAAGCTTCTGAGTTACAGAAACACCAAAACAAAGAGAGGGAATTACAAAACGAGTTGAGGATGGTGAGAGAAGAAAGAACGACAGCGGAAAATGAAACGTTAAGAAACCACACTGTACAGATCGAACAGCTGGAAGCGAAGGCCAGATTAAAAAATGAGGAACAAGAAAGAGTACTGAAAGAACAAGGAATGAGACAGGAGAAGGAAATCAGCCAACTGAAGGAAACCACGAGATTGCAGAATGAGGAACAAGAAAGAGTACTGAGAGAACAAGGAATGAGACAGGAGAAAGAAATCCGTCAATTGAAGGAAACGATGAGATTGCAGAACGAGGAACAAGAGAGACAGTGGAATAAAAAACTGAAAGTGTATGAATTTGAAACTGAACGACAAAAGGAAAAAAAAATAGGTTGGAATACGAGGAGAAGTTGAAGGAGCAAGGAATGAAGCAAGAAGGAGAAATCAGGAGATTGAAGGACACAAGGAGATTGGAGAGGGAAGAACGAGAGGAACAATGAATAGAAAACAAAAAGAACATGAATCTGAGGTTGACCAATTGAAAGAAAAGCTGAGGCTGGAGTACGAGGAGATAGACAAAGAACAGCGAATGAAACACAAAATGGAGATGAACCAAATGAAGAAAACCATGAAACTGGATAAGGAAAGACAGGAGAGGAAACGAGGAAGAGTAATGAGACAGCAGCAAATGAAACACAAAAAGGAGATTAACCAAATTAAGCAAACCATGAAACTGGAGAAGGAAGGACAGGAGAGGAAACGAGGAAGAGTAATTTGACAGCAGCAAATGAAACACAAAAAGGAGATTAACCAAATGAAGAAAACCATGAAACTGGAGAAGGAAGGACAGGAGAGGAAACGAGGAAGAGTGGTGAGAGAACAGCGAATGAAACACAGGAAGGAAATGAGCCAATTGAAAGAAACAATGAGATTGAAAAACAAAGAGCAGGAGGAACAGTGGGAGAGAAAACAACAACTATATGAGTGTGAAATTGAACAACTAAAACGGAGAGCGAGATTGGAGTCAACGGAGATTGAGGAGCTCCGGAGGGAGAACGAACAGCTAATGGGGCTCAGAGAGAAAGAACGACTCAGATGGGAAGGAAAAAGGAACCAGGAAGAGACAGAAATAAGGAACAAGGAGAGAAAATGTATAGAGACACGGGAGACAAGATTCGAGGTGAAAGTAATTGGGAGGGAGAGAAAAGAACAATTAAGACGAAAAGCAAGGAGGAGGTACGCAGAGATCGTGAAAGAGCAAGGAGTGAAAAACAGGGAAGGACGGGAGCGACTTAAGGAGAAAGCAAGGTTGACCTCCATAAAGATAAGGGAAAGACGCCAGAAAGAAGCAGAGACCAATAGACACGAGGAGACGACAGAAAGAATAAAATGTATAGAGACACGGGAGATAGAGGGTGAATTGGACAAGGTTAGTGACGCACACACACACACAGAGGTAGTGGAGGACGATGAGGTTGAGCTCGCGGACTGGGTAGAGACCCGGTGCGAGCAGCTGGATGGCCTCCTCCAGGAACGAGGGGAGGGAGTATGCCCCCTTGAGGCGAGTCACGACCAGGTGGGTTCGGTCGTGCTTTGCGAGGTCGAGGGGAGGAGTGCTGTGGACAGGTGCACGGAGAGCTTGGGGGGTATAGAGGCCCCGGAGACCCTTGTGGGGACACGAATCCCCAGTGTGGTTGTCCCTGTGTGTGTGGTGTCGAGGTGTGTGTTCACGAGTGTGGCGAAATGCGTGCTGCAACGCACGCATAGCGCGGGTGCAAGGGCGTGTGTGAGAGCGACTGGGTGGGTGACACCCCGTGTGTGGAAGCGACCCCGTGTGTGAGTGGTGTAGTGGTAAGTGTGCAGAAGGGCGTGCTTCCCAGCACGCCGTGTGTGGATGAGGCACCGCGGATGAGTGCCCCCGCGTGTGTGAGTGAGGCACGGTGTATGAGTGAGGCACCGCGGATGAGTGCCCCCGCGTGTGTGAGTGAGGCACGGTGTATGAGTGAGGCACCACGGATGAGTGCCCCCGCGTGTGTGAGTAGTATGGTTTGTGTGAGGGAAATGGCACGAGTGAGTGAAAGGCCGCGAGTGAGTGGAGCCACGTGTGCAAGGGAAATGGCATGCGTGAGTGAGCGGCCGAGTGTGAGAGAGACAGCGTGTGCAAGGTCGTTGTGTGTAAGGGAGATGTCGGTCGGCATGTGTGAACATGCAGCCGCGTCTCCCGGTGTGAGTTTAATGGTGTGGAGTGTGAGCGTCGTAACACGCGGGAGTGCGTGTGTCGAATGGCGACAACGGCGACATGTGAGGAAAGAAAGCCGAGTAGCGGCTGTAGTTGTTTCGGGGACCGTGCCGGGTTCACCCAGCAGTGAGCACGAGGTCCGTGCTGTGCAACGCACGAGGCCCCCATGTGCTCGCTTGCGAGAGTGAAGTCCCGGTCCGGAAACGCACGCGGTGGATTTGCCGATCCCGCGGACGGACAAAGTTTAGGCAGGATTACGGATTTGGACCGGACGGGTTCTCCACGCGATCGTGTGTGTTAAGCTCCAACGGGCAAAGCACATGTGTTCGCGTGGGGAACCCCTCGAGACGTGGGGCTTGTGTTTTTTTTTATGCGCACGGTGACGTCATGGCTGCACGTGGGGTTGGAATCCGGCAGGAGGGGTATCCCTGCCGGATGGTACCATCCAAGGAGGGACGAGGTACACGTGCAGCTGCATGACGTCACGGGCAGGTGCAAAGTGCGCGAGCTGTGAGCTACCGCGCTGGTGCTGCGCATGTAAAAAAAAAAAAAAAAAAAAAAAAAGCAAGCCTCACTTTCGTGTGCACAGGATTCCTGGGCAAGGGGTGGAAGACCCCCTTGACCAGGGCACAGGATGGAAACTAGTTAGGGGGAAGGGTTAGCTTAGCTAGACCGACTTCATGGGGCAGGGGTAAGTCCTCATGGAGTCCATGGAATGGATTAGTTAGAGGGATTGTAGCCAGATTTAGGTTGGGTAAATAATTTTTGGGACATTTGAGAACAGTGACAGACAGTGAATGTGTAGTGGGGACGTAGCTTAGCTACGTAGTGTTAAAAGGAACGTGCTGTAGTTTAAGGGACGACGTGGGAGCACGAGTTAGTTAGGGGATGTAGTTAGGAGGATGGCAGAGTTCAGCGGTGAGTGTGTTGAAGAGTTGTTGGTGAGTGAAGTGGAAGCATGTGCTTGGTGAGTGAGTGAGGCCAGCGGGTCTGTGTGAGTGGAGCGAATGGGGAATGCATGGTGCGATGCGTGATTGGGGGGAGGAGTGACTCCGCTCTGACTTTGGGAGGTCGATGGTTCAAACCCTGACCGAGTCATACCAAAGACTTTAAACAATGGTATGTGCTGTTTCCTTGCCTCAAGTTCAGCATTTGACAGAGCATTTTCAAACATCGCTGGGAAGGCAATGGCAAAACACCCAGGATAGCCCTTGAAAAGCATCTGCTTCGGTAGCACTGACATTCTGTAAAGAGTATGGTACATCAAATCAAATCAAGTTGATTTGGGATGAGTTGGCTGTATTTAGCATCCCATTGATCATTCTTGAAATAATTTCTTGAGGATTCTTCAATATATTTTATGTGGACTGAGAAGAGGTTAATCAAATAAACCCAGATTTGACTAGACTTGTCAAATGCATCATTATCTACAGTAAGCAGAACACAGTGCCATCAGGGTTGTGGCCAACAGCTGGAACTGTGCAGCAATACTTCATCTGAAGTAAAAGGGGAAAAGCAGCTGTCTTGTGATTGTGCAAAGGCTGCACATGTTATGCTATACAATTATTTGACTGCCTTTTCAGTTTTTTTTTTTTTCTTCACTGTGTAATATAGTCCAGAATTATGAAACATTGGATGTTATATTGACAATTGCAAGTTGAAATATTCACTGCTAAGGTTTATTGCATTATAATTATGGTTAGCATGATTCGATTTTTATCAGTAAATGTTGATAAACGACGATTTCAGATCACACTCGCATACCGACAATTTTTATATATTAATCAATCAGCAAAATTTATACAAAGGGGACATTTATTGATTTATTTGTATGCAGCCTGTGGCTACTTGTCTGCTTCATTTTCTGGGGGCACAGCTGTGCTGCTGATGTAATGCCCCCATTACCATCTCGCTGGTACTCATTTTGCCAACCTCAAAAGGATGACAGATGCTGAGTTGACCCACCTGGTGTCAATTCAACAGCACAAAAGGGGCTTGAATTTAAGACTAAAATCTTAAGCAAACCACCTTAACCGTTGAACCAACACCAGGCTTTAAGGGGATATAAAAATGATCGTTAAAAATGTATTAAGAATTCCATTCATATTTAAAAAAAATATCATGAGTGAAGCAAGTATTTCCATCCCGTCGCCTCGGGGTGGACAGCGTGTGCCTTGGTTTAAAGTTGAGAAACGGCAAATGCAGTTACGTTTTTCATGGGCGGTGTCAAAATAGGATTGTAATAATACCAGAGGTATTACGCACTGTAATAATTATGTAACACTGAAAATATGAATTGATAGAAATCTAAATAAATGCTGAAAACGAAACATCAGTTTTATATGTCAAAATTATTTAAAAAAAACATAAAAATCGATTTCTCCAAGATGAATTATAATTCAATTATTTACGTCGAATTTGCTGTAAGCTCTGGATTTCATTACATATTTCATTGGCTGTATTGTGTGTGTGTGTGTTTCTTTTTCCCCTCTTGGGTCACTGTGGTTGTGAGTAGCTGGGTAAACATGCTGCCAGAGACTGAGGAGTGCAGGAATTTTCCATCCATTGTGCTCTTGTGAATGGGATCAGGCTCATTGCCATCCTGCTCTTTATTTGAGAGAGTCTTTTTGTTTTCAGTTATCGTAGGGAACGTGATATTATCAAAAGTGTACAATTGTTTTTTTCCTCTGAATAATACAGCATGAAATATCCAATAATGACTGCTTGATATTTGTTGAGACAGGTATTTGCTTTTTGCTATTCTTTCAATAATATTATCGGATTGACGATGTCAATGTATTGTGTTTAATACCGTAGTAGAAGTCTATGTCAATGTAACATGTGGCAGTGCGGTAATCTTCATCCTGATGAAGCAGCACTTACATGGAAGGAAGAAAGTCCCTTCTGTCTGTATTACACCACCATCATACCTCTTTCAAACCCCTGTTGCTGTTTAATGCCAATGGATAAGCTTCCTTAATACTTTGCTAACATTAGTTGCAATTTTAAACCCGAGAAGGTTACTGAGAGCCTTTTAATATGTATTTTTAAACCGTGACTGCAAGTCAGTTGACACCTTTTAACTGTCATGATGCCAAAATAACATGCTAAAAGGCTTGTGCCTTTCTGTGATCTCTACTACTTCAACAGTGGCCCAAATTATTCCTACCTTATTTTGGGGTCAACAGAGGAAAGTTTTTCGATCTAACCTTTCACACACTGTATGGTCAGGCCTGACGTTCAACTGAAGGTGGCAGGAATGTGGAATTTAGCTGTGTGCCAACTATAACTCTCTGGGATATTTCACATCTCCACCACCACCTCAGATAATCCCCTATCCAAAACCATAATCTTTTCTACCCCCGTTAAAACTCCTTTGCCCAACACCAAGCCCTCCTTCCATATATCCATTTTTTCCTTCCTGAAAGTTTACTTTTGTATTGATCCTGTCCAACCCATGCATCCTCTACTGTCCCTCATTCCTCTATATACTCGTTGTTTTGTCAAAGTCTCCCTCTATCTTGTCCTTCAGGTCAGCTGTTCGTGTCCCTCCACCCCCCCCTTCTCCTTTCTGTTTGTTTTGTCCTGTTGTTTCCTGATCCGTTCAGTGTTCTCGCTCTTCCACAGGCATTGACTCCATATGCACACAAATAAAAACTTGCTGTTAGTGTTTCTTACCTCCCCCAGCAACCCCCTCCCCCGCTTCTTACTGCTCCTTTTGGTCCATTGCTACCTGATGCGTTGAGTGTTCTAACTCTGCCAAGAGCCTCAACTTTCTACACCGAAAAGAAAACACGTGCCTCAAGGTGCTGAGATTGTGATGATTTGTGCAGTCTGCAAATGTCTTTATAATTCCTGTATAATTGCATTAACACTGTATCTATTAATCTCCTCATTACATATCGATCAACATTTCGATCTTTCCGCGTGATTTAGATGATATAGAAAACCATGGAATTATTGACGTCAACAAACAGTGCAAGCACACCGGACAGCCAAACTAACATCTCCAAAGGATACAGTCGACTCCGAGTTGGTATGAACACGTTCCACCCATCCTTCTTCAAATGATCCCAGCCCATTAAAAAAAATGCTCCGTCCTAAAGCCATTTCCATTAAAAATACATACAACACTGAATAAAGTTTATTTATTGACAAACTGCTAAGATTCCCTCTGTGATCCAGTATTTTGGCTTACGGCCTTGAAATCTTTGTCAGCATCTCGCATTTGGAGGCCCAGGAGGTGCTATGAAATAATTCAGTTTCTCTCTTTGTTGATCCAAGCTCCCAGTCTATTAACCGGTTCCTTCTATGTCAGCCAGACTTATTCCTCCTCTCTCTTCTCTTGTCACCCATACTTTATGGTATAATCCTCCAGTGGCAATCCAGATCCTAACATGACATTTGGGTTTCATGCCCTCTTGATTTTAAAATGCATACATGCTGGGATTATCATTCACTTGAGTTCAAGTGTCAGTCTTGAAAACTGTTCTTCATACTTGCACTGTGACTGACAACTACTTTGCTCAAAAGTTTTTTTTGTTGTGCTTTTTGGCAGAAGTTGAATATTTTTCATGCAACAGGAAATGCATGCATAAGTGACATGTGGTTATTTATTGTGCTCTTCTTGAAAAAGTCAGGAATAAAATGAAGTTTTATTTTTGTGAACCTTTCCTATGTCTTTTCCTGCTGCTTCCCTTGCATTAAGTTGAATGTCCACGCAATACTAAGCATGACAAGACCCAGTGGCATTATGGTTCTGGAGTCTTCGCTGGGAGTCTGGAAGGTTGGTGGTTTGATTTTGACCCTTACCAAGCCATACCATATACCTTAAAAATCATATGTACTCGTTCCTCACTTGATGCTCTGAATTTATGTGGAGGCTACATAAACCGTCGCAGGTCACATCCCATGGGGGGAGGGAGGGGAGAGGGGGCTGTCAGCTTTTGTCCTTAATTACCCTTCTGACTGCAGAGAGAAAAGCAATGCATTGTCAGAACACATAGTCCTCTGTGAAGTTATGTCACTTCCTCCAAGGTCACTACTGTTTGTTTGAATCCAGGTCAAGTGTTGTCTAATATCTCTGTTTGCATGTGTTTAATTTGTGTCACTCCTCCATCAGCTTTAGACATTACAATATATATATATATATATATATATATATATATATATATATATATATATATATATATATATATATATATATATATTTATATATATATATATATTTATATATATATATATATATATATATATATATATATATATATATATTTATATATATATATATATATATATATATATATATATATATATATATATATATATATATATATTTTTTTTTTTATATATATATTTTTATATATATATATATATATATATATATATATATATATTTTTTTTTTTTTTATATATATATTTTTATATATATATTTTTATATATATATATATATATATATATATATATATATATATATATATATATATATATATATATATATATTTTTATATATATATATATATATATATATATATATTTTTATATATATATATATATATATATATATATATATATATATATATATATATATATATATATATATATATATATATACTGGGCGGAGTGGCGTGCGCCTGTAATCCGACTCGGAGGCTTGGGTTGGAGGATCGCTTGAGGACGGGAGCTCTGCACTGGGCCGCGCTATGAGAGGGTGTAGGGCAGCCCGGAATCATGGCGCAACCCAATCCTTATCCCTGTGTCGTAAGAGGCGACCAGGGTTGCGTCAGGAAGGGCATCCGGCATAAAACCTATGCCAAATCAGTATGCGGATCATAACGGATGATCCGCTGTGGCGACCCCTAAAGGGAGCAGCCGAGAGATGAACAACATATATATATATATATATATATATATATATATATATATATATATATATATATATATATATATATATAAAATAGTTGCCACTGCATAATCTGGACTCACATAAACAGAAACATCGCTTAAATGAGACACATGTCTTGGAAACGGTCCTCCCGTGCATGGTGGGGTGCGGCATATCTCACAGACAGGGTAAAGTGAGGACTGTACAGTGAATGCTGGTGCAGGGAGAGGGGGTGAGGTCTCCCGTCGCGGCCTTGGGTGCGTGAAAGGAGGGGCGGGGGCTGTATTGAAAGTTTCCTCAGAATGACAACGCATTTTCCACAGGCTGTATCATGGACCCACCCCCATCGGAAGGAAGAGGCTTACACGAGCCAAGATGGAAAAAAAAGCAATATATGAAGAGGAAGCGGAAAGAAGCGCATGAGAGGAGACAGAAAAAGGCGAGATCCTGTGAGGGAAAAGGAGCTCGGATCTGGTTCTCGTCCTTGTGGAAGAAACCTCATGAGAGGAAGAAGATTGAGAGGACAGGGAGGAGGGCAGTGTGGAAAGCCCAGAATTTGGTTTGGTTCGTGGGGAGCTGCTGGACACGGGAGCCCAGCAGAAATGGAGTTGCTTGCAGCTGGCATATCTGGGACGCCGGAGAGGACTCATCTACTGGGTCTGGGCACCTCAGTGACATGGCTGTGTCCCATCATGCCGCATTGCCACTGCCAATCTTTCCCTCCCATCTTCCCCATTCTCGAGTATATTTGGGCTTGCACAGCCCCATTGGGCTGTGTGAGGTGAGGGAGAAAAGAAAAGACTTTACTTTTCTTTTCTTGGCAATTTCTTGTGCAACTAAGATTGTGGAAGGAAGAATACGTGTTATGGTTAAATCTGTATTTATGTGCCTTTTGCTTTCTTGCTCATAAGTACTTGCTTTTAAATGATTGTGTGTGCGAACGTGCGTGTGTGCGTGTAAATAAATAATTGTTTGCTGTTATTTCCAATCTGTCTCAAATGTCTGTTCTTTTATTGGTCCACCACAGTGTACAAGTATAGCTCGATGCGAAGTTGTACCCCACCTGATTTGCATTGTTAGCCGGTGCTGCTCCTATCTGTTCTGTTTGGCAGCAGATCACCAGATGTGTGGTCTCTAGTGAGGTTGCCATCCCAATAGAAAGATATCCGAGAAACATCGAGGCGTAACCCTGCTTGTCAAATGGCGACAGCTGCGTAAGAACTACAGCCTGTTGGAGCACAGAGTTATCTGTGGTCGGCAGCCTCAGAGCCGAGTGTTCGGGAGAAACTTGAGTGCTTCCCCTTGTGGCGAGCCTTGAACTCCAGGTCGTAAAAATAGGTATATTCTATACATACATATAAATATATATATATATATATATATATATATATATATATATATATATATATATATATATATATATATATATATTGTTACGGTTGTGGAAATTCACAGAACACCATTCATGTTCCCCAAAGATGAGTTATGTCGATAAGTGTGTGTCCAGATTAGATTTCCCAACCAATGTCGAAAGGGATTTATTCGTGTGCCGGGCTGTGAATCTTGAGGTAGTATTATTCTTTTCTATCTTTATTTTAAACAACATCTCCTCACCACCTTCTCCACAACCGCCAACATCTCTTTCAAACAAACAGCATCTCTTCAACGACACCACTACACCCATGCCACCTCCACCACCACAATGACATCTCAACAACCACGCCATCCCCACCACAGCGCCAACCACACTGCAACAACGACATCTCAACAACCTCGTCAATCTCCACAACACACCAGCCCTCCTCTACAAACAAAAGCAACGGCTGTGTGGCCCGTGATAAAGACGGATGAGGACACAATAATTCGGGAGACGTGTTGGGGGAGACTCGTAAAGGTAAACAGAAGTGGCGGTTACTAAACGTATGAAAACCCGAGAACTCTCCAGGAATTTTCCCCCACGCGCCGAGAAGGGAGGGGCGAACGCCCCAGGGCAATAAAGGGTCGCGTCGGAACGCCAGAAAGAGAATGGGCAGTTGACGAGCTGATGAGAGAGTCTCTCTCCTTGGCGAGTCGGTGTGGAGAGCGCCAGAGTTTAGTGTTGGAGTCCGGAGTGAGTGTATTTGGACAAAGGAGTTGGTCGAGTCGAAGCCGGAGAGGAGTCGCCAGCCAGATCGCCGTTGGAGGCGCCGTTGAAGGCACTAGTGGAGTCCAAAGGAGTGCGGGCCGAGACACCGAGGGTCGCCGAACCAGGGCCCAGCGAGTCACCACGAGGGTGGCAGGTAACCTGCACGGCCTCGCGGAGCTCCTTCGGTCTCCCAAGCTCCGAGGAACATTAAAGGCTTACGGGCCCAGTTCTCCCTTTTCTTTTCTGGGGTTTTTGCATGGAAGTCTGTGGTGCCTTGTCCTTTAAGTAGGATTGTTATAAGTGCATGCACATACTGAGTAAACAACGGCTGTAGGTCTTTTTGCTTGTGTCCTGTCCGCACCCCCCCCCCCCATTGCTTCATTGACTGCAAGCGTGTAAAATAAATACCCCCATTGTTTGAATATTCACCTGCTCGTTGCGTCCCTTCCTCCATTGAACTGCCATAATTGCGTTCGGAAAAAATAGCTGTTTTTTTACACCGATAAGATAATCGGGTCCAACGGGGCTTGGCGATAATAAACCGCTCGGCAATCGCAGACAAAAAGAGCTGCTTAAAGCGGCTAGTTTCCGAGCAGGTCCCGTTGAGGTACAACCTCTCGGTAGTCTCTCCGCGCGAATAATTAGGTAAATCGACAATTTGGCGATCGACCCTGTAGTGCGCGGGCAGAGCATTGACAAGGTTGTGGTGTGGTTAAAAACACACCCGAAGCTGGATTTCGGCATTGATCCGAAAGCTGCGACTGGATTGCCACGTTTGGTGGGCGCGCGCGGCCGCAATTAGCTGAAGGCGGTCGCCCGCACGCCGGAGTGGCGGAGATCCACAACAATATATATGTATGTTATATATGTACATACATACATGTTGTATGTATGTACAATATATATATATATATATATATATATATATATATATTTATGTATGTACTATATATATATATATATATATATATATATATATATATATATATATATATATATATATGTATGTACTATATATATATATATATATATACATATATATATATATATATATATATATATATATATATATCTATATATATTATATATATATATATATATATATATATATATATATATATATATATATATATATATATATATATATATATATATTTATGTATGTACCATATATTGTTGCGGATTCGCGCCCGCCGGCGTGCGGACGGCCACGTAACTCGAATCGCGGCACGTCGCCCACCGGACGGACAATCCAGTCGTGACCCTCTCGGACTAACGCCGGGAACTCGTCACGGGTGGACCTTTCGGCCTCACCACGATCGTGCCAATCGGCCCCCCGCGTGGGATCGGGTTGCTCGCCAAATTCGACCTACCTAAGTACCCACACGGAGGGTAGACCGGGCGATCGCACCTCGCCGCAGGTCGACTTCGGACACGGGCCACTTTAAGCGACCCGTTCCGTACTATCGGGATAACCGAGCGGTGTTATCGTCGGCCTCGACGGTTCGATTAATTATGGGGGCGTTTTAGCCCACGACCAACCCTTTACGTGAAGTAAGATGGAGATTCAATAGAGGAAAAGACGAAGCGAAACGGTAAAACAGTTCAACATGAAGCACATTTATTTCGCGATGAACGGAAAGCACACATATACAATTACACCAAAAGCAAATGTAAAAGAAGAAGAAACACAATAATACACAAAAAGCAAATGCAACAATGCAGATCTAACCGACTACCGAGCACACGGCAACACTTATACAGTTTTACTTCACAGACGGCGCCGACAACACATACACTCAAAGCAAAAGAAAAGGACCACCCTCAAGGATGAGGGGGGTAGGCGGGCCTGGGGCCGAGACCGCGTCGGGCCTACCCGTCTGATGATGAGCCGCAAGATGGCGGTGGCGCCCCGACTCCGCGGGCCTCGCGGACAGTGTCTGGTAGGGGGTGGGAACGGGGCCCCCTTCTCGCACTATCTCAGCGCGGAGGGAAACAGGAGGGGGTTGTTGATGCTCGGGGGAAGGAGGATATCTCCCTGTCTCGGGTCCCGCGACGAGCGTCTCCACCACGACCTCGGTCGCGCCGCCGGCCTCTCCCTCCACAGCTCCCCGACTCCGACACGAGCACCCCCTCGACCGTCTTCGCCGCCGCCACCTCTCCACAGCTCCGTCCAGCCGCCCTCTCCGTCTCCTCTCTTGACTCGTCCCAACTCTTCACTGGCTCCGAACTCTTGACTCTCTCCCCTCCGAACTCTTGACTCTCTCCCCTCCGAACTCTTAACTTCTCCCCTCCGAACTCTTAACTGTTTGGCGAGCGCGGCCCCTTATATGCCCCGTGGCCTCGCTCCTTCACCTTCGACCCTTTACCTCCGACCCTTCACCTCTAACTGGCTCCCCATTGGACCGAGGAAAAGTGGGCGTGAATGCTTTCTGATCCATGAATTTGCATATAGCGACCACACTCCAACGCCCCTGGAGGCGGGGCCAAATCGCCCCACGCTCGCCGATAGGACGGAACAGAAGTGGGCGTGAGTCGTTTTTGATCCGTTTTCTTCGGAAAGGCTGTCGCTTTTGCACCCCTGCTCGGTGCGCGCCCTGCACGAGTCCAGTATCGGCGCCCACAAGCGGCGTGGGAATGACGGTGATGCGATGGTTACGAGGGCGAGTTGTGACGGTAAAGGTCGTGGCTGTTGTTGTGAAGCGGCGTTGCGGTTGGTGGTTGTTGTGTGATGGCTGTTGAGACGTGGTTGGTGGTGGTAGTAATGGCGGCTGGTCCAAAATAAAGATAGTAAAAGAAAAACGGCTATCTAGAAGGGTCGCAGCCCGCATGAATGACATTTATTCCCTCAAAACAACGGGTTTGGGCCTAACTACACATATACTTACAGAGATATCTCACCTAAGGGACCTGAATGGTGGTTTGCGAATTTCGTCAACCACAACACTACCCCCTCCCCTTTTTACAGACTCGTCCCGAGTCGTCAAATTTTCGTGTGCCATCATGTGTAGTTTTCCCCTAGTACATTTTACCTACGGATCCCTGAGTGCGACATTCATGGTATTCGTGTCCCCAAAATAAATAACCTGAGGGCTGAGTAACTACCTAAACAAACTCACTCACACAGACGACTTAAATAAAATTGCCGGCGCTAGGACAGACATGCCGGGGGCGCACTCATATGTACAGTACATCTTACCTTAACTTACAAATTTTACACTAAACCATGGCCCAGGATCAATGAACTCTGCAAAAAGAAAGCAGTTAGCAGGGAGCCAGGCTGCTCGCATGCAGTCTCTGACTCAAACAATGCAGGTGACAGGGAACGTGGCCGGCTGCTCACACGCAGTCCAAGGCCTTCCCTTTTGAACTGAACGCAGTGAACCACAACGGTGCATGGGCTGCACAAACACAGTCTCCGTGCCAGCTCAAGTGGCACACGCAATGAGCACAACGAATGGATGGATGAATGGATGCACACAAACACGGTGCACGGGCCGCCACTGCAGGCCCGTGTTGTAGCTGCCAACAGGGCAGTTCTCGCAGCTTGCAAACTGTTGCTTTCTGATCCTGGCGCACATGGCAATGAACAGGGGGTCAAAGCAAAAATTGAACGGGGCTGGTGAACAGGGGCAGTGGGCATGGCATGGCAAAGGTAATCAGGCAAACACAGCCCGCAGAAGAAGGCCGCTGCAGGCAAACACAGCCGGCAGACGAACTGGCCGGCACAGACCTTGAAGAAAAACAGCCAGCCGGCAGATGAAGTGAGCCGGCACAGGCCTTGCAGCAACACAGCCAGCAGATGAAGTGGCCGGCACAGGCCTTGAAGCAAAACACGGCCAGCCGATGGCACAGGCCTTGCAGAAAACAGCTGCAGACGATCCGACCGGCACATGCCTTGCAGCACAGCAGCTGTCGATGAAGTGGGCCGGCCTTTGCCTTGCAGCAACGCAGCCAGCAGATGAAGCTGGCCAGCCTTTGCCGTTCAGTGGAGGTTGGTGGAGGGAGTGCGGTGGTGCTGGCCACTCGGAAGGCGGGCTCGGACCTACCCTACGGTCTCCCTCCCAACCTATCGCCTTTGCCTGTCACTGTCTATACCCACTCCTTTAATTTGTCAAACCCCAATTTAGCCCCAACTTATTTTTTTTTATTTTTACTTCCCCACTATAAATCGTCCCCTAACCCCCTGTACTGTCCTTGTTCGGCTAACCTATCCTGTCACCTAGCCTACTCCCAACCCCTACGTTCCCTTCCCGGAGGGGAATAAGGGAGAGCTGGCGTCCTGTGCCGAGGCCCAACGAAGCCTCAGGATGGCCTCCCCAGAGTTCAGCTATCTATAACACAAAGTGGGTCCAGCGGCCCACGACGAGAGCGAGGGGATGGATGGTGCGGAGGGGTACACTTCCTAATCTACCCTATCCATTTAACTGTTAAACTACCCCGGGGCTTTCAACAAGCGCCTCTCGCTTAAACTATTGGTTCTAACAACCCAGATTCCCGTCGCCTGTGTTGGTGTCCTCACAATTTCGGGCCTCGCCCCCCCAATTTTCTCTCCGTGCCCTCACACGGTCTCATAGCTGGGACACGTGGCTCCCTTTGGCAGGCACGACCCTCTGCCGATTCTTCCGCTATGGCACCCCCGGGCACTACACTGCCTCCGAGCCTACCAGCTCCCTAACACCGGGGAGTGCCCCCCATGGCACCTCCCCTGAAACGCACACGTGGCAGGCTGGCTTCCCAGGCCCCTTTCCGAGGGTCACCCGTGCCCACAACACTGCCCACGCGGCTAATGGCGCCCCGGGCCCCCGCACCAAGCAGGCGCACCCGTGCCCACTACGCTATCCCGGCCCCCCATGGGCCCTTGGCCTACCACGGCCGACTCGTCTGGTGCCCGGGGTACCCACTCAGCGATACTCACCTTTCGCCACCACGCTCCCAGCCTGTCAACAGGGCTCCTGCACCCCTCCAAACGGGTTTCGAGCCTACTTCCCCACCAACAACAAAACGACTTCCATTTTTCAATTTGACTAACCCCCTAACTCAGTCTACACTGACCCCGGGGTCCCTTGGGCGGGAGTCACTCCTCGCCCCAATCACTCATCGCACCATGCATTCCCCATTCGCTCCACTCACACATACCCGCTGGCCTCACTCACTCAACAAGTGCACACCTCACAACTCACCAACTCTTCAACACACACACCGCTGAACTCTGCCATCCTCCTAACTACCTCCCCTAACTAACTCGTGCTCCCACGTCGTCCCTTAAACTATAGCACGTTCCTTTTAACACTACGTAGCTAAGCTATGTCCCCACTACACATCCAAAGTCTGTCTCTGTCTCCAAATAATCCCATTAATTATTTCCATTTTCCCAACCTAAATCTGACTACAATCCCTCTAACTAATCCATTCCACGGGCCCCATGAGGACTTACCCCTGCCCCATGGAGTCGGTCTAACTAAGCTAACCCTTCCCCCTAGCTAGTTTCCATCCTGTGCCCTGGTCAAGGGGGTCTTCCACCCCTTGCCCAGGAATCCTGTGCACCCGAAAGTGAGGCTTGCTTTTTATTTTTATTTTTTGCATGCGCATCACCAGCGCGGCAACTCACAGCTCGCGCACTTTGCACCTGCCCGTGACGTCATGCAGCTGCACGTGTACCTCGTCCCTCCTTGGACGGTACCATCCGGCAGGGATACCCTTCCTGCCGGATTCCAACCCCACGTGCAGCCATGACGTCACCGTGCGCATAAAAAAAAACACAAGCCCCACGTCTCGAGGGGTTCCCCACGCGAACACATGTGCTTTGCCCGTTGGAGCTTAACACACACATGCCCGCGTGGAGAACCCGTCCGGTCCAAATCTGTTTACCTGCCTAAACTTTGTCCGTCGCGGGATCGGCAACATTCACCGCGCTCGTTTCCGGACCGGGACTTCACTCTCGCAAGCGAGCACGTGGGGGCCTCGTGCGTTGCACAGCACGGACCTCGTGCTCACTGCTGGGTGAACCCGGCACGGTCCCCGAAACAACTACAGCTGCTACTCGGCTTTCTTTCCTCTCATGTCGCCGTCGTCGCCATTCAACACACGCGCTCCCGCGTGTTACGACGCTTACACACCTCACCATTAAACTCACACCGGGAGACGCGGCTGCATGCTCACACATGCCGACCGTCATCTCCCTCACATACCGCTCTCTCACACACACGGTCTCCCTTGCACTCGGCCGTTCACTCACGCATGCTACCTCCCTCGCACACGTGGCTCCACGCACTCGCGGCCTTTCACTCACTCGTGCCATTTCCCTCACACAAACCATACCACTCACACACGCGGGGGCACTCATCCGCGGTGCCTCACTCATACACCGTGCCTCACTCACACACACGGCCTCTTCCACTTGCGGTGCCCCTTTTACACACTGCGTGCTGGGAAGCACGTACTCCGGCACAATCGCCACCACACCACTCACACACGGGGTCGCTTCCACACACGGGGACGCACTCACACCTTGCACCACACACACAGGGACAACCACACTGGGGATTCGTGTCCCCACAAGAGTCTCCGGGGCCTCTATACCCCCCAAGCTCTCCGTGCACCTGTCCACAGCACTCCTCTCCTCGAACTCGCAAAGCACGACCGAACTCACCTGGTCGTGACTCGCCTCAAGGGGGCATACTCCCTCCCCTCGTTCCTGGAGGAGGCCATCCAGCTGCTCGCACTGGGTCTCCACCCAGTCTGCCAGCTCCCCCTCATGGTCCTCCACTACCTCTGTGTGTGTGTGTGTGCGTCACTAACCTTGTCCAATTCACCCTCTATCTCCCGTGTCTCTATACATTTTATTCTTTCTGTCGTCTCCTCGTGTCTATTGGTCTCTGCTTCTTTCTGGCGTCTTTCCCTCATCTTTATGTAGGTCAACCTTGCTTTCTCCTTAAGTCGCTCCCGTCCTTCCCTGTTTTTCACTCCTTGCTCTTTCACGATCTCTGCGTACCTCCTCCTTGCTTTCCGTCTTAATTGTTCTTTTCTCTCCCTCCCAATTACTTTCACCTCGTCTCTTGTCTCCCGTGTCTCTATACATTTTCTCTCCTTGTTCCTTATTTCTGTCTCTTCCTGGTTCCTTTTTCCTTCCCATCTGAGTCGTTCTTTCTCTCTGAGCCCCATTAGCTGTTCGTTCTCCCTCCGGAGCTCCTCAATCTCCGTTGACTCCAATCTCGCTCTCAGTTTTAGTTGTTCAATTTCACACTCATATAGTTGTTGTTTTCTCTCCCACTGTTCCTCCTGCTCTTTGTTTTCCAATCTCATTGTTTCTTTCAATTGGCTCATTTCCTTCCTGTGTTTCATTCGCTGTTTTCTCACTACTCTTCCTCGTTTCCTCTCCTGTCCTTCCTTCTCCAGTTTCATGGTTTGCTTAATTTGGTTAATCTCCTTTTTGTGTTTCATTTGCTGCTGTCGCATTACTCTACCTTGTTTCCTCTCCTGTCTTTCCTTATCCAGTTTCATGGTTTTCTTCATTTGTTTCATCTCCATTTGGTGTTTCATTCGCTGTTCTTTGTCTATCTCCTCGTACTCCAGCCTCAGCTTTTCTTTCAATTGGTCAACCTCGGCTTCATGTTCTTTTTGTTTTCTATTCCATTGTTCCTCACGTTCTTCCCTCTCCAATCTCCATGTGTCCTTCAATCTCCTGATTTCTCCTTCCTGCTTCATTCCTTGCTCCTTCAACTTCTCCTCGTATTCCAACCTATTTTTTCCTTTTGTCGTTCCGTTTCAAATTCATACTCTTTCAGTTTTTTATTCCACTGTCTCTCTTGTTCCTCGTTCTGCAATCTCATCGTTTCCTTTAATTGATGGATTTCTTTCTCCTGTCTCATTCCTTGTTCTTTGTATTTCCTATTCCACTGTCTTCCTTGTTCCTCATTCTGCAATCTCGTTATTTCTTTCAGTTGGCTGACTTCCTTCTCCTGTCTTATTTGTTCTTCCTTCATTACTCTTTTTTGCATCTCATTCTGCAATCTCGTGGTTTCCTTCAGTTGGCTGATTTCCTTCTCCTGTCTCATTCCTTGTTCTTTCAGTACTCTTTCTTGTTCCTCATTCTGCAATCTCGTTATTTCTTTCAGTTGGCTGACTTCCTTCTCCTGTCTGATTCGTTCTTCCATCATTACTCTTTCTTGCATCTCATTCTTTAATCTGGCCTTCGCTTCCAGCTGTTCGATCTGTACAGTGTGGTTTCTTAAAGTTTCATTTTCCGTTGTCGTTCTTTCTTCTCTCACCATCCTCAACTCGTTTTGTAATTCCCTCTCTTTGCTTTGGTGTTTCTGGAACTCAGAAGCTTTCTTTTCTAATTCCTTTCTCATCTCCGCACACTCCGACTTTGCTTTGGCTTCTAATTGTTCAATCTGCTCAGTGTGGTTCCTTAACGTTTCATTCTCTGTTCTCTTCCTTTCCTCTTTTAACATCCTCAGTTCGTCTTGTAATCCTCTTTCTTTGTTTTCATGTTTCAGTATCTCAGAAGTTTTTGTTTGTAATTCCTCCCTCAATTTGCATGCTTCTTCACTCATTTCATCTCTTCTTTCCACCACTTCCCTCCTCAATTCGTCCCTTTTTTTTACTGTATTCATTTAGTTTTTTCTGCCATTCCTTTCCCATTCTAATCTCCCCTTCCAGGATTTCTCTTTTAAACTGGCTTGCCCTTACCTCTCGCTTCAGTAGTTCCAATTCCCCATCTTGTTTGCGTTTTTCCTTTTCGAGCTTTGTTTTCCTTTCTCCTTCCTCCCTCAATTCTCCCTGCAGTTCTTCGAACTGTTCTGACTTTTCCAGCAATTCCTCCGCTCTTTCCTCGAGCTGTCTCTCTCCTCTTTTTATCTTCCATTCTAGGCTTTCTCTTTCCTGATTGCCTGTTCTTATCTCTTCCTTCAATTGTTCCAACTCCCCATCGTGTTCACATTTTTTCTCTTCCAACTGTATTTCCCTCACTCTCCCCTCTAGTTCTTTGAACCGCCTTGCTTCCTCCAATAATTTTTCCATTAATTGTTTTACTTCCAAGTCGTGCTCCTTTTGTTTCTTTTCAAGCTCGGTTTTCCATTCTTCCTCCCATTGTTTCCTTTCCTGGGAGATACCAATCTGCTGTTCCTCTATTCTTTTGTTCAGTTTGCTCTTCACATATTCCAACTGGCGGGTATAAAACACTACCAAATTCTTTTTCCCACGTAATTTGTCGACTCTATTGGCCAAGTCATGTTTTTGCCACCGAATTCGTTCCAGTAAATCGTCCAATCGCTGTGTCCCCCCGTACGCGTAATTTTTCTAAAGTGCGTCTGCGTGCCGTTGTGACTCGTCCACTCCACGTTGCACCTCCTCGATATATTCTTCATAACGCTTCACCTTTTCCAAGACATCCCCCAATTGTGCCTGAAGCCTGCCAATGCTCGCATAGTCATCCTGCCACGCCTGCCATGGCACATGCCGTGACCACGTGCTTTGAACCGGTGACTGGGAGCTCACGCCTCGTGCTGTGCCATTAATATCAGCCCGCTCCGTGCTGCCATTGTGCGACTCCGTTTGCCGGCAAAGTTCGTGCTCAAGCCGCTCCCACTGACCACAGTTAGTGGTGGGGTTATAATTATAAAAAGAACCGACCTGGGCCATGGATCCTACATGACGACACATACCTAATACCCCCGGCTCCCGCTCGCCTTGAGACGCCATCTTATTTCTCGTAAAGGGTTAATTTAGCTCGCTCGTAATTTGGAGGGAATCGGGGGTCGCTTCTCTCACCCCTGGACCGATTCCCGTGAATTTAGCTGGAGACAGGAGAGCCCGTTTTCCCGTTCTCCGATACCAGTGCCGCGAGGAGGGCGATGAATTTATATCCCACTCCTGACACCAGTGTTGCGGATTCGCGCCCGCCGGCGTGCGGACGGCCACGTAACTCGAATCGCGGCACGTTGCCCACCGGACGGACAATCCAGTCGTGACCCTCTCGGACTAACGCCGGGAACTAGTCACGGGTGGACCTTTCGGCCTCATCACGATCGTGCCAATCGGCCCCCCGCGTGGGATAGGGTTGCTCGCCAAATTCGACCTACCTAAGTACCCACACGGAGGGTAGACCGGGCGATCGCACCTCGCCGCAGGTCGACTTCGGACACGGGCCACTTTAAGCAACCCGTTCCGTACTATCAGGATAACCGAGCGGTGTTATCCTCGGCCTCGACGGTTCGATTAATTATCGGGCGTTTTAGCCCACGACCAAGCCTTTACGTGAAGTAAGATGGAGATTCAATAGAGGAAAAGACGAAGCGAAACGGGAAAACAGTTCAACATGAAGCACATTTATTTCGCGATGAACGGAAAGCACACATACAATTACACCAAAAGCAAATGTAAAAGAAGAAGAAACACAATAATACACAAAAAGCAAATGCAACAATGCAGATCTAACCGACTACCGAGCACACGGCAACACTTATACAGTTTTACTTCACAGACGGCGCCGACAACACATACACTCAAAGCAAAAGAAAAGGACCACCCTCAAGGATGAGGGGGGTAGGCGGGCCTGGGGCCGAGACCGCGTCGGACCTACCCGTCTGATGATGAGCCGCAAGATGGCGGTGGCGCCCCGACTCCGCGGGCCTCGCGGACAGTGTCTGGTAGGGGGTGGGAACGGGGCCCCCTTCTCGCACTATCTCAGCGCGGGGTGAAACAGGAGGGGGTTGTTGATGCTCGGGGGAAGGAGGATATCTCCCTGTCTCGGGTCCCGCGACGAGCGTCTCCACCATGACC
>NC_140972.1:41517131-41532131 GCF_056783735.1 Eptatretus burgeri
CACCATTTTTATATACCAATTCCCAAAACCGCTGGGAACACGTCTTTATATGGCAGTTGTAACCTAGAAACACGTTCATTTTTTTTTTTTTTTTTTGTCGACCGGAAGACGTCATTGGAATGCGTCTACATATGTCGATGTGTGTTGGGACTACGTAAAGAATTGGTTCAAAGCACGTCAAACATAAGTTAGAAATAAGTTTCGCGTAAAAAAGACATTACCGCGACGTGTTTCGACTTATGAGTAGCTTATAAGTAGCGTTTGTGGACGTGTGTAAGCGTCCACATATCGTGTGTACAACTTATCCTCATCGCATGCGAACGTGTGTCATACGCCGAGTACGTCGTAAAATTTTGAACATGTTCAAAATTTCTTGACGTACTCTACTTACTACGACTTATGATAGCGTATTTAGCGTTCTACTCGCGCATACCAAACTTACCCATACCGTATTTGACGTGCCCCAACGTTTTAGGCACACTTTTTGTTATGTCGGCATACGCTGGCAAGATCGCCAAGGTGTGACCGCGATTTTGACCCTTCCATTTCTACGGCAGTTATGATTCGAATCGTTTTGCGTCAGCCTTTTAATAGGCTACGTCACAACATCGTCGGCGATGCGTGCAACGCGCTATGCCTGAGTTAGACTATCGTTGGGCATCGGTTGTGTAGGCCGACAACAGGTTCAGCATTCGTTGGTATAAGTTATCTATAACACAACGAAACGTTCTGTGTAGTTACCAATGCGTTATACATAAGACCAAGTCGCTATGAATACGTCCGAATCTTTAAAAAAAAACATCAAAAGTTCAACGCAAGCCAGCGTTTTACATAAATTTTAACACGTTACCATCGCTGGCTAAAACGTCAAGGTGTGACCGGGCCTTAACCTATAACAACATGCATCATGATGGAAAAACAGTTCAGACACCGGAGCTCTTTTCCTGGATAAGTGCAACTCCAGCTTTCCTTTGATCAGGCCTCACACTGCACAGCATGCTGTTGAAAGCATGTTGTCATTAAAACTACAACCTTGAAAGCATTGAGTTTTTGGACAAGTTAATCATTTAAAGGAGAAGACGAAAAAGGATATGCTTCATAAATAGTAAAACAATCAATAAATATATCCGAACTGCAGAAAAGAGGAAAAACAGTCATATAAACACAGCTGGATGGCTCCGTGGGCCGGTGTTTTGACCCATGTTTTAAAAATATGGAAGTTAAATTTTTCAACATTGATTCTGCTTCATAATGTATTTTATCAATTAAAAGTTGATAAAAAGTATGTTTACAGCTGTGTGAAGCATTGTACATCTGAGGTTCCCCTTCATTTGAGGAAAATGAGTGTCAACCCATCCACAATGAGTGGATGGATGGAAGCACCATCAGGAAGTGTTTAGTGTGGGTCAAAATCGACAGAATTGGAACAAAGAAAGGCAGAGTTTTGACCCATACCCAACACTTTACATTCCTCCCTCAAGCTACATTTTCTTATGCTGTTCTGATGAAGGGCGAATGCTCGAAATGTCAGCTGCACCTTCCTTCCCACAGCCGTAAACATACTTGTCAACTTTTAGTTGATAAAATTAGTTGTTAAACTTGTCTGCCAACACAGAGAGCCTTCACAGAGACGAGTGCTCTTTCGTATCTGCTTGAAATGACCTTACAATTCACGTGATTAAAAGGTGTGCTATTATATATGCCTTGAGCACCCTTTAAAATGAGAGAAGTCATTAGCATGAAATTATTGCCATATACTGTACTTCTGCTCACTAAAAGTTGTGTTTACTTGGTGTTGCTATAAATGTGAATAACAATGATATTGGAAAATGCCTTTTTTCGATTTAGGAAGATGGACTTTAGGTGGATCTGCCAATGCGTAGGTAGCATTCCAATGTAGCATTCCAATGCCCATCCCAGCTGCCCAACCGAGTTGAAAAACTATTTCGTGACAGCAGCTGTTTTGACTTAATTTTATGAGATGCTGTATACATTCATATTTTATTTGTGATGTCTTCATTTTATTACTCAATAAATTTTACAGTTGCCTATGATTATCACATGTTGTTCTTTATAATCTTACTTTTGCACAGTTCTGGATCTTTGCTTTCCCCTGCATATAACATCTTAGTTTATCTGTAACATTGGCTAAGTTTATCCACTACAAGCTTGGTTTACACCTTTTATTTAAAATGCTATTGGGTTTTTAACTAAAAGTTGGCTTTATTTTTCTTTCAAAAGGATCTAAGGCTCATGAAGGAGATGTTACATGAATCATGCATGCACAAGCAGAGACGTTAAACAACAATCGACTTGAGCAGATCTACACACTATACAGCCACTGACCTTGAGGGAAGTGATGCAACTTGCCAGAGTGTCTTCTCCATAGTGAGGCAATTAAGGAGAAATACCTCACCCCCACCTCTGGGATACCAGCTCTCTCAAAATGCTGAACACTAACCCTTTCTCGGCTTCACGCAGTGGAAACCAAGGCATTTCGGATCATTGGTATCTCCCACGATGAGGCTGAGTCTTTGGGCCTCTTGCTCTATCACCGCAGGCAGGTCGGTGGTCTTTCTGTCTTCTCCCGTCTCCTCTCAGGTATCACTTGACCCCCGCCCCCGCTCTGTCTGCAATTTGTCCCCACCATATTTCTGCAGGGCGCTCAAGGACTGCCAACAACCCCCCTTCTGGTAAAACTACCAAAATTACGAATCACTGCTCACCTTCACTCTTTCATTCCTCTTTTTTCCCGCCTTTGGAATAAACTCCCTCACTTTGTTCAATCCATTTCTTCCCTCCAGGCCTTCAAAACACCTGTTCACCACCACCTCTTATTGTCATCCATAAAAATCCTCGATCTTTTCTACCCCCGTTAATCCACCCCAAACCCACCTTCTTCAAACTCCCTGCTTTCCTTCATGAAAGTCCCTGTAGTGTCCATCTAGTATACCCCATGTTCCCCACCCCATCCCTCTCCCTTCCACAGATCTCCTAATGTCTCTGTTCCTCACTGTTTTGTCCTTCCCACTCCCACCCCTCTTGTCTCATGCCCCCTTTGCTCTGCGTTGTGTGTTCGCTCTCATACAAGCCCTGACAATGTATACAAAATAAAATAAAATAACATAAAACCGAGGAAGCAGCACATACCATTTTTAGTCTTTGATGAGAATTGGCCAGGGTAAACAATCGAACTGCTGACCCACCGGAATCAGTGATGCTCTAATCACATGCCACTTCATTTGGTTTTATCTACATCATAAAATTCATGATACTTTGACCATTCTCGAACTCTTTGACAATTATTGTCACCAAAACATTTCTTTCTCCAAAATATATCCAAGGAAAGACCAAAACAGAAAAACTAGAACGAAGTTGATGGTACGCCACCACAAATCCCCACGTTTCTCACCTAAAGCTAGATTGAAAGATGGCAAAACGTTCAACCAGAAATTACCCAATATCGTTTTATTTTAAAAAAATGTTTTTGTTTTGACCCCTTTGGCCCTAAGTCCCCACCCCTTGGGGCATGAACCGGTGGTCAAATCCAAAAAATCGTTACATATTTCATGTGTCCCCAATGTTGATTGCATATACCAAGTTCCATTGAATAAATATTTTTAAAATGTGGCTGTAATTGCATTTTTGGGGGGATTTGACATTTTGACCCCACCACAGGGCTTGGGGGCGGAGCCAAAAATGATACTGTTCTCACACCTTCTTGCCATTTGTGATCATAAAAATTGCCTTATTTTATATGGCAGGAGAGGATGTTAAATATTTTAATCATGAAAATATTGTGAAAGTCAAAAAAAAAACTTAAAATAACTTGCAAGTAACATGACGTCCGTAGCTGCCTTCAAATTTGAATTTGGTGAAATTAAGAATTTGGTGAAAAGGTCAAAGGTATCATTTATCATTTGGAAGAAGAAAAAGTCCTCATACAAATCGGAGGGGCTTTACATTTTCAGATGTTTTCTAGCTTTTATTATTTTCAAGAGGATCTCGGCAGTGATCTGTGGCATTATACACCACCCAAATAAAGGGATGAGCTAATTATTTAATAAAGGCAATAAGTTAAGGTTTTTGAACGTAATTTTGGTTTTCTTCTGACTTTTCAAGGCAGAATAGCATGAAAATATAGAAGGATGTTCCTTCATGCATGTAATTCAAATAAAGGGATGAAAAATTTGCTCGATGTTTATTGATGTTGCACTTGCAGTTATAGTTGTTGTATTGAAGATCAAGTCTGTTGAGGTAATGTGTGTGACAAAAGCCTCTTGTTAGTTTCATGGTTAAGGTGAATAGCTCATGTTCTTAGGGCGGGCAGTGGGGACGGTGCAACGGGGGTGGGCAGTGGTGACGGTGCAACGGGGGTGGGCAGTGGTGACGGTGCAATGGGGGCGGGCAGTGGTGACGGTGCAACGGGGGTGGGCAGTGGTGACGGTGCAACGGGGGCGGGCAGTGGTGACGGTGCAACGGGGGCGGGCAGTGGTGACGGTGCAGTGGGAGCAGGCAGTGGCGGAGGTGTGGCCAGTGGTGGAGGTGCAGCAGGGCGTGGGCAGTGGTGGAAGTGTGGCCAGTGGTGGAGGTGCAGCTGGGCGTGGGCAGTGGCGGAGGTGCAGTGGGTGCAGGAAGTGGCAGAGGTGCAGCGGGTGTGGGAAGTGGCAGAGTTGCAGCCAGTGGCGGAGGTGCAGTGGGCAGTGGCGGAGGTGCAGCGGGAATGAGCAGTGGCGAGGTGCAGTGGGCATGGGCAGTGGTGGAGGTGCAGCGGGCACGGGCCATGGCGGAGGTGCAGTGGGCGTGGACAGTGGAAGAGGTGCAGCGGGTGCGGACAGTGGAAGAGGTGCAGCGGGCATGGACAGTGGAAGAGGTACAGCGGGCGTGGACAGTTGCGTGTGCAGTGGCGGAGGTGCAGCAGGTGTGGGCAGTGGTGGAGGTGCAGCGGATGCATAAATTGGTGGAAATGAGGTATGGGAGACAGTTTTTGTGGGTGATGAGATTATTAAATATGTAAGTTCTTCATTCTGCAGGAAGGATCGTAGACACAGAATTCTGTGTCATTTTGAAGGAGCAGGAGTTAGGGACATTGAAGGAAGGGTAAACGATATTGTATCGGGTCACGACAGGAAGAAGTTGCTTGTGGTACACCTATGTGCGAATGATGTGGGGAAAGTTTACTCAGAGGTTTTGAAAAATAGATACAGGGTATTCGGTAAGCAGCTGAAAGAAAAGTGTTGTGAGGTCATGTTTTCTGGGATCCTCCCAAGATTAGGAAACAATATAGAAATTATGAGCAGAGCAATAGACGTTAACCAAGGGATGGAAGAATGGTGTAGGGAGGAAGGTTTTACATTTAGGAAGCAGTGGGAATCATTTAAGGGACAAAGGGAGTGTTTCCAGAATGATGGCTGTATATTAAATAGAAAGGGGGCAGCAAGGTTTGCAGTGGGAATTGAGGAAGGAATTCAGGCTCTTTTAGGTCAGTGGAGGGTGGGGAAGCTATAAAGGAAGGAATGGATGAAGTAATTGGGATGAGTAAGGCCACGCAGGAAAATAGAATTTCAGGAAGGGAAACGTTAAATACATTCTATACCAATGCCAGAAGTTAAAATAATAAGATGGAAGAGCTTGAAGTCAAAGTTGATAGTGAGGAGTACAATACAGTTGCAGTGAGTGAGACACGGTTTTAGGAAGAGAGTAACTGGAGGACAGGATTAGAAGGCTACAAGGTGTATCACCATCACAGTGGTGACGTGTATCGGTGTATTGGCTACAAGGTGTATCGGTGTGATACGAAGGAGAGAATAGGAGTCTGGGTAAAGGACAGCGTTGCATCAAGAGAAAGGGGTGACATTAAGGAAGGAATAAATGTTGAGGATTCTGTATGGGTAGAGATGAGATATTGTAAAAACAGTAAGATACTGGTCGGATGCTTTTATACGGCTCCGGGTGGGAAGGAAGAGGAGGAAGGAGGAGTACATGAAGAATTCAAAAGGGCATGTGGTAAGGGAAGAGTATTGATCATGGGGGATTTTAACTTGCCAGTGATAGATTGGGTCCAGAAACAGGGAAAGGGCAGAGCGGATGAGGATTTCCTAATTTTATTGCAAGATTGCTCTTTAACCCAGTTTGTTGGTAAGCCCATGAGGGAGAGTGCAGTATTCGACCTCCTTTTAAGTAACGATCACAATATGGTGTTGGAGGTGGAGGTTGGGGAGCATTTAGGAGCAAGGACCATAACATTGTGTGTGCAAAGATTCTGTTGAGGGTTCGAGTTCAGGATGGTAGGGTAAGGCTATTAGATTTTAGGAAGGCAAACTTTCAGTGTATGAGGAGAGAATTGGGTGGTGTCGATTGAGAGACTCTAACAACAGGACAATCAGCATCAGAAAAATGGGAAACCTTCAAGGACCAAATGTGTAGAGTGCAGAGTAAGTACATTCCAATGAGGTGTAAAACTCGAAGAAGAAAGAGACCAGGGTGGTTGAGCAGTGAGATAAGGAATGCTATGAAGGAGAAGAAGGCATTTATTAGGTTTAAAATAACAGGACTGGAGTTAGATTTATATCACTATCGGAGTAAACAGAGGCAAGTGAAGAAAATAGCTTGGCAAGCCAAAAGAGAGTATGAGAATGAGGACATGGCTGATTATATTAAACATAATAGCAAGGAATTATTTAAGTATATCAGGGGAAAAAGAACAGGTTAGGACCAGTGTGGGCCCATTCAGGAATAGCACCGGGAAGTAGTTCGAGATGAATGTGAGATGGCAGGCTTATTAATCTGGTGTTTTTATTCAACTTTTACACAAGAACAGTCAGGAGAATTGCCAATAGCTGAGAGTATCTATCAATGAGGTGAGGAAGGGCTTTTACAGAAGATCCAGGTTGGAGTGGAGGAAGTAAAGTGGAGTGGTAAGGTGGATAGCAGAGAGGGTGGTGAACAGACACAAGAGAGTATTGATACTTGTACGGATTGGGAAAAAGACTGGCAGATGGAATTTAACCTGAGCAAGTGTAAGGTGTTGGGGATGGGAAAGAACAATGAAAATAGAGATTACAGGATGCAAGGGGTAATTTTGCAGCATGTCACACAGGAGAAGGATCTGGGGGTGGTAATAGATACGAGAGGTAAGCAGGTAGCACAGTGCCGGGAAGCTATAGGTAAAGCAAATGGGGTTTTAGGCTGTATAAGGAGGGGGATCAATAAATAATCAAAAGAGGTGGTGTTGACATTGTTTCGAAAGTTAGTGAGGCCACATCTAGAATATTGTGTGCAGTTTTGGTCACAACAGTTCCTGAAGGACATCGATGCCATCGAGAAGGTTCAGCGTGGGGCTACCAGATTGATTCCGGGCCTAGCTAGACTCAGCTATGAGGAGCGGTTGAAGGAGACAGGGCTTTATTCACTAGAAAGGAGGTGGTTGTGAGGAGATATGAAAGAGATGTTTAAGATAATGAAAGGTATAGATAAAATAAGTGCAGATGAGTTATTCAACAGGGTAGACAGTGACAGAACCAGGGGCCATAGCCTGAGAGTAAAGAAGAGTGGAGTTCAGACGGTAGTAAGGCAAGGGACTTTCACTCATGGAGTAGTTAATGCATGGAATGGTCTCCCTGGAAAGGTAGTGGCAGCAGAAAAAGTAGATCAGTTTAAATTAGAATTAGATAGGTACCTTAGATTGTTATGGAGATAGAGGGGTATGGAGATGTTGGTAAGACTTTTAGGTAGCTTGAGTATTGATGGGTGATTGTGTACAGAGTGCTGTTGGTGGGGGTCTTGTTAAGGGGGGTTGTGTGGTTGATGTGTGTTTTTCACCAAGCCCATGCCCCCTCGCCGAGGGGTAGAAAAGAAAGAAAAATAAATAAATAAATTACAACAAAAAAAAAAAATTTTGTCTTTCATTAATTAAAATGATCTTGGGTTTGTGTGGTGTTCATGCAGGCATGATGGGCTGAATGGCCTCCACCTGTGTTGGATTTCCTTGTTGTCCTTGTCTTGAATTTGAGCCTCAGTCGTGCTGTCAAATAACATCAGATGAGTTGATTCAGCCTGTAATTCTTCTGAGGTTGGCGACAGGAGTAACAGTTTAGTGTAAACAGGAGGCAATATCAGTGGAACAGCTGCACTGCCAGCAATGATAGAAACACCCGCAATATAATAATATAATAATGTGTCTCAGGTTACGTTTGTTATGAGAGCATGCAAAAGAGCAGCACACCTCTGCGTCCACGTTCCGTTGGTTCCCCAGGGGCCTCCGTCTGGCCATCTCCCAGGCAGATGCCTTACCCATACCCATCTCCTTGAAATTCCGATCAATCAGCTGCAACCTCAAAGCATGTGGTTATCCCGTTGGCCTTCTGAGAGAATCTGGTGAGCAGGATCATCGTCAGGAAAACGAGCCACGTGTCCAGACAGCCACAGCTGACGCTCACAGACTATACAGGTAATAAATCTCATTTGAGTCTCTCTCAGCAACCGCTCATTAGACACAAAGTCTGACCAGTGATAGCCAAGGATTCTCCGAAGAAATCTGGTACTGAAGGAGTAATGTGTCCATCTCAAATCCTTGGTCAGAGTCCAAGTCTCACATCCATAGAACAAGACTGGAAGCACCAAGGACTTGAAGACTCAGACCTTCGGCCTGCGATATACTGTAGGTACCGACAGCACGACACCCCATGATCCAGTGAATCCATGACTCCCCAGGCATGACCAGACATCAATTGACCTCTAGCTCACAACATGCGGAGACATGAATATTGCTGCCAAGGTAAGTGAATCTCTCCATTACCTCAATTTTCTCACCACAAACAGGTAGAGACAAGATGGCAGCATCCAAGATGTCAATGAAAGCCTGGATCTTTGTTTTTACCCAGGAAACCTGTTATCCTCATGTCTCAAATTCCTCATTCAGCGCCTCGAGGGCCCCCATAAGGATGACTGCATCATCTGCAAAATTGAAGTCAGAGATCTAGACATTCCCAAGGGATGCACAGCAGCTTGATCTCTCTGACGTCTTCCCCAGAATCCAGTCCATGCAAGCATTGAAAAGAATGGGGGCCAATGCACATCTCTGACAAATTCCAGTAACCCCGAGAAATAAAGTAAGTCGGAGATGGAATATATGTCTGGTGTTGGCTTAATGGTTAGGCTGGTGGGCTTGGGATCCGAGGATCCAGAGTTCAAATCCCACTCGGCTGTTGAATTAATACCAGGGGGGTTGACTCTGCCTGTCATCCTTCCAATGTCAGAAAAATGAGTGCCAGCTTGCTGGTATCCTGTATCTGAGTGGCGACCCGTCCATGATTGTTCCCAATAGCCAAGGACACTGCTTAGGCAGCATAAACACTCTGCACAGAGTATGGTCCCAATGGATGGATAGAGGGATGTGGAACCACCACACCTCACCGCGCTCTCTGTACCAGAGTATAGTTCAGAAATCAGATCGATCAACTTTATAGGCATCCCGTGAAGACCGAGAATCCTCCAGAGGGCATCCCGATTCACTGAATTTAATGCATTGTGTAGATCAATACAGGCTGTGAGCAGCCCCTGCCAAACTCTCGTCTGCTTTCAGTGAGGGCCAGGAGAGCAAGGATATGGTCAATCATTGACCTCTGGTGTAAAGCCCGACTGCTCCAGGCACTGGTGCTCAAACAGATGGCGTCAAACCCAATGAAGTATTATCTGAGCAAAGACCTTGCCCAGTACTAAGAGCAGTGTTATCCCTCAGTAGTTGTTGCAGTCTTGCCGATCACCCTTCCCTTTTGAGAGAGGGCCAACAAGGCCTCTTTTCCAGTCAGTTGGGATGATGCCTGTGTTCCAAACAAAATACAGAACTGCATGCAGTGATACGAGTGCAGCATTTCCACCAGTCTTGAGAAGTTCAGCATGGATGCCACAGATCCCAGGGACTTTACCTCCTTTCAACTAGTTCACCGCAGCCTGTGTTTCTGCAAACGAAGGTGGTTCACAGTTGATTGGAGGGTCAGCAATGGGGATAGTAACACCCTTGACATCCAACTCAATAGTCAGTGGGTCAGCTTGTTACTGCCGCCCAAAGTAACCGGTCCAGCAGGCCTTCACTTCCGATTCCTCTGTCAAGAGCCCACCATCCTCTGCTCTAACTGCAGAACACTGAGTGACGTGCTTGGAGGAACGCAATGCACAAATTCTTCTGAAAGCAGGATAACATAGGCTGTGAGCAAAATTTCCCATTCTTCTTTTGCAATTCATTGTTTCTCCTTGTAAGAGTCTTGGGAAATTCTCTTCTGTTGGTCATAGTAGTTCCACACATCCTTATCCAGTTTTATGATCAAATACTCAACCGGCTGAACTGAGGTGTAGAATCTGTCAGTGTACAGGGAACAGGGACTCAGGGAATCTGTCCTGAGAATTTATTAGTTATTCAGACAAACAAGTTCCCTGTAACCCCAAGGTTATCAATAGCTTCTGCATCAGCTCTCCTCCCAGTGTAAACTTAAGCATTACAAATATACCCATTTTCACAATCACATAATAGAAAAGTCTTGAGTCCCCAATGGATCGGCTTGTCCTTTATGTACTGTTGGAATGAATTTGTTTTTAGTGGGGATCATTCCCTCATCAAGTGAAAGTTCACAGTCTGGAACAATCAAATCAATGGGCGCAAGGCGGGTCTTGTATATTTTATCAGTATTGTGCAGCTGGGGATCATCCTCATTTACACATTGTAAGAGAGCAGATTGCAAGGAACCAGTCTCTTGTCATTACCTTTGGTAAACCAGGCATGTAAGAAAGTGTCACATTTTTAGACCGGCAGTACTACTCGTACCTATCTTTATGTATCAACATTTCCAAGGTGACTCTGAGCCCCAAAAATGCCTTCAACTCTGCCAAAGTAAGAGGCTTTTGTTGGGAATATTTTGTTGCATAATTGTTTGGTTTGGCTCCAATCACACGTTCAGCTTGACCATGAGTCTCTGTGAGAAGTCAATCCCAAAGGACATCATCCCAGAACAAGCCAAGGTGGTCAAGTGGAGTACTTTCTACATTTATTACATTTCGTAAATTTTTAGGCCCTGGTTACTCACTCATTAGGTGTAAACTGGAATTCATTGAACCCTGCAGTGGCTCTTGTCCATCCTGTGGGGTGGGGGGGGGAGGAGGCGGAGTCAGGCCTTGGTCTATCCGCGCCGCCACGACCACACCCTCGACCTCGGGTCACACCCCCTCCCAACACCTCTGGGAGAACTCCCCCAGCATTGTCCTCAGTACTGTCAGTTTCACATTTCCCATTTGAAAAGCAATTCTCCGACTCAAAATCACTCTCAGTACCACAATCATCATCATCATCATCATTTATGCCCTCCTCATCTGAGCTCAACACCTCATCAACTGACGTCACATTTCGACTCATTTTGGAACAAATTTTTTAGCAAGAAACCTTCAAAAACTTTCGTAAATCTCGTGCTACTACTTCCGCAGATTGTGCACTTTGGCGTGTACACAAGGATTAGCCGACTGGTGTGTATCAAAGCTTGTACACGGCAAAAACGTCCCTCACACTTCCTGAGCTGTCAGCAGCGACGCAGACTGAAGATCAGGTGCAATATAATGGAGCCGCGAATTGCTCAGGAAGTTGCTCGTGATACGCAAGAGCATGTGGCGGCCGGTTACTGATTGACCACTCGGGTATATGGAGGTTGGAATAGTGGCCTGTTTACCGGCCACTCGGGGTGAAAGGGTCAACCTGCCTGAGGGGAGAGGGTATTGACATCATATTTCTCTCCAAGAGGTTACTCATTTTGGAGAACTGACTCTAATTGTGAAGTAATCCAAGCTAAACCTAAAGTTTAGTTGTAAATATAAATAGTGTGTGAATAAAAATTTGCCCTTTTGGTGTCTTTAACAGCATACATTTTGCTGATTTCCATTTTGCAACGAAACATGCCATTAATCACCAAATGTAATGGTTATATTCATATATTTTTGTCCTCCGCTCCTCCAATATAAGGGTGTAGATAGGAGACGTTAAAATGAACTGTCTGACTGACCGACCGATCATTCGTCCATGTACCTTTGTGTTCACAATATTTCAAAAACCATTCAACATTCAGCTTTCATCTTGGAGATATCTATTCCTCATGACATTATCTCAACATGATTAGATCACTGCTACGATTGACTGAATTATGTTGCAAGGGCAATCATCTCGGTAACTCGTCTTATGTACGCGATATTTCAAAAACTGTTCAAGATTTAGCTTTCATGTTACACAGATCTATTTCATATTACAGAGACCTTATATTCACAGACCTATTATTACACAGACCTTATTGTGTCCAACGAGCGGTTGCTGACAGAGACTCAAATAAGATTTGTTTCCTGTATTGTCTGTGAGCGTCAGCTGCAGCTGTGTGGACATGTGGCTCGTTTTCGTGACACTGATCCTGCTCACCAGATTCTCTCAGCGAGGGAGCCTCTTGAGTGGAGGAGGCCAATGATTCAAAATGCCTTGGCTTCCACAGCGTGAAGCCGAGAAAGGTGGGAGGCAGGAGCACCAGCCCAGAGGGGAGAGCAGTACTCCATCAGGTTGCGGACGAAAACTTTGTAAGTGGTCAGGAGCTCATGTGGGCCAAGGAAGGACTTTGCACGACGGAGGATTCCCAGTCGGCAACTGGCTTTGGAGGCGAGGTTTGAAATGTGGCTTTCCCAGGAAAGGTTATGGCAGATAGTGAGACCCAGAAGCTTGAAAGAAAGGAATTCTTCCAGAGGATTGTTGAGAAAGTGGATGGGGGTGGGGGGGGGGGTTCTAAACGGTCCTTTCAGAGAGACATAGTGAGAGTGTGAGATTTGTCCTCATTGAAAGACATGTTCCACGTGTTGGACCAGTTTGTGATTTTACCCAGATCTGCAGTGAGCGAAGAAGCTCCTACATGCCGGTCTGAGGGATGACAGATGGTACAGCAGAGGGTGGAGTCATCACCAAAGAGATAAAGAGGATTTTCCAGAGAGTCGGAGAGATCATTGATGAAAACCTGAAAAAGAACAGGGCCCAGAACGCTACCTTGAGGAACTCCAGCCTGGACAGGAAGAGGAGGTAAAAGAACTCCATTTCGGGCCACACGTTGACTGCGACAGGAGAGGAAGTCTGCGAGCCATGAGTTGAGATGGCCTTGGATACCATAAGAAGAGAGTTTGGTGAGTAGGGCAGGGTGCCAGCCCGTGTCAAAAGCACGCGATATGTCTCAGAACATGGCTCTGATTTCATGTCCGGCATTGAGGACCTCCATCCATTGTTGGGAGAGCAGAAGCAGCATATCCAGGGTAGAGTGACCTGGTCTGAAACCAAATTGAAGATCAGAAATGAAGCCATTGGAGAAAGGAAGGATTTAATGTCAGAAGCGATGATGGATTCCATAACCTTGCTGATGATTGGCAGAAGGCTGATTGGTCTGTTGTTGCAGGGATCTGTTTTTGCACCTTTTTTATGCAGAGCAGTAATGTTTGCTGATTTCCAAGCAGATGGCAGATGACCTTAAGAAAATGAGAGGGTGAATAGAACAGAGAGAGGGTGAGAAAGAGCAGAAGAGCAGGTTTTTAGGACACGTGGGCTGATGCCAACTGGACCGGTTGCAGAACCTGAATCGAGGTTTGACAGGAAATTCTCCACCTTGTCAGGAGAAAAGAACACAGAGTCCAGGGACAGTTTGGCTTGTGATAGCCCTTGGCAATACGCTACTTTGTTTTCAAAGGATCAGTTCGGCTGAAATAGTTCCTTTGCTGAAAAATACACTGGGCAGTTTCAGACCAGGTCACTCTACCTTCCTGGAACATTTTAATTCCTTCATATAGCAAGTTGCAAGTCAAACTAATGATCAGAAATTGTTGAAAAGCTGAGATTTATTTTGATTGGCATTATACTGTAGGTTATTATAATTATTATTTGCCTTTGGGAATATGCAGGGAGAAGCATGGATGATGTCTTTGGCTCAGATCATTTGTTTTGTTTCAAAGAAAGAATGCCATGTTTGCGAGGAATAATACAAGTTCCTTTTCAAGGAACTTTGATACAGAAGTACGCCATTACGCCCACAAAGTTTGCACTATTATTACCAACCTATGTTTGGTTGTCCATGCTCTCTCCTTTCAAGTGCTGAGTGTCAAGCTAGGAAGCAGCACGTACCATTTATAAAGTCTTGGGTATGACTCGGCCAGGGTTCCAACCTCCCGGACTCAGAGCGGACGCTCAAACCAATACATGACTGATGCCGGTTTTTTTGGTGTACTTGCATTTTTATGCATTATTAGTTAAGACACTGCTTGATTTTTGCTTTAAATCCTACTTTTCTTGTATGCACTACCACAATCACTTTGTAATCATTATTGAGATTCCTGTATGTTTTGAGATGTCAAATAAATGAAGACCACATGTGTTTGACGTGTTACCATCTTCCGATAAGTTCCTTGCCAGCAAGGTATTTCTAAATCATGTCAGATGTTGAATGTAATGGGAGGCAAGGCAATAGCGAGGTTACAAAGACCTGAGTAAGATCAGCGTGACTCTGTTTTAGGTTTTTTTTTTTTCCCCAGCCTGGATATCACACCCGTCTTACGTTTGATGTTGCCAAGCAGTGATAAACTGGTCTGAAAATCTCCACTCTGGTGCTGTGCACATGGTGGTATGGTTTTTTGAATTGTACTGTATTTCGTTTTTCTTGTTGTTAAGATAAAATTATCCATGTGGAAATCCTCTTGACGTTCAAAACAAAACTTGGAAAAAAGTAAATATAATTTTAGCCTTGATATTGTGTTATTAGGTAACGATCTGTATATAACTAGCTGTGGGAGAGTTGGCTGGAATAATTTAATAAATCGAAAAGAGCAGAATCTTCTCCTTTTTTTCCCCATGAATAGCATGATATTCCTGTGGAACCCCGCATCATCACCTTATGCCACGATCCATTGATTGGGGTCAGCAGCTCGTAGAGAGAGCACGTAGAATATTTGGCA
>NC_140972.1:41539631-41542131 GCF_056783735.1 Eptatretus burgeri
CTCTCTCTCTCTCTCTCTCTCTCTCTCTCTCTCTCTCTCTCTCTCTCCCTCTCTCTCTCTCTCTCTCTCTCTCTCTCTCTCTCTCTCGGAAAGGACTGTACCGCAAACCCTCCCATGTACATTAAAAATCCTGGGTCTCATTCTCAACCATGACCTTTCTTGGGCAAACCACATTTCAAAGTTGGACTCCAAAGCTTCCATCTTGGAAAGTCCTTCCTTGGCACACCTGAACCTTTATCCACCCACAAGGCTTTCATCCATAGTTCAATGGAGTACTGTTCTCCCCTCTGGGCTGGCTCCCCTGCCTCACACCTGTTCAGCTTTATGCCATGGAAACCAAGGACTTTAAGACTATTGGAATCTCCAGCACTGAGGCTGTCTAGGGGCTGATCACTTTGCCATCACAGACAGGTCAGTAGTCTCTCTGTCTTCGACCGCCTTCTTTCCTTTCTGGTCTTGCATCCTCTGCCCTCTCCATGCTATCCCTCCCCTCCCCACCCCCAGGTTTCTGCAGAGCGCACGTAGTCTACCAGCAACCCTCTTCTTGTGAAACTCCCAAAACCTAGAATCAGAACTCACCTCCACTCGTTTGCTCCACTTTTCCCCCACCTGTGGAACCAACTTCCACACAACTTCCACAGTCTCTTCGGTATCATTATTCCCTCCACTTCTTCAAGACAGCTGTTCACCACCACCTTGGATCATCCCCCATCCAAAACCATGGTTTTTTATACTCGTTAAACCACCCCATCCCAAAATAATTTTTTGGCTTCTTTATCAATATTATGCACCGGCTGCATTCTCCGCCATTCCCCTCATCCTTACCCACGCATCCCTTGTTGTCCATCTCCATTTATTTTGTCCCTTGGCCCAACTGTTGGCACCCCCCTCCCCTCCCCTCCCCTCCATTCCCTCTCTCTCTGCTGTTCCTTTTATTGTGTTACATCCTGATCCATTCTGCGTTTTAGCTCTTTCATAAGCCTTGACTCTGCATACAAAAAACCAATTGAATGACAGAAAACAGCCAGTTCACATACTGACCAAGGATCAAAGGGGAACAGGGAGGCAAGGACCTGGCACATGACTGGATAAGTGGCAGAAAGGAAGGTGTTGGGGAAAGAGAAGGTGGTGCATGGGAGGGGTGGGGGTGCCAGATTAGAAGAGACAAGTGGGTATTGGAGAAAGCAGGAGGTGACTCTGGGCACACCTGAAATAAGTTATATGCCCAGGGAAATCTGAGTATGTGGTTTGGGGGGTACACCCTTTCACTCATGAGGCTCACTCACACTTAGCATAAAGAGTGACGTAAAACATAAAGAGTGAGGTGCTCGTACTCCATATCTCCTATCAGAAAGGCAACCTCTTTGCAATTAGTAGCATGGGAGCACCTCTCATGCTCAGTACTGGGCCGATGATCAGCATCGATGACAATGTTGTCTTCTCTGTTGCTTGAGTCAGTCAAGAAACCTATGGCCATCTTGAGGCTGTTTATGCAGACATTGCGATTGTGCAGCATCTCCTGTAGGTCATGGATGATGTGTTACTTCAGACCAGGAAATATTTTGCACTGGGTTTGCACTTCCTCTTCACCCAAGAAGTAAAGTTGTGCAAAGTTCGCATCGTCGTTGGGGATTGGACATAAACTTCCGATCCGGTGATGAACTTGACCCTGTATGGTGAACGTTGGATTCCAGCCATGTTGAAGGTTGATCTCCTTGCATCCAAGCAATGCCATTTGAAATTCAGTTATATCCTCGAATGTTGGTGAGAAAGTGTTTTAAATCTGTTGTTTGACCAAGAAACAGGTGGTGGAGAGAGGTTGTGGAGGTGGTTGAAGAAGTAGGACTTAGTCTTTGCCATTGAAGCACCAGAGACCATGTGTTTCACGCATCCACTTCAAGGCTGAACAGCCAGCACATTCCTTGTACATCTCACCCACAAAAGTTGAGACTGGTGGGCTGCGACTTTCATCGGTTAGAGTTGCCTTGTAGGTTTCACTTAGTTTCTTGTTTCTTTGTCCTGGTCTTCTTTCTCGTGTATTCTCTCCTGGCAGAGATAGCCACTGTTGTTTTTGCAGCCGATGTCCTTGCCATTTGCTCACGTGGACATGCAAGTTGATTGGCAGTATCTTCCAATGTCTCCTGCAATTGAGCCCACTTTATGCATGCGGCAGATGAGGTGCTGCAACCGAAATAAGTCATGTTCCTCCGCGACTCTGTGTGAACTTCCTTCCAGTAAATGTTTGCGCATTGGCAATTTTGCACGCATTGTTCAGTATATCCAGGAAATAAATGCAGGGTTATTAAAGGTTAAATGACGTGAAAATATAGGAATTTCTCTGCTCGTCTATATATATATATATATATATATATATATATATATATATATATATATACATATATACATACATATATATATATATATATATACATATATACATATATATATATATATATATATATATATACATATATATATATATATATATATATATATATAT
>NC_140972.1:41547131-41687131 GCF_056783735.1 Eptatretus burgeri
CCGTTACCCGATATCAAAATTTTTGTTTCATCAGGGTGTGTCTTTGAGTAATATGTAACGGTAAAATAATAAAAGATGTGTACCCATAGGAATAGGCTTTTTGACCACCTTTAAAAGTCCTCGACGGTGAAAGTTAAAACACCATGTAAAGCTGAGTTGACGTCAGTTAAGGTTCATTCAGAATTTATTGGAAGCCAATAGGAAGTCAGCCACCCACTCGTTTGCTGCAAACACTGGTCCCATTGTATATTCAGGATTTGGTGATGTCATGCATATCGAGAAACAATTGACTACCAGACACGCAATGTAGAAGATTGAAAGCAAAGTCTAAGTATTCAGTCTAGCATGATGCTGATTGAGCAGCTCTCTTTCGAAATGCTGAAATTTATTTATGTTAGTTTTCAACAACGTTAGTTGCATCTTAAAAGCTCATATGCCAAAAGTCATTCTCGTGCCATGTGTCCAATCCAAATGCATCGGGACCATACTCTGTGCAGAGCGTTGGTGCTGCCAAAGTAGTCTCCTGGGCTATTGGGCACAATCCTGGATGGGTCATGTATCCTAGTTCTCAACAAGCCAACAGTAGTTTCAATAATCTTTACAATTTTGTGCTGCTTTTGAGAGTGATAGATGATATGTAACTTTTAGTTTGATTTTATTTTTGGTTTTGTTTTACTTCAGTTTCTATATTTGCATTTGAGGTCTTTATCGTAATGAGCAGCTTTAAGGCTGTGTATTAAAATGGTAAAGTTATTGACTATCCCCCCAAAACTAGCTTTCTCTTTCATACACCCTCCTCAATTGCTACCCTACCCTCCATTCTATCTGCTGTACACCTTCTCTTCATTTTTTGGGATAATTTATATCATTTTACTGTCACCCCAATCCTCACCACTTTTGCTTTTGCATACTTATTACGTCGGTACCTCGATGATCCTAAACATTGAACATGTACAGTACATGAATAATTTGTATGAAATATAACAACCCTATTATACTGTATAACCATAAGCTCAAATGCCATTCCATATTAACTCGAACTATGCTGTAATATCAATGTAAACTTGTATATTTTGGTTTCCTTACTACATTGAAATTGGACTTGGCCGAGGTAGAAATACAAACTCAGTTTTTACCTCCTGCTGGATATAAAGTGCAGGTGCCAGTTAAATCTGGCCATTGCACTCCTTCCTGCAGTCATTGTTTCAATGACCTGATTCAATGACCATCTGGTTTATCATCTGGGTACTGTCCCTTCTTGAGGCCTCGACCCTTCATACCCAAAAACATTAAATGGCTGATTCCAAACCCCCATTTAGTCCAAAGGTCAACCAAGAGGCATATATGAGAGAGAGACAGAGACAGAGACAGAGACTTAGAGAGACGTAAGCAGAAAGGCAGTGAATTTACCACGCATCGAATACAGCATCACGTGAGTGGTACCTCACCAAAATAATCCATCAATTCCAGAGAGGTCTGAAAAATTCCTCAAAAATAAAAAGTGGAATAGTCATCATTCGTGTTTTCATATCTAATCAGAAACTAGCTGAGGTGACTGTCTACGGCAGTGATTAAATTATTTTGTGCATATATATCTTTACAATTTAATTCGAGGTTAAGTTTCCCAAAAAAGTCACGTTCTCATTTTGATTTATGAAAATTACAATTCTTGGAGTTTCAGCGACTCCATGCATACATAAATACATACTTATGCCATAGCTCCATTACAGTTTGATGATGATGATGATGATGATAGAACAACTCTGTCAAACGTCAAGGCTCTATTTAAAGTGTCATATAGTAGCTATGTCATATAAAATAAATTTAAAAACTGAATAATATAACACACAAATTATGAAAGCATAATTAATGAAGGAAAGTGAATTAACAAAAGAAAGTGAAAAGGAAAGTGATGATGATCGTAAGACCGACAAATTACCCTGGGATCCTGGTATGTTATCCATGATATTTGGCAATCGGATGTCATTAATATTTTGAACTTCTGCCTATTTTGCTTGTACACTCCTTGTTGAATAAACTCAGTTTTGATGGTTTGTTGAAAAACAAATTATATAAGGGTAACATTTCCTTCTGTGTTGCAAGGATGAGATCACTTTGATTCCGAGGTATTCTAGTAGTGAATAATGTGTAAACATTTGCAACACAAATGCACAAGCAATAAATAATAATGAAAGAAAAATCACCTTAAGGTCATAATCAGGTGTTTGTTCAATTATGAATTTCTGATTATCAAATAAAGGAAACGGCACCACCTTAAGAGGTAGTTTATTGACTTTCCTCCTTTGTCATGCTGCTTTTCACAGTCTTGATATCATCTCATACAGCCATCATAAGTCTCTGGGTCAAACAGGCAATCCTTCTTTACAACAAAACACAGCATCATGCTCACTATACCATTCACAATGGATACGGAGGTGATAAAATCGTTCTCTGCAAAGCAATGGCAAAAATGCTTTTCGATGATGGTTAATGGAGGCTGGATAAAGCTTTCTTTTTGTTGTTTGTTTTTTTCTGACAAGCTCAGTGAAGCTTCATTTTTGCTCAAAATCCTACAAACAAAATGAAATCTTATGAAAGGCAGTTTGTAAAATATAATTCACATAAAAGGAAAACTATATAGGATTAAAAAAATAAAACCAGCTCAACTTTGTTATGATTCTCACAATGACTGAAAGATTTGCTCCAAGCCAAAAATCCAAAGGTTTTTGTGGTTTTGCAAGTAGTGTCTGCATAAGTTGTATAAAGGGAATATTTTTCAAAAATGCTGCCATACCTTATTGAAGCTATAACCATCATTGTTTTTAGAAATGTTCACATTTAATTATACAAATATAAAGTTGTCTTTTTTGAGTTGAACATTTAATTATCCAGATAAATGAATTACTTATCAATTGCCAATATAACTTTTAGTACTCACTAGACGACCTGTGAACCCGTTGGGTTCCCGTTGTGACAGCGGTTGATTAAAAAAAAACATTTCAAAAAAAAAAAAGATAGCTCCAGCAAACTGTACCGCTGAGGTTGTTTGCATTGATCAAATAATCCTGAAGAGTACTTGACTGAATCGGGAATTGATTTTTTCATAATTTTTTTTCGTTGCCCGATTTGTACGAAACTTGATATTGCGCGTCAATGTGAAAAAAAAAAACCGGAGAAAAGAAAGTCCAATAAATTATTGTGCATAATCTTATTAACACAATTATAATTGTTAATTAACACGGAAGTATTAGATCAAAATCTTCTTCTTTCGGCTGCTCCCTTTTATTTTAGGGGTCGCCACAGTGGATCATCCGTATGATCCGCATAGTGAGTTGGCACATGTTTTACGCCGGATGCCCTTCCTGACGCAACCCTGGTCGCCTGTTATGACACAGGGATATGGTACACCTATTTTAACCAGGGTATACACCGGCCCAGTACACTGGTACTCATTTCACCAACCTCAGAAGGATGACAGGCTGAGTGAACCCCCTGGTGTATTAATTCAGTGGCCCAACGGGGATTGAACTCAGGACCTTTTGGATCCCAAGCCACTGCCCTAACCACTGCACCAACACCAGGCTTTGGAAGTATTAGATCAAAATGGCGATGTTTATTTTATGCTTAAAAATAAATCGTTCTTTGTCTCTAGTAAATGTTTGAGATTTTAAAATAAATCATTTCAAGAAAAAAAAAGATAGCTCCAGGGAACTATACCGCTGAGGTTGTTTTCATTGATCAAATTCTCCCGAAGAGTACTTGACTGAATCGGGAATTGATTTTTAAAATAATTTTTTCATTGCCCGATGTGAATGAAACTTGATGCTGCACACCGCAGGAGAACGGTGAGTAAGGTGGCCCTAAACTTTTTGCGCTATCGTGTACCGTTTTGGCTGTATTTCAGGAACATACATATAGGTACATACAAGATGAGAGTTTTAGTAATATATAGATTACCTCCGCCACCGAAGATGGAAAGAGGTTATGTTTTCACCCCTTTTTACCTCCACCACCGAAGGTAAAGGAGGTTTTGTTTTCACCCCTCTCTGTCTTTTTGTTTGTTTGTCTGTTTGTTTGTGCACAGGATATCTCAAAAAGTTGTGTACGGATTCAGACGAAACTTGGTGGAGAGGGTGGAGAAGTTGGGTGTGTAGCAAGGAAGAATTGATTCGATTTTAGTGAAGATCCGAATCAAGATCTGGATACGAGGATTATTTAATTTTCTAAGTGATTCTTCACCAATGAGGAGACAGGGATAAATTAATAAATAGCACGATATCTCAAAAAGTTGTTGATGGATTCTGAAGAAACTTGGTGGATATGTTGGGTGTCTGACAAGGAAGAATTGATTCAATTTTTGTGAAGTTCCAAAACTGGAACTGGATCAGATAATTTTTGAAGAGATTCTTCACCATTGGGAGACTGGGATAAAACAATATATAGTACGATATCTCAAAAAGTTGTGGACGGATTCGGACGAAACTTGGTGGACATGTTGGGTTATGTGACAAGGACGAATTGATTCGATTTTGGTGAAGATCCGAATCCAGATCCGGATACGAGATTTTTAGAAATTTCAAAGTGATTCTTCACCATTGAGAAAGGGGCCAAAAATGTTGTATCACATATTTCAACAAATTATTTGGCCTGACATGTTCTACTGGTCAGGCATTGCGTGGCGGAGGTATGCGCTCAACCGGGTGCTCTTGTAGTTTCATTATGTGCAACTTTGTATTGGTTTTTATCCCCCGCCGTGTGGCGGAAGGGGGGTATTGTTGTCACCCTGGTCGTCTGGCTGTCCGTCTGTCCGGGCGTCAACATTTATAGCTGTGAGTGCGATAACTCATAAACTGTTCACCATATCGATTTGAAATTTGGATCACACATGTACCACCCGAAAAGGAAGAACCTTATTAATTTTGGGCATGGTCGGATCCAAGATGGCCGACTGTGGCGGCCATCTTGAAAAAATGTTTTTTCGCCATATTGATTTGAAATTTGAGTCACACATGTACCACCTGAAAAGGAAGAACCCTATTGATTTTGGGCGTGGCTGGATCCAAGATGGCCGACTGGGGCGGCCATCTTGAAAAAAATGTTTTTTGTAAATGGAAAATGGAAAATGGAAAATGGAAAATAAATGGAAAACCGCTTATCTGATTTCAATTATTTTTGGTTACTACGTTCCTCACCCCCCTGGGGAACTTTTTCGAGATGATGACCAAATCGTATCTTGTTTCCAATTCACCTCCCTCATTATCTGGAATATGTATGACCTTTTTCATTCAATGGCGGGGGATTCCCCATCTCTGATGGTATATTTAATGCTTTTGTTTAAGTGTGACTTTTTTTATCATGGTCATGACAACTATATGTTGACAAAAAATGTAAATTATGGCCCATTCCACAGCATTTGACTAATGACAGTGGTTGGATTTTGAGAAAAGGTTATTCTATGCATCTAAATTCAAATTCTCCTTACCACAGTGTGTCCAAAGGAATGTGGGCGCCGGGCCTGCTTGCTGGATGGTCGCTGCTGCCACAAAGAATGCTTGGGTGGCTGCCAGGACCCAGACAGACCTCAAAGCTGCCTAGCCTGTCGTCATTACTGGCATGAAGGCCTGTGCTTGCCCGACTGCCCGGATGGGACATATCGCTTTGAAGGCTGGCGCTGCGTCACTGCAAAAAATTGCGCCAAGCCTTACAAATACTGCAACAACTCGTGTCTGCACAACGTCCTGCATGGGCGCGAGTGCCTACCAGAATGTCCTCCAGGTTATATACAAAATGGAACCAGGTAAGGCTTCCTGGTTTATATTTCTCGTTTTAATTAAAATTGCACATATATAGATTGATTCGTTTCTTGCACGAGGTTCTGTGTTTGTAACTGAACTTACAGATTAATCGCTGTTGATGTTTCTTTTCAGATTGATGGTTCTTTCTAGATTTTGGGACCACAATCTTTGATGATGGGAGGGAAACTATGGGGTAACCTTCCTGGGTCAGATTGCAGTAGTATATGTCGGGGTGGTGCTGAGGTGTCATCCACCAGATGGTGGTCTCCTTGGGTTAACCTGATGTGTTCCCTTTGCGTCGGTGCCTGGAATATCCTATCCCTAAAGCCTGTATCTCACTGGGCTGCGACAGTTCGCGACTAGTTGGAGACACAAAATTGCGATAAAATAGCGATAATTTTCACTTGGAATCACACTGAATTTCTTTTTGCGTATGTCTCACGAATATCTCCCATTTGCATATGTCTCACGTCATTGAGGACAAATTGTGATATTATTACGAAACTCTCAGGGGTCCCAGGACAGATTATCATTTTTTTCTCCAATCAGTCACAATTTAGTTTCATAGGTCGCCAATCCCTCACAAAGTTGTCTCACATTTGTCGCACCTTGTGACTCACGGAAACTAAATTGAGAAGGGTTCGAGACCGGTTCAAGACAACCGCGACGGCTCGGCGACTATTTTGAGAGAAAATTTGTCGCACAAATTTTTTGAACATGTTCAAAATTCAAGCGACGTCATGCGACGCGCGAGGAAATTGAGAACCACCGCGAACATTTTGAGACATTTTGGAGAATCCCGTTCGCATTTTGTCGCGAGCTGTCACAGCCCAGTGAGATACAGGCTTTAGAGAGGATGATCAGCTGTCTCTGTTATCAACTGAGCTCAAGCGTTTAGGCATTGGTATTGCAGCACTCTCTGAGGTTCAGAGACCGGATTGCGGCGAGATCATGGCGGTTGGTTACACTGACTATTGGTCTGGTCGCTCTCATGGTTACCATTCCCAAGGAGTTGCTGTAGCTGTGTCCAATAAGTTGACTCCAATGATAATTGAGGTAACACCAGTCAACGAGTGTATTATGAGACTAAGGATTCGTCACTCCTTGGGTGTCATTTCCCTGGTCTCTGTGAATGCTCCGACTGAGGCGAGTCATCTCACTGTGAAGGATGCATTCTATGCCACGCTGGAGTGTGTGGTTGATCAGTGCCCCAGGTGAGATACACTTCTGGTCTTGTGGGATTTCAATGCATCGACTGGAAATGATGGGTCCAATGGTTATGAGGCATGTGTTGGTCCCCATGGGTCTCGAACTGAACCAGAATAGTTCCTTGACTTTGCAAGAAGTCATGGACTTAGGGTGGCTGGTCCATGGTTTCAGCATTCACAGGCTCATCACTGGACATGGTATTCCAACGCTGGTGGTGTGGCAAAAGAGATTGACCATGTGCTCATTGATGGTCGCTGGAGAATGATTCAAAACTGTAGGGTCTACCGGAGTGCTCATTTCCTCAAAACTGACCACCGGCTTATTGTAGCAACTCTGACGTTCCAGGTTAAATCCAGGAGAATGGTCCCATCCCAGCCTCGGCTGGATGTTGGCAAGCTCAAGGATGAGAGGGTGGCTGAGGAGTTTGCGAACAGGCTGAGTGGAGATTTGGGGGGTCTGGGTGCTTTGGGGGATACTGAAGAGTTGTGGAGTGCCTTCAAGACCACTGTCCTTGATGTTGCCAGGAGATGTCTTGGAAGTCACTGAAGGGTGAAGAAGTATTTTTTCTCTCAAGGGACACTGGATACAATTGATCAGAGTCGCAGGGCCAGACCAATGGCAGAGCTGAGCTGTTCAGGGAGCTGAGGCATAAAACTGTACATGCACTAAGGGTGGACAACAAGGCCTATGTGCGAGGAATCTGTAACGGGGTAGAGCATCACCTGTGGTCAAGTGATTCTCATCCTGCTCACAGGGGAATTTGCGCATTGCATTCCTCCAAGCCCATCCCTTGGTGTACTGCAGTTAGAGCAGAGGGTGGTGGTGTCTTGACGAAGGAGTGCGAAGTGAAGGCCCGGTGGGCCTGTTACTTTGAGCAGTTGTACCAGGATGATCCACCAGATTTTCATTTGGATGTCAGGGGTGTTGCAATCCTTATTGCTGATCCTCCAATCAACTGTGGTCCACCTTCGTTTGTGGCAACACAGGCTACGGTGAACCGGTTGAAATGGGGTAAAGCTCCAGGGATCTGTGGCATCCATGCTGAACTTCTCAAGGCTGGTGGAAATGCTGTACTCATGTCGTTGCATGCAGTTCTGTGCTCTGCTTGGAACACAGGCATCATCCCAACTGACTGGAAGAGGGGCCTTGTTGTGTCCCTCTCTGGAAAGGGAAGGGTGATCGCCAAGACTGCAACAACTACCGAGAGGTGATGCTGCTCTCAGTGCCAGGCAAGGTCTTTGCTCAGTTAATTCTTGATAAGGTTCGCCACCATCTGCTTGAGCACCAGCGTCCAGAGCAGTCAGGCTTTACACCAAAGAGGTCAACGATTGAACGTATCCTTGCTCTTCGGGTCCTCACCAAACGCAGACAAGAATTTCGGCAGGGGCTGCTCGCAGCCTATGTTGATCTCTGTATAGCATTTGATTCAATGAATCGGGATGCCTTCTGGAGGATTTTTGGTCTTCGTGGGGTGCCACCAAAACTGATCAATCAGATGTATGAACTGTACTCTGGTACTGAGAGTGCTGTGAGATGTGGTGATAACCATGTCTGACTTATTTCCGGTTGTTACTGGAGTTCGTCAGGGGTCCCCACACTTTCCCTATGTACTGGCCCCCACACTTTCCAGCACTTGTATGGACTGGATTCTGGCGAGGATGTTGGAGAGATCAAGCTATGGTGCATCATTTGGGAATGTCAAGATCTCTGACCTTGATTTCACAGATAATGCAGTTATCTTTGCAAAGACTCTAGATATCCTTTTTGGAGGCCCTTGAGGTGCTGAATCGGAGCCACTGGGATGATGGGGTTCCTGGGTCAAAAGGAAGATCAAGTCTTTCAATGACGTCTTGGATGCTGCTATCCTGTCTGTACCTGTTTGGGGTGAGGATGTTGAGGTTACGGAGAGATTCACTTCTCTTGGCAGTGATATTCATGTCTCTGCTGGCTGCGAGCCAGAGGTCAACAGACGTTTTGGTCAGGCCTGGGGAGTCATGGATTCACTGCATCATGGGGTGTGACGCTGCCAGTACCTGTGCAGCAAGACGAAAATCCGTGTCCTCAGGTCCTTGGTGCTTCCAGTCTTGCTTTATGGGTGTGAGACTTGGACTCTGATTCGGGATCTGAGATGGAGACTTCATTCCTTTGGTACCAAGTCTCTCTGGAGAATTCTTGGCTGTCGCTTGTTGGACTTTGTGTCCAATGAGCGGTTGCTGAGAGTGACTCAATTGAGATTTGTTACCTGCATAGTCCATGAATGTCAACTGCAGCTGTATGGACATGTGCCTCATTTTCCTGACGCTGATCCTATTCACCAGATTCTCTCAGCGATTTATCCTCATGAGTGGAGGAGGCCAATGTACCATCTACGTGCCTCATGGTTGCGGCAGGTTGATCAGCATCTCAAGGAGATGGGGATGGGCCTGGCATCTACCTGGGATAGCCAGACGGAGGCCCTTGGAGTACCGGCAGAAAGTAGACGCAGCGATGCACTGCTCTTGCGCAATGCTCCCATACCTGACCTGACCTGATGGTTCTTGAGCAAGTTGTTCAATTAGTTGAAAAATCGTGAAACGTTTTGTTTGGAAAAATAAATAAAATTGCAGGGAGGAGGGGAATTCCCAGTTCATTTTCCTTTATGTATATTGTGGATATCAACGTTTTTTTCATATATGAAAGCTCGTCCAATGTGATGATTGGGTGATTGCAGTAAGTTGCACATTTATTTTGCAGTATTTTTTTTTTTTAAACTCAGTGCTCTTGCTTCTTTTTGGGGAGCCATTGTTTCTTCTCAAATTACACACATGACTCAACTTCTCACTGTCAAATGAACTCACGTGCAAAAAGTTGGCAAATGTATTTGTAACCTCAAGTTTACAGTATGAGATGCACTGGCTCCCTGCAGGTGTGGCCAGGAAGGTAAAAGGTTAAAAGCTTTTTCATCAAGTTCAGTTTGCATGTAAAGCGGGCTTTGCCATTTTGAGATGCTTTCTTGTTAGTTTTGTTTATAGAAACTGCCTTAGAAAAATGCCACAATCATGTGGAACGATACTCAAGTTGCTATTAATATACACCTCAACATGGCGTTTTTGGAGTGCCTGTCCACAACTTGCTGTGTGTGGAGCAACGCGCACCATGGAGTGGTTGCGGCCAAGCATAAGCCAAGCAAGTGCAGCCGAACATATTCAACACAAATTAAGAGGAGGCTGGTGATGGAATTAATTCTGTTCAGGCTGTACAGCATTTATATAAACAATGTTCTCAAAGGCATGAAATGTAATGCTATTCCCCTCACTAAGTAATTTATCGTTCATTCACACTTTTCATAAAGTGTACCAAATAAATTGCAAGGAAAACTGCTTCATGACCCTTTGTGACATTCCCTTTGTCACATTTTCGTTTATGTGACCAAGAAAGTGGGGGGGGGGGAGGGAATTAATATGCTGTCCCCCCTCTCCAAAAAGTTGGGAGGGGGCATTGCCCCTTCCCCCTACCAATTGACGCCCATAGTTCGCAGCATTTGCTGCTTGTGCATGTTAAAGATCTCACGGTATCTTTAAAAAGAGTAGGCCATTGTATGCTGGCACCCAGACTAAATTCCAAATTCTTGCCTCGACTCTCCCACTGAGAAGGCAATGGTAGTCAAGGTCCAATTGTAGTCAATCATCGTCAAGGTTCAATAATAAGTAATTAATAGACGTACTCACGGTCCGACTCTCGTTCAAACAGTACGTAATTGATAGACATACTCACAGGGGTCAACCAAGACTTCACCTCGATGAGGGTTCACCATCCACCAATGTTTTTCAGTTTTATTTGCAGGACAGTATATACATAGATATCAAGTGAATCGGTTGAAAATTGACGATTCATGTGGCCTTGACCTTTGACCTTTTGACCTATTAACCTCAAAAACAATAGCCTTCCAGCTTGTCACTACCTCTACCAGATGGTGAAGTTTTGTGAAGATCAGAGTGAAAATGTGACTTGTAGGTGATTGACATACATCCAGACAGACAGAAAAACAGACTACAAATCACGCATAGGGCGACACTTGGCTCAACAGAACAAATGAGAACAGCACTCATTTGAGTGCATACCTCTGCCAGGCTGAACAATTTCCATTTTGTGTCCCACTGATAGGCCAGATCTGAATGCAGACTAAACCATAATCGAATCAGCTTGGTCTTGTCACCTAACCAACTCATCACCTAACCTAACCATAGCTTTGTCATAACTTGTCCACAACTTTTTGAGATCCCGTGCTCTTTATCGTTTTTAGCCCCATCTCTCAGTGGCGAAGAAACACAAAAAAAAACTCTGATTCGGATCTGGATTCGGATCTTCACCAAAATCGATTCAATTCTTCCTTGTCGCACACCCAACCTCTCCACCAAATTTCATCTGAATCCGTCCACAACCTTTTGAGATGTCCTTTTCACAAACAGACGGACAGAGACAGGGCTGAAAACATAACCTCCATCTGCCACTCACAAAATTTACCCGAAACCACACTCACAACAACAACATAATATGTAAGGAGATGCTCGCTGATTGGCTGAGAGTGCTTCAATCTCATTGGCTCTTGAGGTGGATGTTGCAGTGGTTTTGCTTCCTTGTTACACTGCTGTACGATACTTGTGGGCTGTTTCATTGACTATTTTCTTCTTTTATTGCATTTTTCTTTCAATTTTTTTTTTTATGAATATTTTTCCTTTAAGGATGATGTGAAACCGTGTTTTAAGAGATAGCATTATAAGAGGTATGATAGTATATTTATATGTAAACTTGTGATGGGTTTTATGCTTTTATATGCATTGCATCATGTACAAGCCATGAAACTTTATTGTCTCATTTGTTGGAGTTAATTGGAGGTGTTATCAGCAGCATAAAAGGGGTAAATTGCTGGAAAAGTGGGTGAGTCGTTGAGGCAAGGCATGTCCACACAATCACACCTGCACTGCCGAGAGGTGTGTGTTTTATACTTGCACTCCCCAAGCTTCTTAGATGTTTCACTTCGTCCCTCCACACCACACCTCTCTGGAACACTCGAGAAGCTTCTCTGAGGGCGAGATCTCGAATGCTACCGTGGTGTCGCCACATTTGATGAACTGTGGCTGTGGTTTCTCACTGAAAAAACAGCGCTTTCACGAGGTAATGGTCACCTTAAAAGGTGGACTCCAGTGCTGAAGCTGGTGCCGGATGAGCAGAGTGCGCTGTGTTAGAATATGTCAGTGGCTCGTTGTCGCACTTCTGGGATTGCCCATACTTGCTCCTGTAGGAAAGCTCCCATATAAGTGCAAGGCATCTTTGTCTCGATCTTCTGAATTTCACATCCTTCGCCCATGTCCTGGCTTTGTGCAGGATTTCCAAAGTTTATTCATTGACCGCAGACTCATTTTCCTTAAACATTTCCCTCATTTCCCCTTTCTTCTCCATGTTTTCAACCACAGAGAACCTGGCTTTCCAGGTTAAGGATTCATTTCTCAGTAGGAAAGGATAAGTTTGATTCTGTTTGCCCTCCATTCGGTTTTAGTGACCTTTAGATTTAATTTGGGGTGTTTTTGCATGTTAGTGATGGTTGGTTTTGTTGTTTAACTTGTGTGATGATCACCTCCAACCTGGAAGACCAGCAATTAAAATTTGAAGTTTTATTTCTGAGCCATCTGTTGACCAAGACTAAGAGGCATGAACTGCCCCAATTTTTGTATCGATTTCCTGATCCTAGATCTGCCCAACTCATCGTAGCAGGCTCATCATGTGCAGATGTTGGGATGGTCTTTGACAGTGGAACTGTCCCTGGAATGTGAGAACTACTGTCTAAAAAGAGGATTTCTTTTTACTTTACTTGGTGAAACATGCTACCTGAGACGATGACTCTGACAGGTTAAAAACCTGCAGTCATGGGCATGAGTTTTTCAAAAAACAAAAGTGAATTCCCCCTTGGGTAGGGCATCACCTGGCATGAGGGTTGGTGTAGGGGAGCAGGCACCAGAAGGTCGACATCCATTAACTACAGAGAGGTCTGCTGTGGGTGAGCAGGCATTGGCTTCTTATTCAACAACTGTTCTTTCACTTCAGTTGAGATGTAAGAGGAGTTTGAGATTTTGTTCTAAGAATGGTGGTAGCTTGGCAGAAAAGGGTAGGGAGATGGTATATCAGAAGAAGAGTGTGAGTGGTTTATTTGAAAGAGACCAGGTGTAACTGAAATAGTGCATTGGAGCGAGATCAGGAGTTAAGACTCTCAAAAGTGGCAGGAAAGACATAAGTAATTTAGTTTGTAAGATTTTGGATGGGGAGTTGACACAGCAGTTGGTAGAGGTTTTCAAGTTGATTCAGAGACTGATGTCTCTAAAACTGGTTGTTGAGGGGGATTTATTGAAAGTTATTTCAGGATTCGTGACTCAGGTGGGGTTCTGGAATAATGTAGAGGACTTAATTGGGAGAGGTTTTCCAGCAAAGTGGGACTGATTTTTGGAGTTCATTTGAATGATCATGTTGGTCATTGAGTAGGTGGTTATAAAAGTAAATAATTGGAAATGTATTCCTTCAAAATAAGTATTATGACAAAAATCCATTCTCCTCCCCCATTTCTGGGGGAGGAGAATGGATTTTTGGAGACAGGAAAGGGATTGGAATAATTTCTAGTAAACTCGTGCTTTTGTGAGAGGAAAGAGCATTTCAGGTCATCTTCTAAATTGAACCTCACAGAAGCCAGATCGATTATTTCCTTATGAGACAGAGGAATTGATGTAGGATCCTGAAATGTAATATAAGGATCTTGGGGAGGCAGTAGTGAATGAGCATGAGCAGAGGTTATTACTCTTACATTGGAAGCTGGTCAGAAAAGGAAGAATATGGAAAACAGGGTGTGGGAGCTGCAAAGTCCCAATACTATCAGATTTAAGGAAAATGGATGTAGAAGTCATAGATGTAGAAGTCAGGATGCAGGGGAGAGAGTGGAGGGGAAACGGAGAACATGGAGGCCTTGCTTGGAGCAGCAGCTAAGGTATGTGTGAAAACTCTAGGAGGTTGGACCAAAATATATGACCAATGATTGTGAAACTTGGAGGTTCAAGAGGAAATCAGACAGAAGACACAGACTGTTAAGAAATGAGAAAGTAACAGGCAGGATGATAGCAGGAGAAGGTATGGGGATAAGAATAAAGAAGCAAAGAAAGTAGTAGTAGAAAAAGAAAGTAGAAAGTAGTGGCAAAAGCCAGACAGGATTTGTATAGAGGTTAGTTGGAGAAGTGAGATTTGGGAAAGAGTTTAATGACTATTTTCTAATGTGGCTAATACCAGGGAAAGAGCTAGAAGGAATATTGGGGACATTAGGGTGATAAAGAGCTGCACTGGGGATATACTTAATGAGAAGGACATTCTTCATAGATAGAAGGAATATTTTGATGAACTTATAAATATGGGGAAAACAAGGGAAGAGTCATGCTCCACTGATGGGTTTAAGCAAAAGACAGCATGTTGCACTTCACAGACATATTGCGTGTCCATCTGTGAGTCTTGATGAGGATGTAAAATGAAATGAAGCCTGCTGAAAAAAGATCTTTTTGAACAAGTCATAGTTTGTTGTTGCTGCTGTCGTCATGACTGTGGTGGTTGTTCTTTGTGTACTTCTCTGTGTACTATTATGTATTTACTATTGCTTTGAGAAGTATTACTATATATATATATATATATATATATATATATATATATATATATATATATATATATATATATATATATATATATATATATATATATATATATATATATATATGAAGCCTGGTGTTGGCTTAGTGGTTAGGGTGGTGGCTTGGGATCCCAGGGTCCTGAGTTCAAGCCCCGTTGGCTGCTGAATTAACACCAGGGGGTTGACTCAGCCTGTCATCCTTCCGAGGTCGTCAAAATGAGTACCAGTGTACTGGTCCCGGTGTATGCCCCGGTTAGAATAGGTGTACCATATCCCTGTGTGTCGTAAGAGGCGACTAGGGTTGGCGTCAGAAAGGGCATCCGGCCATAAAACATTGCCTCAAGAAAAAGCCCAACCCCTGCATAGCAGGGAAAAATGGCTGTAAAAACGGTCACTTACTACTACTACATATATATATATATATATATATATATATATATATATATATATATATATATATATATATATATATATATATATATGTTCTTCGTCTTTCGGCTGCTCCCGTTAGGGGTCGCCACAGCGGATCATCCATTATGATCCGCATACTGATTTGGCACAGGTTTTACGCCGGATGCCCTTCCTGACGCAACCCTGGTTGCCTCTTACGACACAGGGATAAGGATTGGGTTTCGCCATGATTCCGGGCTGCCCTAGGGTAGCACGGCCCAGTGCAGAGCACCCGTCCTCAAGCGATCCTCCAACCCAAGCCTCCAAGTAGCCGGATTACAGGAGCACGCCACTATGCCCGATATATATATATATATATATATATATATATATATATATATATATATATATATATATATATATATATATATATATATATATATATATATATATATATATATATATATATATATATATATATATATATATATATATATATATATATATATATATATATATATATACATACATATATATACATGTATATTGTGTGCTCCTTCCATGTGTGCTACATTATAGCTGCAGATCCTGCTTCTTCCTTTCCCATTGTGGTGGATCTCAAGAACTCAGTTGTCCACTCGGGCAAAGTACGTCGAAAGAGAATCTTTAATTTCACGTACGTGGAGGGGAGAACACTAATTGCAAGGCATTCAGTGATCTCCGCAAACAAAAAAACCCGAAGCAATCCCTCTTATACTCATTTGACATCCAAAAAAATGGGAGGGTGAGACATTTGGCAATTCAACTACAGGATGGGCTGATAAGCACAAGGCAAAAGTTTGCAGTGTTATCAACTAGGTCACCCTGTTTCTATGCAGTGAGCAAGACCTTTTTCATCGTAAGATATTCATTTATCAATATGTAGGTCAAAAGACTGGGGGAAAAAGGAAACTTTACTGACAGCCAATTTGACTCCAGTACAAAAATTGAATTTATAAAGTACCACAACAAGTGAATGTCATTGAGAACACATAAATATAATTATTTTTCTTCAACACCATCTTGAAAATGTGCGCTTTTAAAACTGAGATTTTTATGATTAAATGGACACCAATTTTTGTTCCAATTAAATTGATTATTAGCTTTCCAATGGTACCGCTGGGATGGCTCTGTTCCACCTTCTGAAACCCACATATGGAGATAACAACCAATGACACACACATGGATGGACACATCCTTTTAGTCATGGATGTATTACCAGAGGTCCTCACAATGAAAGGGCCATTAAGAGGGATGAGCAGAAAGAGGTTGTGGCAGCTTTCATGAAAATAAGATATGGAAAGCTAGTGGACCATCAGAAATGGATAGTGTTGATGATGAGATGATGTAATGATTTGGAGATGGAGGAATGGACTGCCTTTGGCAGTTATTGGTTAAGATTTGTAAGGAGGAGAGATGGCAGGATAATTATTTACTGGCTATCCATAAAAATAAAGGGAATGTTATGGAGTGTTTGTAATTTTAGCTGGGTATCAAGCCAATGCAGCAAGTGTTTTCAAGTATTGGAAAGGGTCATGAATGTTAAACTAAAAGGAGTTTGTGGGGATTGCTGGGATGCAGTTTGTGTTTATGCCAAGTCTGCGAAGAACAGCTGTGCTGTCTTCATTCTTATTGAGAGAAGGGATAAATTTTTGGAAGGGAAAAGTAAGTTGTATTCTAGGTTTGAGGATCTGTGGAAAGCATATAATAGGGTTCCAAGGGAAGTGGTGTATGGTTGTCTGTGAAAGAAATAGGTACATGAAATACTGGTAAGGATAGTTTAGGTGATCTATAAGGAGCTAAGACATCTTTAAAACTCAGAATGCTTGTCCAGAAGTGTTTGAGATAAAGGTAGGATGACAGTGCCCAGCTCTTAGTCCTTAGCTCACCTGGAACGCAGTTCCGTGGAGCTTATATGGGATGGTGCATCGTCAGTCCGTCTGTCCATAAACACTTGCAACTTCTCTGAAACTACTCAAATGATTTAGTTGAAACTTCACCACAACCTTTATCACCCAGTATGTATCAAAGTTTGTTCATGGCATCAAAAAAAAATCAGGCGGGAAGGGGATCTATGGGGCGTTGCCCCACAAAATATGTATTTGCTTTCTTCTCCAAAACTATACAGACAATTTCGATGAAACTTGGCCACAACCTTCATCACCCATGATGTACCAAAATTTGTTCATGCAATTAAAAAAAATCGAGTTCTAAGATGGTATATGGGGAGAATTGCTCCTCAAAATAGATGTTTGCTCTCTTCTCAGAGACTACACACACAATTTCGCTAAAATTTGACCACAACCTTCTTCAGCCGAGACGTACCAATGCTTGTTCACGACATTTAATAAATCTGGCCCATAACATGGTTCATTGGTACATTTTTCTTATTCCGTCCCACGTTGAACTCCTCATCAGTATCATTATTCTACCAGGTGAGTGCCCAGGGTAATGCCCCAAATTTTTTCTGTTTCCAGTTGTGATGGATGTGTTGAGTGAGGAAGCCAGAAGAGAGTTACCCTGGGCAATGGTGTTTGCAGATGATTTGGTGGTGATGTCAGACTCTGAGGACGGACTTCAGGGTGCAATGGTTGTGTTGCAGGAAAGTTTGGAAAGTGGGTGATTAAGGATAAATGTAGGCAAAACAGATATTACAGTGTCCAAGAAAGTGAGAATAAAGAATGAGGCTATTTGGGATATGGCTGGCAGGGAGTTAAAGCAGGTGGGAAAATTCAAGTACCTAGTTTCTTCTGTTGAGGATTGGGGTAGTTGGAGAGAGAGAGCGAGAGAGACAGAGAGACAGAGAGACAGAGAGACAGAGAGACAGAGAGACAGAGAGACAGAGAGACAGAGAGACAGAGAGACAGAGAGACAGAGAGACAGAGAGACAGAGAGACAGAGAGAGAGAGAGAGAGAGAGAGAGAGAGAGAGAGAGAGAGAGAGAGAGACATTTGAATCTTTTAATACAAAACAATATAAGAAATATATACATATATGTGTGCGCCAGTTGGTGAAGCTAAGTCAATGGGCCTATCACTTTCCCATTGCAGAATGGTTGTGGTCTCTATGTCTTCTTTCATCTCCTTTCTGGTCTTGCACCCTCTGCTCATTCTGTACTTTGTCCCACCACAAGTTTCTGCATGGCACACATACGTGTTCCACCATCAGCCTCCTTCTTGTGAAACTCTGAACATCCAGAATCGCTGTTTACCTCCACTCATTCGTTACTCTTTTCCCCCACTTGTGGAATCAACTTCCACATTCTCTTCCATCTCATTCTTCCCTCCAGGTCTTCAAGACAGCTGTTCACCACCACCTCAGATCAGCCCTCATCTAAAACCATGATCTTTTCTATCCATTAACCCTCAACTCCAAGCTCAAGCCCACATTCTGTATCCATCTTGTTTACCTGGTCTATTTTTGCTATACCCTTTAAAGTTTCAAACATCTTCTGCTTTAACCTTAAGTTAACCCTCCTTTCTATTTTCTTCACAATCCGTTTGAAGAAGTTGTCACTCAAACTCCTGAGACTCAATATCAACCATGATCTTTCTTGGGCAAGCCACATTTAGAACTTGGCCTCCAAAGCCATTCACCAACTGGGCATCCTTTGTTGTGAACAGTCCCTCCTTGGCACACCTGAACTCCACCACCTACAAGGCCTTCATCCGCAGCTTGATGGAGTACTGCTCTGCCCTCTGGCCTGGCTCCTCTGCCTCACACCTTGCTCAGCTTGACGCCGTGGAAACCAAGGCCTTCAAGATCACTGGAATTTCCCACGCTGAAGCCGAGTCAATGGGCCTATCACTTTCCCATTGCAGAAAGGTTGGGGTCTCTATGTCTTCTATCGCCTCCTTTCTGGTGATAGAAGCACCTCCAAAATGAGCAGCAACACCACGTCTGGTGTTGGCTTAATGGTTCGGGTGGTGGGCTTTGGATCCAAGGGTCCTGAGTTCAAATCCCGCTCAGCTGTTGAATTAATACCAGGTGGGGTTAACTCGACCTATCATCCTTCCGAGGTCGGAAAAATGAGTGCCAGCATGCTGGTATCCTGTGTCGGAGTGGCGACCCATCCAGGATTGTGCCCAACAGCCAAGGAGACTGCTTAAGCAGCACCAACGCTCTGCACAGAGTATGGTCCCAATCTCCTCTTCCTTGTTTACCCCACACATCCTCCTTTACCCCTCTTTCCTCCACATTTCCCTTGGTTGTCCAAGTCTCCCTCTATTTATCCTTCAATGCTGCTGTTGGTATCCTCCCCCAAACTATTTATACTGTTCCTTTTGTTCTGTTGCATCCTGGTCATTCCATGTTCTCGCTCTTCCACGAGTCTTAACTTTGTATACAAAAAAAAGAAAGAAGTTGGACAATGTGATTATTTTTGTAATAATGAAGCTTCTTCTTAGTTCCTATACAGTACAAGACTGCAGATTGGCATCATTCGCTGAGGGCACGGGTGTGATGCTGCTCTCTACTGGTTAGGGCAGGAATTTTGAATTTGGCCATGGTGCTGGCAAAAGCTCACCTACTCTTTGTGAAGACTACCGTGGGATCTTTAACATCCACCAATGAATGCTGGCAGATGGGACGCCTTCTCAACATCCCACCAAGGGACGTTATGATAAATAAGCTAGAAGCGCATTGTCGGGCTTGTTTAAACCAAGTAAACTGTGTAAAAAAATATAGCCTTTTGGGTGGGGCCTAGAGTCTGTTTGCAAATTGCCTTGCCAGGAAAAATTAGCAGCAGAATGGTGTTAAACATCTTGGAATTTTCTTAGTAGTCCATACTTTTGAAACATAGAACTGGGTGGGATTACTGGAAAAAGCAACCCAAAAGTTTGGTTGCTGGAAAGGATCTCTTTCTCAGCAACCTTCCCATGGAACAGCCTTGGTCATCATTCATTTCATTGTTTTGATGCTGTGACATAAAACAACGTGTATGCAACCTCCTGTATTAGAAGATTATTAGTGATAACTACAATCCAGAAGAGTAATATTGATTTATTTTGGAGGGGGAAGCATTGGCTGCGACTTGCTGTAATTAATTTGCCGTTTTATGAAGGTGGTTATGGCTTTATCGACATCCATAGTTGAATAATGTGTTTCCGACTCTGCTTTTTCCACCAATTCCTTTAAGGAAGTGAAACCTTGTTGTGGAAGCCACTGGCTCACTGCCTGTTACAACTTCCAGCCAAGCTTGGCTACTCCCAGGACTTTTTGAATGGACCTTCAGAATGTTGACCTATCTCCTTTGCCTGCTTTGTAAGAAAGCGTGATGAATGCTTGCCAGGCCTTTTCCTTTTCCCGTGAAATGGCAACATATGGTATGAAAATGTTTTTCAATGAGCCTTTATTTCTGAACCATTTCCTAAAAAATGAGGGAAGTAGAATTTGTTCAGTATTTGATTGATGTTACAATAGTAGGGATAAAATATTTTAGAACCAAATTAGTAAATAAGTGGCTCAGTGTTGCTGCCCTTGATAAAAGAACTGGGATAAGATCTGTTGGAATCATTGGGGGTTTTTTTCTCCAAGAAATACTTTCTATTTATTGTAATATTTGGCAAATCGCTGCATTTTCATTGCAGTGAAACTAGAGGCCTCAACAAATTGATTCCCAAAGCTCCTCATATATTATTTGTCAGGAGATCCCTGACTTGGTCTGAACAATCTTGATAATAATCCACTGTACCTTGCTTGCTGTAATTAAAAAAACATGGTGGTGTTAAGTCTGTGTATAAGTTTTATATGCTGTCATACTATTGGAACATTTAAGATTATGATGGAGGGACTTTTTATCCCCAGTTTCACAAAATCAATCTAATTGGCGGGGGTATTACATTAGCCTGCAAAAGTATTCACGTCCCTCCAAAGTTTTCACATTTTGATGCCACCTGAGCTTATTTCATGATGCCCTCAAATCAAACTTAATATATGGAGACTTCACAAACTATGCCAAAGTGATAAAACTCAGAAATGCAATAAAATGTGAATAAGTTTGATTAACAGAAACAATCAGATGATTATCAGTTGGATAAGTATTGAATCCCTTTGCCTAACTCACCTGAAATCACTTCAGGAACAACTTATTTGTTTGAAAGTTTAAAATACAAGTATAATAGGTTTCACCTCTGTAATCAGTTGTTTAACTTAATAATTAGCTCCCCCACTTAACTAAGGAGTTTTCAGGTGAAACTCATTTGGTCAACCAACAAGGCAAACGTGAAGACCAAGGGGGAACATATTTCTTAACTTCCTTTATATTTCTTGAAGCCCAGGAACACAACACCCTTATTCCCATAAGAAATTGGTTTTAACTATCACAGTTTTGAATATCGCGGTATTCCCAGGAACGTAACCCTGCGATATTTTCGGGTTTACTGTATCTCCAATTTATACATATATGAATATATGTTTTTATTTCTGGTGTTTCCAGATTTTCTACATTAAAGAAAATATGTTTAGTAAACCATATCATAGGTCAAGCTAAATTTGCAATTCATAAATCGAGGAAAGAAAAGTTAAACATTACTCTGCCTCGTCCAATAATGTGCTGCTTACCTTTCGAGCTCTTGGGAGGGCAAAATTTAAACTGGAACACTGTTTTACAAAATGAATAACAATGTATTAATCTAAGGAAAAGATGGGGGCTTTTTGTGTACATAGTGAAAGCTCTTGGAAGAGCTGGAACAAGAATGGATCAGGACGCAACATAACAAAAGGACAGCAGGATGACAAGGTGGAAACACCAACAGTGGGGCATCGGGAGAAAATAGACGGAGGTGGATGAACAAGGGATGCAGGCAACGATGAGGGGTAGGGGAGAACACAAGGGTGGACAAGATGGATACAGAAGCAAAATTTTGGGAGGATTGGGGAGTGGTTTACCTGGTGTGAGTAGCTGTCTTGAATATCTGGAGGGAAGAATCTATATATAAAAAGAGCTCATTCTTAATGTGTGACCGTCCTTCCCTACTTCCCTCCGTCCCTCCGTCCGTCCTTCTGTCCAGCCGTGTGACTATATCTCTATTATTTATGTCCTATTGGACTGTACATTTCGACCCTTTAGACTGCTGAGACCCCTTAGACCTTCGAAGACCCTCTAAGACCCTCTAAGACCCTGAGGAGTCTTAAGATGCAAAAGATCCTGAAGACCCAAAAGATCCCAAAGACCTCAGAGCACCCGAAGACCCAAAAGACCACTAAGACCCTGAAGATCCCAAAGACCCCAATGGCCCCAAGACCCTGATCACCCCAAAGACCACAAGCACCTCCAAGACCCCAAAGACCCCCAAGGCCCCGCCGATCCCCCCCCCAAGACCCCAAAAACCCAAAAGTCCCTGAAGACCCAAAAGACCCCGGAAACCCAAAAATACAATGAAGAACCAAAAGTCACCAAAGGCCAAAAAGACCCCGAACACCCCAATGACCCCAAAGACCCAGAAGGCCCACAATATCCTGAAGACCCAAAAGACCATGAGGACCCAAAAAACCCTAAAGACCCAAAAGTCACCAAATACCCTCAAAGACTCAAAAGATCCTGAAGACCCAAAAGACCCATAAGATCTTTTAGACCCCTTAGACTTTAACAAAATTTTGACAAAATATATTTAACAACAGACTTTAACAACAACAACAACAACAACAAATTTATAGAAAATAATTGTTTGCATTATGATTGGTGTAAATCATGCCAACACAGCAAATCTGTGACGTCAATCTCTGCAATGACGAGTGGAGAGGCAAGCGTAGTGAGCCAAACCACACTAGTGAGAATTAAGAGAGGGCAGAAATTGGTTCCACAGGCAGGAAAAAGGAGGAGCAAATGAGTGGAGGTGAGCAGTGTTTCAGGATGTTGGCAGTTTCACTAGGAGGGGCTTGCTGGTAAACCACATGCATCCTGCAGATACATACCTGGGAGACAAAGCACGGAGAGGGCAGAGGATGCAAGACCAGAAAGGAGACCAAAGAAGACAGAGGGAGCACCGAGTTGTCGGCGATGGCGAAATGACAGGCCCATAGACTCAGCTTCATTGTGAGAGATTGCAATGATCTTGAAAGCTATGGTTTCCACGGTGTCTAGCTGAGAAAGTAGTGAGGCAGGGGCACCAGTCCAGGAGATATATATATATATATATATATATATATATATATATATATATATATATATATATATATATATATATATATATATATGTATATATACAAGCTGGTGGGTGACATGGGTGGTCGCTAGACTAAGGCAAATTTGAAATATGTAGATAAGAGAACACATCAGATGGCATTTTTGCCATTCGTTGTTCCATATAGGAACATGACGAGCAACTGTCCATTCATCATTTGTGTTCGATTCCCTCACCCTACGTTCGGGAATCCCAACGCAAACGTTGGGGTAAAAGCATATAGTAATATAATTGCATACTAGTCATAGTTTTTGACGGATCGGGCTGAAAATTTTTGACAAAGAGGTTGATTATAGTGCGCATAAAAGCGCGGAAGCCGATTTTTGATTTTCAGTTTTTTTATTTTTCAGATTTTTTCAAAAATTTCAAAGTCCCATTGCTTGGCAACGGTGGCATCCATAGCAATAGTGCTCAAAAGCATACAACTAGATCCTGGTATGAACCTACCAGTCAAGTTTCATCAAAATCGGTTGACTCCTCTGGCCTCCAGAGCTGTCCATTACATACAAACAAACAAACAGACAGACATACAGACAGATGGAAAACCTGAGAATAAGGGTTGTCTAGCGACCACCCAATATATAGATATATAGATATATTGATACAGTATATAGATATATTGATACATAGATATATAGATATATAGAGATATAGATATATTTCTCAGGGTTGAAACATTGTACACCGCTAACTTCCTAATTCCATATCTAAGCGATGCATGACATCATTACTGGGCACCAAAGGAAGGGAGTACTCAGTTTTTACTCGGTTTTCTTGTTTTCTTGTTTTTTTGTTTGCCTGGGTGATATCTTAGCCATCCTTTGATCTAAAAAGCTGAAATTTGGAGGACAAAAGTGAAGATGTGCTTTGGCAAAAACTGTCTTTCTTATTTTTTGATTAATCAAGTAATTGATTAATTACTTTCTTATTATCGATTTGTTAATGACTTATTTATTTTATTTTTTATCCTGGCAATATCTCAGGCACATTTTGAGCTTGGAAATTGATATTTGGACATGACAGTGCCCAATTATTTACGACTATCCCTGTGTCGTGAGAGGCAACCAAGATTGCGTCAGGAAGGGCATCCGGCGTAAAACATGTACCAAATCACTATGCGGATCATACGGATGATCCGCTGTGGCAACCCCTAACGGGAGCAGCCGAAAGAAGAAGAAGAAGAAGAAGAAGTAGAAGAAGAAGAAGAATAAGTGCCCAATTGATTTGGCTAAAAATGGCATTTGTAATTTATCGATTAATCAATTAGTTATTTAATTTTTCGATTTATTATTTAATTTTCAAAAAGTCACAGATTCGGGTGAAACAGTGGTGGTCCCATTGCTAGGCAACGCTATGCTATTAGCCAATTGATTAAGAAATTATTTTATGATTATTATTAATTTATTTTAATTGTGCAATCAATCAATTAATCAATCATTGTACACTACTCCCTCCCAATTCCATTTCCATGTGCTGCAAGGCAGCATCACCAGACGCCGATGTTGCCCCTGCGATGTCGCGTGCTGGAGGATTTGTTATTTGTTTATTTGGCATGGGGACAGTGGACTTTGAATGCACCGCTACTTGCTTACTTCTTTTTTTAAGTTATTCTGTACACGTACAATTTAATATACACTCTGCAAAAAATCCTTTGTCGGAGGGAGGGAGGGGAAGGGTGGAGGTGGAAGGCAGTAGAGGAAAGTAGGGTGGGGTGGGAGGAGGGAGGTGAAGGGGTGGGGTGGGAGTCCGAAGGGAGTGGGAGTGGGTGGGATGAGGGAGCAGGTTTGTGGGATGAGAGAGGGGGGTGTTTGGGATGAGGGACAAGGGGTGGGTGGGTTGAGGGAGGGGAAGGGGTGGGAGGAGGGACCTCATGTTGCCCGGCAATGCCGGGTACCTTTGCTTGTCCTTACTATGCACAGTAACTGTTTTACAACCTGTGTTTTGAGCTGAATGCTTATGAAATGAAAAAGCTTGGCAACAAAACTAGCTATGCCTCTCCCTGCTTCACTTGACCTGTGCTCTGAGTTTTCTTTACAATCTGTAATGTTTGCTTACTCGCTTGCATTCCAAGCCTATGCACTGTATAGATTCTTCTGCAACATTATTTGAAGATAAATTCCTCATGCAAGCTCTCTACTCCAGGACAGTTTGGCGAGCTCCTTGCTGGCATTGATGTTGTTTTGATATTACAAGGGATATACTTACCCGATTTAAGAATAAAACAACTGCTCTTGTATTTTTTTTCTTGGAACCAGGCAGCTGAATAGGGAGATTTAACCGGATATCCCATCTGCTTTTCTTGTGACATAATTCTTTGATAACCTCCAGAAGAGCATTCACCATGTGTGCCAGTATCTTTGCCAAAGCGCAGATTTCACATTTGTGTTACATGGTGATTTTTTTGGGGGATTGAAAAGAGTCCTTCCTCTGTTCGAGAAAACATCACACTCAGAGAAATTGAAATTAAGTCCACATTTGATTGGACACTTTAGCAGACAAAACAATTACAATTCACAATTAAAAAATAGAGCAAATGTTTTTCATTGTTGTTTTCTTTGTTAACATGCAAATGTAACTTGACCATGAATTATCAAGATCGTATTTAGCAGTGTTTTGTAAACACCTGAATTGAGCATATGCAAGGTCACAACCATGAGCTTTTTCTCAGCATGCTGCTAATGCACGACTGTCTTACTTTGAGGGTAGATCCAAAAATGTGTTGTTATTTCCATTAGAGGAAACTTTTAGGCAAACAACTCTTAGAGCAAACTTAATTGTATGACCATTTGGTGAACTGGTGTGTTTGGTTCTTTGAGTCGAGGGAGAAGCTCAACAGTCTGTTGTTGAACTGCACTGTGCTGTCATATGTTTGGACTCATTTCAGTTTGAACACATAGAGAAGGAGCTATAGATTTCTGAATATTTAAATATTGCTGAAAAGAGAGACAATATTTCATTCAGCAATATTTAAGTTTTGAAAAACCAAGCATTTATTCTAAATATTTGATAATCATGATCGAATGGAATATTTAATTACCATGATCTCCTGTTTATTACATTGTCATAAACTAAAAAGGTTTGGCATAGCCATAGGGATTTATAAGCATGGTTGTGCTATTTGTGTAAATTAACTGGTTGATGTGCTTTGAATCTTGTTTACTTTTGACTTTTCGTTTGTTATGCAAAGATGTTTTGTATAGTTACTTACAATCTGCACTGGATTGCTAAAAGGAATGTGGAAAAAGTACCAGCTGTGGTGTTTTGCTTTGCAAAGTTACAAACACTTTAAAAAAGCTAAAGTGACCTTTATTATTCCTGACGCAGCACCCATTTTGCACCATTGCCAAGAAAATCATTGGAAAATATAAATAAGTGAGTAAACAAAAAAGTGAGTTTCTGCAGAACCAGGGTACTGTGGCCTCATAGTACAGATTTCTTGCAGCATCTGGAGCCTTAGCTCATAAATGCTACATTGTGCTTTTGCTGGGATACCATCCATCACCACTGGCTAAAGGAGATGTCTGTCCAATTAAGCTGTTGGCAGTACTTCTCTTCAAGTTGCTAATTGGCTTGCAAAACAAAAATTATCGACTTTTATTTCATGGTTGTTTCTTGTGAATTTTTATTCAATAGTGGTGAAAATCAACATTGTTCAAGGGGGGAATCAAAAAGTTTTCTCTTTTTCAAAAGTCTCAGAGCCAAAAACGACCTCTATTTTGTACCTCATCAAACTCACCCACTAATAGTGAAGATGGGTTAACTGCCTGAAAACTGCATTGAAAAGGACTTAACATGTGCCAAGTTTTTTTTTGTTGTTGTTGTTTTTTTGTTTCCACCCCACAGGCTAAATCCCTCATGATTGGGGGGAGGGAGTGGGTGTGTAAATGTTTTGCTTCCCCTTTTCAAAATTTGAAATTTCAAATAAAGTTTCAAAAAAATATTTGTGTTCATTGCTATTTCAGTGGCATGCATGTACAGATCAATATAGTATATTTACAAAACAGTACTCTATTTATCTTCTATTTATCATTATAAAATATTGGAAAGAGATCCATTTCTTTCTCCCTTGATGGTTAAATGTAACTTCTCAAAAGGCTGCTTGGTTTCTCACCATGATATATACAGTGACCTGCAAAAGTATTCATTCCCCTACCAATAATGCCACATTTATATGAATTACGAATTATGTAGAAAAACAAGTGAAATCCTTCAATACAGCACGTGTGGTGAATCAAATGAGTACACTCATGTTAAAATATGCAATTTATGCTTTTTCAGTTGAAAAACAATTAAAAAGCGTACTTAATATTTGAAATGTAAAAATCTTGTTATTATTGTGATAAGCACCTTTATATATAATGAAGGAATGAAATCGTTCGATACAGCGTGGCAGGAGGCCGCAAAAGAATGATTGTAAGTAAATTTCAACTACTAATGCATGACAAAAGACTTGTTTATGGCTAATATTAAAGAGAATGATGGCATAAGAAGAACTTAGCCTGGAATCCTCGTGCATAACACCGCCCACACAACACAAGTGGTGTCCTTTGACCAATCAGGAGCAGTGCAGTTACAGTATCGTTTCCTTCAGCTCGATTGGTCTTGTCCTGCACGTGATGTTTTCGGGGGTTTTTTTCGTTCTTGTTGAATCTGAGGAGATTATTTTTTCGTTCTTTTTGTAAGCAAATTTCAACTACTGATGCATGACGAAACACTTGTTTATGGCTAATATTAAAGAGAATGATGGCATAAGAAGAACTTAGCTTTCGGCGCGAAATGCCATGGTGGACGGAAATGACGTCTTTCGTTCGTTCGTACATGAGGGGAGCGTTTCTTCGTTTTTTTCCATCAAGCAATAAATTAAATGGTTTTCACATATGTAACACATTAGTTTCACAAATTTCCATTGAAATGCTCGGGTATTTCCGTCAATTGTCGCCATTTCCGTTGAGGTTACGCACTGCATCTACCGGACGGCCGTCATTGGCTGTCACAGGCACGTGGGGGACGGGGGGGATGGGGGACGGGGGGACACTGGACCCACCGGAGACGTGGTAGACGACGCCAGGGACATTTCAAACTCGGTGCAATTGTATACAGCGCACGCGCTGTAAAAATTTCCAAATAAAATTTTTTTATTCATTACTGGAAAGATCAAATGAAACACTGTGAGAGTTGAAGGAGCTTACATGTCAGGAATACCTGTGAAAAACATGTACAAATCCCAAGAGCGCATACCTCCACCACACAATACCTGACCCAACAGAACAAATCGGGCCCAATAAATTTTTGAAATGTCATGCCATATATTTATTGTTTTTGGTCCTATCTCTCAATGGTGAAGAATCACTTTTTTTAAAAAATTAAATCTCCGATCTGGATCTGGATTCAGATCCACCAAAATCGAATCAATTTGTCCTTGTCACAAACTGATCCTGTCCAGCGAATTTTGGCCGAATCCGTCCACAAAGTTTTGAGATATTGTGCTTTATATCATTCTTAGCCCGGTCTCTCAATGGTGAAGAATCACTTAAAAAATTATCGGATCTGGATTCGGATCTTCACCAAAATCGAATCAATTTGTCCTTGTCACACACACAACCTGTCCACCAAATTTAGTTCCAACCCGTCCACAACTTTTTGAGATATTGTGTTATACAGGATATCGCTCAATGGTGAAGAATCACTTTCAAAATTTGAGTGTCCTGATCTGTAGCTGATCCTCAGGGTCCTGTCACACCTTGACGTTTTAACCAGCGTATGGCAACGTATCAAAATGTATGTGAAACGCTGGCGTACACTGAACAATTGATGTTTTTTTCAGTTTTGGGCATATTCATAACAAGTTGGATGTATGCATAACGTATTAGTAACGTACACAGAACGTTTCAATAATTTATAGATAACTTATACCAACAAATGCTTAGCGTGTTGTCAGCGTTCACAGCCTATGCCCAACTATAGTCTAACTCAGCGTTTCTCAACCTTTTTACCTTTGTGGAACCCTTGAAATAGTTTTCATGTCTCAGGGAACCCCTGCATAAAAATTATTACATACCATTATTAATATCTAGATCTTTTATATTTTTATCGTAGTTCACGTGGTAAATATAATTTTTTTTTCTTTCGGATACTTGGTTTAAGGAAAAAATGACCCCCTTTTTGTCAAATTTATTGGCAATGAGACAGACCATGTCATCATTGGTGACGTCATCACGTACAGGCCGTGTGCCATGTTCAACGATGAGTCGTTATTCAGAGCGTCCATCGCGCATCGTGCTTCGAGTGGGTTACGTCATCACGTACAGGCCGTGTGCCGTGTTCAATGACTAGTCCTTATTCCGGGCGTCCATCGCGCTTCGTGGTTGTTATGGTTGTTATAAAATAACATTCCCTATGGTTGTTATAATTGTAAATAATATAAGAGGTTGAGGCCTCTATTATAATAACCAAGGAGTTTCCAACAATATGCCGTACGTGTATAGTAAAATTACGAATATTAAATCAAACAAAAACTACTCAAAAATACATTGGCCTATTTATTACTGTTTCACGCGGAACCCCGAGCGACCTCTTGCGGAACCCTAGGGTTCCGGGGAACCCCGGTTGAGAAACACTGGTCTAACTTATGCATAGCGCGGCAGCGTATCGCCGACGTTCACGTGGCGTAGCCTATTAATAGGCTGCCGCTCGACGATTTATATCATAACCGCACTAGAAATCGAAGTGTCAACATCACCTTAATACCGAAGAAAAGGAAAAAAAACAACAAAAAAAAAACATTGAGTCTGGAACACTGACGGGTTCCTCCTGTGAAGCCCATTTTTATATACCAATTCCCCTAAACGCTGCCATTACGCCATTATACGGTAGCTGTAAGTTAGAAACACTTTCTGTAAGTTCTGTGGTCGTCCGGAAGACGTCAAATACGTCTACATACGTCAATATGCGTTGGAGATAAGTTACACATTTTATAAGTTAAGTTATAAGATAAGTTACACATTTTACACATAAGTTACACAGATAAGACCCCCCATTTTAATATGGACACAGGTCAGAACAGATGCAGTGTTTGCACATACTCTTTTTGTTTGCAAAGAACAGGAGCTCGTGTGTGTATAAATGTGGCTTCAAGAACACGTAAATGTGCTTCAGTACGCACATGTGCCACAATCTGGAACCGTTCGGCGTGATCGTCCTGGGCACATTCGGAATTGTTCAGGAGGTGCTGACCAATGGCTGAATCACTTTTTTTGAGCAAGCATTCTTGTTTTGTGCAGGATCTTACTTGTACGGTATAATTGTGTATGACCAATCTCCAAGTTGTTCCAGATTGCCAATGGAATGTGCTGCTTCACTTAAAACTTGCATTTGAGACTGAGTAGTCAAATGTACTTCCCTTTCATGATGTGTTAGTTGAGAAGACTGAGGATGGATTCTTGACAACAATCTACTGCAAGGCTACCTTCACTGGGCAGTGCATACGGTGGGACTCCTTTAGCTCAACACGCTACAAGATTGCACTTATGAATACCCTTGTTAATAGAGCGTGGACGATCTGTTCACCCTGTCTACTTGCTGCTGAAATTGAGTGCATGAAAACCATTCTCCATAAAAATGGCTACCCTAAGCGACTCATCTGTGGGTTCATACAGCGCAAAACTGCCAATCAGTCTGAGGATATTGTATTTGGACCAGATATTTGTCCAGTTTATCTTCAGCTGCCATGGAAATGTAAAATCTCTCAAATTTTGAACAACAGGTGAAATGGTCAGTTTCACAATATTACAACTCTGTTGCAACGTGAGTGAGTTTTACCACCCACAAATTGCTCTCCTCAGTCAAGAAAGATGCGCTCTCTACCATAAAACTGAACAATGTTATTGATGAATTTAAGTGCTGGTGTAGTGCCAGGTACGAAGGTCACACATCACTCTGACTGGAGGATTGGATCAAGCAGCACATTCCATTGGCAACCCAGAACAACTTGGAAACTGGTCGTACATAACCATCCAGTGCATGTCAGAACGCAACAAGAATGTCTGCTCAAAGTGATTCTGCCATTGGTCAGCACCTCCTGAACAACCCCGAAAGTGCCCAGGACTATCACACTAAACAGTTGCAGATTGTTGTACGTTTGTGTGCTGAAGCACATTTACGTGTTCTTGAAGCCACATTTATACACACACGAGCTCCTGGTCTTTGTAAACAAAAAGAGTATGTGCAAACGCTGCATCTGTTCTGACCTGCATCCAGAGAAAAATGGGACGTCATGGATCCCCTCAGTGCCTCAAGACCATGATGTGTATGGGATGTCAGTAACAGTCCAAAGAGCTAATCTCCAACTGTCTGAAGAAATTAATTGTTCCATTTTTTGTCTGCATGTCCGGTATTCTTGCGTGTGTCCTGATGAACTGCAAGACGAAAACCTTTGAAAATGTCTGTTCTTTTTTCTGCTATTTTCGAATTTTGTACTACCAAACGTTTATTCACATATTTTATGATAATAATATTTTAATTAATTTGCTGTGAAAATTTTCCACTCAATTGTTTTTTTATCAGGAATGCATTTCCCCTTTGATACATTTAAAAGTCAATGGTATTGTGAAGTTTGATTTACATTATTTTGACTTAAACGATGTCTTCCAGGAACATATCCATGATGTAAATTGGAGAATGCCTGTGTATAGATATATGTGTGTACATATGCGTGTTTGTATGTGTATGTATACATCTGTGTGTGGTAAAAAAGCATACAACCAAACATTCTCTTTGCTAACTCCCCCCTCACCTTCCTCTCTCTCTCTCGTTTTCTCCCTCCCCCCCTTCCTCTCTCTTTCTCTGCCCCCTCCTTCCCACCCTCTCTCTCTTCCCTATCTCCCCCCCCCCAAACCTTACAGTATTCCTCTCGGCAAAGCGACCGATGGTATTTGCTCGGTTAAAATAAATCACAGATCTACACTTCAAACAGCAGAGAAATACTTTGTATAATACACATGGAGTAAACGTTCATCCTGTCTTCATCATGGCAGACTACACATACAGTACCTCACTCTGTGTGTACTCCAGTAATGTGTTCAGAAGTGCTTTCTGCTTTTATATATCGACCATGCAACAGAAGGATGATTAAAAGTTTCTTTTACGTCAGTACAGGGCTAAAGAAAGATTCAATACTGATATTGATTGCCTCTAAAACCTCCAATAAGGTAAAATGTGTTTGTAGCATGCTGCATGTGCATATTTACAGCAATGTGATGTACATGTAATTTATTAAATAGTGAACATTATACTGAACTTTTGAAAGACACCACTTCCTGTGTGTACTACAGTACTGTATTCAGATGTCTAATACTGTGCTTATTCATCTCCAAAATTAACAACTAATACTTTTTCTCGAAGAATTGCTTTCTGCTTTGATCCATCAACCACATATCATAAGTGAGATTAACAGCATATCTTTCTGGCATAACATAACAGAAGGGGGGGGGGAGGAGGGGATTGACTCAATCATCCCCACAGGTAATGTAATTGAATAACATAAAAGGCCGTCGAAAGGACAGTTTATTTTTTTGGGAGTTCTTTTTTAATTAACGACTAAAAATATTATGACTATTTCTTTCCACTGTGTGGGTTGTAATCAAAACGTATCTTTCTTTCATGATAGATGACACACTCAGTTTTAAAATGTACACAAACTCAGAAGTCCTTTTCAGTGTACAAATTTTTTCTTTGTTTGGTATATAAGCAATAGAACGCTGCCTCGATGGCTCCTGAAAATAATATGCATAACCGAATTATGGCTGCACGAGTCGTAATTAAAATGTAAGTTTCTTTCCTCTACATGGGTTGCAATCAAAACGTACCTTCTTTCATGATAGAAGATGCATTGTTCAGTCTTCAAATGTGGCCCAGATGGTTGAAGTCTAAGTTCTTAAGCCTGAGGCCTAAAAGTAGTGATCAAACTGGTGGACATATAACTTGATTTTTTTTGAGATTACAATTGTGGGTGAAGTCAGGCCAGTAAGCCAAGCTATACCATGGAGACTGGTGGAGAATATTATAGTAGATAGCTTATTTAAATCCTTAAGACCACATCTGAAACTTGAGAGCTTCAGGCAGCTTCACTCCACTTCCCTCACCCCTTGAGGATCCACAAAGGGTGCTCTCACCTCTCAAGAGGGCCGACAATGGCTCCCTTGACCCCTGCCAGTGTACTGAGCATAACAATCAATTTTGAATTAAAAGCCCTATGACTTGGATAGGCATCAAATATAGACTTCACAGGGCTTAGACATGATTAATATTATTCACTAATTGATTAGCCTTAATCATCATTACCATGAGCACAACTCATTAGAGGAGGAAACAACATTTTGATTTGGTACACAAAACATGACAGTTTTGAGCCCTAAATAATGTGATTTGGGGAAAAAAACAGCAACTTTCTCTAAGGACTGAGGCAAGTTAATGTGACCCAGACCTCACACCGATCATAAAGTTTTGTAACTGTGATTCTATCTTTGGACGAAAACATTCCACCAAAACAAATCTATTTCCAAATCGTCCTTTTCTTCATGGAGGTTGGTACCAGGATTTGCACTCCAACCACCGTAAAACCCTTCATTCTGAAAAACGCAAAGAAAATTTAAAACATACTCTGGGGGAGTACCTACCGGGCGTAGTGGCGTGCGCCTGTAATCCGGCTACTCGGAGGCTTGGGTTGGAGGATCGCTTGAGGACGGGAGCTCTGCACTGGGCCACGCTATGAGAGGGTGTAGGGCAGCCCAGAATCACGGCGAAACCTAATCCTTATCACTGTGTCGTAAGAGGTGACCAGGGTTGCGTCAGGAAGGGCATCCGGCGTAAAACCTGTGCCAAATCAGTATGCGGATCATAATGGATGATCCGCTGTGGTGACCCCTAATGGGAGCAGCCGAAAGACGAACAACTCTGGGGGAGTACCTATTATGCAGCTGCCCTCCACAGGGTACCTCACTGGATAATGGGATTGAGGCAAAGCCTTTGGGACCCCTACTTTTTGATGACAGGAGGAAAACCACGAGGTAAACTTCCTGGGTCAGATGGCGGTAGTTTGTGTTGGGGTGGTGCTGAGGTGTCATCCACGAAACGACGGTCTCCTTGGGTTAACCTCAGGTGGCCCCTTTGGGTCGATGCCTGGAATGTCATATCCCTAAGAGGGGATTATCACCTGTCTCTGTTATAATCTGAGCTCAAGCATTTGAACATCGGTATTGCAGCACTCTCTGAGGTTCGGAGACGAGATAGTGGTGAGATCATGGTGGGTAGTTACACCTCCTATTGGTCAAGTCGCTCTGATGGTTACCATGCCGAAGGAGTTGCTGCAGCTGTGTCCAATAAGCTGACTGCAATGAAAATTGAGGTAACACCGGTAAACGAGCGTATTATGAGATGAAGGATTCATCACTCCTTGGGTGTCATTTCCCTGGACTCTGTATATGCTCCAGCTGAGGAGAGTGATCTCTCCGTGAAGGACACATTCGATGCCACGCTGGAGTCTGTGGTTGATCGGTGCCCGAGGTGAGATACTCTTCTAGTCTTGGGGGATTTCAGTGCATCGACTGGAACTGATAGGGATGGTTATGAGACATGTGTTGGTCCCCATGGGTCTGGAACTGTGACGCAGAATAGCACTAAGTTCCTTGACTTTGCAAGAAGTCATGGACGTAGGGTGGCTGGTTCATGGTTTCAGCCAGCACCCACAGGCTCATCGCTGGACTTAGTCAATCTCCTTTGCCACACCACCAGCGTTGGAATACCATATGCTGGTTGATGGTTGCTGGAGAATGATCCATAACTGCAGGGTCTACCGGAGTGCTCAGTTCCTCAATACCGACCAACAGCTTGTGGTAGCAACTCTGAAGTTTCAGCTTAAATCTGGGAGAATGGTGCCATCCCAGCCTGAGCTGGATGTTGGCAAGCTCAATGATGAGAGGGTTTTCTGAGGAGTTTGCAAACAGGCTGAGTGGACATTTGTGGGGTCTGGGTGCTTTGGGGAATCCTGCAGAGTTGTGGAGTGCCTTCAAGAACACCATCCTTGATGTTGCCGGTGGATGTCTTGGAACTCACCACAGGGTAAAAAAGAATTTTCTGTCCCAAGGGACAATGGATACCATTGACCAGAGTCGCAGGGCCAGGCTTAATGGCAGAGCTGAGCTGTTCAGGGAGTTGAGATGTAAAACTGTACGTGCGCTAAGGGTGGACAAGGAGGCCTATGTGTGAGGAATCTGTGAGGGGGTAGAGCATCACCTGTGATCATGTGATTCTCTTCCTGCTTACAGGGGAATTTGTGCATTGCATTCCTCCAAACCCATCCCTCAGTGTACTGCAGATAGAGCAGAGGCTGGTGGTCTCTTGACAGAGGAGTCTGAAGTGAAGACCCACTGGGCCGATTACTTTGAGCAGCTGTACCAGGCAGATCCAACAGCTGTTGTGTTTGATGTCAGGGGTGGTACTGTCCCTATTGCTGACCCTCCAATCAAATGTGATCCACTTTTGTTTGTGGAAACACAGGCTGTGGTGAACTGGTTGAAATGGGGTAAAACTCCTGGGATCTGCGGCATCCATGTTCAACTTCTCAAAGATGGTGGAAATGCTGTACTTATGTTGTTGCATGCAGTTCTGTGCTCTCCCTGGAACACAGGCATCATCCAAATTCACTGGAAGAAGGGCCTTGTTGTCTCCCTCTCGAAAGGGAAGGGTGATCGCCAGGACTGCAACAACTACCGAGGGGTGACGCTGCTCTCAGTGCCGGGCAAGGTCTTTGCTCTGATAATTCTTGATAGGGTTCGCCACCATCTGCTTGAGCACCAGCCTCCAGAGCAGTCAGGCTTTCCACCAAAGTGGTCAATGATTGACCATATACTTGCTCTTCGGGTTCTCAACGAATGCAGACGAGAGTTTCGGCAGGGGCTGCTTGCAGCCTATGTTAATCGCTGCAAAGCATTTGATTCAATGAATTGGGATGCCCTCTGGAGGATTCTTTGTCTTCGTCGGGTGCCACCAAAACTAATCAATTTGATGTCTGAACTATACTCTGGTACTGAGAGTGCAGTAAGATGTGGTGATACCATCTCTGACTTATTTGCAGTTGTTACTGGAGTTCATCAGGAATGTTCACTGGCTCCCACACTTTTCAGCACTTGTATGGACTGGATTCTGGGGAGGATGTCAGAGAGATGAAGCTGCGGTGCATCGTTTAGGAAGATGAAGTTGTCTTACCTTGATTTTGCAGATGATGCAGTCATCTTTGCGGAGACAATGGATATCCTTTTGGGGGCCCTCGAGGTGCTGAATTAGGATTCAGAGCTGCTGGGATTATGGGTTTCCTTGGTCAAAACTCAGATCCAGGCTTTCATTGACATCTTGGATGCTGCAATCTTCTCTGTACCTGTTTGTGATGAGGATGTTGAGGTCACCTTGGCAGTGATATTCACGTCACTGCTGGCTGTGTGCCTGAGGTCAATAGATGTCTGGGTCAGGCCTGGGCAGTCACGGATTCACTGAATCAACGGGTGTGGTGCTGTTGGTACCTGTGCGGGAGGACGAAAGTCCGAGTCTTCAGGATCCTTGGTGTTTCCAGTCTTGCTCTACGGATGTGAGACTTGGACTCTGGCTAGGGATCTCAGATGGAGACTCAATTCCTTTGGTACCAGGCCTCTTCTGAGAGTCTTTGGCTGTTGCTGTTTAGAATTTGTGTCCTACGAGCAGTTGCTGAGAGAGACTCAAATAAGATTTGTTACCTGCATAGTCCGTGAGCGTCAGCTGTAGCTGTCTGGACATGTGGCTTGTTTTCCTGACACTGATCCTGCTCACCAGATTCCCTCTGTGAGGGAGTCTCGTGAGTGGAGGTTGGCCAATGTGCTGATCACTTGCCTCGTGGTTACAGCAGGTTTATCAGCGTCTCAAGGAGATAGTGATGGGCCAGGCATCTGCCTGGGGGGTGGCCAGCTGGAGGCTCCTGGTGTACTGGCGGAAAGTGAACGCAGTGACCCGCTGCTCCGTCACATGCTTCCATACCTGACCTGACATTTTCTTCCCCAGGATAGTGATATTTTCCATTGGTAACCAACTAACCATTGATTTATGTCATTAACTAAAGCTTGTGCTAATTTTACTTCCTAATTTTATTTCTAAAAATACCTTCAGGACCCTCAATTCTATGTCCCAACAATGCAACTTCTTGGTGGCTGCACCCACTTCCCCCCAACACCTCCCCCCCACCCCCTACACCTACCTCACCAACTCCTTCTCCTTTCCCTACTACTCTTATGTTTCCAGAGTTCCAGATTGTTCAGTTAGAAAAATGGTGTTATATCTGAAAATTTAAAATTGAGCTGGGGTCCAACCTGGATTTCTGTGTAACTGGCTGGAATATAATGAACATTCCATCAATTTACCTTATGTTCGTCTTTCGTGTTGTTCATCGGGTTGTTTGCTGGTACTCAGAAAAACAATATTTTTGCAATGTTTTGCAATGTCGCCACACTTTAAACCAAATAGCAACATCCAGCAACATTGTAGAAATGCGCGTCACATGCATACAAGGGCAGGGTTTGGGGGAATTTGGGGAGATTGCAAAGGAGGGTTTCGGGATGTGGGAGGGCTGAGCTGCGAACCAAATTATGGCACCCTGCTTTCATTTTCTGGCTGACAGCCTCCTTGAATGTAAGGTCACTTGAGTGTTAGTACAACATTGTTTTGACATTACAATACTGAGATTGTCAGAGGGGCTGGCTATATGGCCTCGGCCTGGAGGTACGTTGACTTGCCTCTGAGCCGTCTATCCTGGGTTTGAATCTGACCCAGCTATAAACTGTTATCCTGGTGTTTCACGGGCAGGGTGAATTATCAATGTGTGTGTGTCATCCCTCGGATGCATGTTAAATTGGTCGTTCCATCTGCCTGTATTAGTTGGTGGATGTTAAAGATCCTACAGTGTCCTTCGTGAAGAGTTGGCGAGCTGTCGCCAGCACCATGAACAAATTCCTACCCTGACTTCCTCAGCTGTAGTGCTGACTGACCAGTATTGTAGCCTCGTACCTGCTTCGGCAAGCACAAAAGCTCTGCATAGGGTATGGTAGATGATGATGATGATGATGATGACGATGATGATGATGATGATGATTGCCACATTCAATGGTAAAATCTTAATCCATGTACATATCGTGTATGATCGTGACTTTCTAATATTTTTATTTTATATTTTTGTGTACAGAGTCGAGGCTCATGGCAATTATAGATGTGAGATGTAGCACTGAACAACAAATTTGGAAAGACACTTTTAAAAGTTTCTGGAAAAACACTGTAAATATGTTTTTATATTTTTGCACAGTAACTAGCAGCAAGGCAATACCACCCTTTTATGCTTGTTTCTTCATCCTTCATGAGCACTACAAGTGACCTGTTTATGCTGTAAGGCTTTACCAAATCAGAGAACTCTCTGTTATAGAGAGAGTGAACTTGGGTGAGAGCTACTGGGCACAGAGACTCTGTCTTACCAGCACCCTTGTTTACAGGAGACCACGGGAAAAATATTGGCTTCACTTAAATAAATGCTACATTATTGAAAAACAAATTCTCCTCTGCAATATCTGGTATGACAGTTCATAAATGCTCATAAAATTGAAGGACTTGATGTGTGCATGATTCCTTTGATGTGTATGGTTCCTCCAGTGTTAATCAGGCCTTGTATCTATGAGAAAGATTTCACAACAACAGGGAAATTTGACGCAGGAGAGATTAAGTAAATCCGTCAAGCTAACGACTTAATTTCATATGGGGAAGAATGGGGATGAGTAAAGTGTGGCAGGCTCAAGGACATCACCAGGTTGTTAACCCTTTGAACCCTGAGCTCCTTTGACTTTCTGCTACCCCACCATTGGCTCCCTGGAGAAAAATTCGGCTGCTCGGATATATGGAGGTTTGAATAGTGGCTGGTAAATCGGCCGCTCGTATATGGAGGTTTGAGTAGCAGCTGGTAAAATGGCCGCTCGGGTTCAAAGGGTTAAAAAAATCATTTTAAGTTTGGTGGATGGGGGTGGTGGGCTCAAGTGGTTTTTGGTGAAGAATGCACAAGCACCGATCACACATTGTCTTTAGACGAGACACTCTCACTAACATCACAATCACCATCCATACTCAATCAGTCAACCTACCTAGAAGCCCTGCCAATATCCCTGTAAATCAAATCATACCATAACAGCAAGGAATAACAAGAAGTATCCCTATTCTTTGGGGGAATGTTCTGAAGGGCATATGATCTGGCTGGATTTTTCCCTTGAATATTATATTTCTCATTAATCATAGAGATGAAGCACATGTCCGAAATGTCTGATGATGCACCACATATAGAGGTGAAATAAATTGCTTTATCTGTAATTTTATATTCAAGTTAATGATCAATTACAGGAGAAAATGTGTATCCATCAGTATAATTAATTATGTTTTGATTATCACCTCTGTTTAATTGTTGCTACAGTCTCCACTGAGATACAATTAGGGGCATTGAAAGAACAGATGATAGGGAAATGGGACCAACACATATGTAAGGATGGAGTACTTTGGTTTACAGGGAAAAAGGACTCGTGATGTATTGATATTCCCAATGCATGCACACTATGTGTACATCAACAAAATACAAATGATGCCACAAATGAAAATGATATGACATTGCATGAGAATTAGAGAGGGAAGGAATGTAAACACAGTCTGGAAAATCCTCCAAAAAGTTGACTCATTTAAATGCATTGTATTTTGGGAGAGAGGTTGAAAAATATAATCTATGTTCTAGATGTATGTATGTATATGTCACTGATTCTCTCAGTGCAATGTGTGATGAAACTATTATTATTTTGGTTCAGTGGCTTAATGGTTAGTGTATCCGCTTTGAATCTGGGAAGTTTGTGGTTCAAACCCCAGCCGAGTCAAACCAAAGACTTTAAAAATGATAGTGCTGTTTCATTGCTCGATGCTCAGCATTTAAGAGGATAGATCACAGACAAACAATGCTAGGAAGGCAAATCGACAAAATAATCAATCACTTAAGAGACAAAATACTTCCCCCTTATAAAAGTAATTGTGGTGTGTGTGTGATGTTTTTGATAACTTAGGATTTGTAGTTATTCATTTGCCACAGCATTATTTAAATTTACTGACATTGATCTCTTCCCCACCGCTTCCAAATATCTTGTATTGTTTCCTTCAGCATTACGTGTACTCGTTGTGATGGGCCGTGCCCTAAGGTGTGCCAAGGAAGTGTTGAAATCAATTCACTAAATTCAGCTCAGGATCTGCAAGGATGCACAGTCATTGATGGAAACCTCACAATCAACATTCGAGGAGGCAGTGAGTGGCGCAGTTTTCTCATGCACTGAATTTTCATGTCACACCCTTTGCTGAGATATTGAATTCTATAACATACCAAAAAGTGATGTTTTTCACAAAATACATTAAAGTACCATATTTTTTTTGTCATAAATTCGATACTTTTTTGCCCGGAAGTCTGGGCCTCAGGTTAATACTCAGAATCGACTTATCTATGGTTTAAAACATTAAATTGCACAAATGAAAGAAATTGCAGTGTGATATTTTCGAAAAAATATAATGTAGTTGTTCATTTAAAACACAATACAGAAATCATTGCCCGGAATGTTTGCCAATTTGGTGAGCAATTAAATGTGAATCCGCTCACTGATGTATACAAAATTATCCAATCAATAATGGTCACGCACTCACCCATTATGTCAGATCCATCCCTTTCAATCATAATCATATGTATCTTTTCTTACTACGTTGTCTCAAAATGCCTCCCATAAAGTCATGCAAGCAACTTCCAACTTAAAAGTTGGAGCTTTTAGTTGGAAGTTGTTAAGTTCGCAGGGGAAAATGGTGAGAATATCGTTTCATACAGGGAATACAGTGTCAGTGAGAAATGTGTTTGAGACTGGCAAGATGTAATGTGCAATGAGCCAGGGCTGATAATGATTCTGTAGCTTGTTTTAAATACTGTACCTCTATTTGATAACAAATATATTGAAAAACCATTTACATTCCTAAGTTATCTGAAAGTTCATCCCACGAAGTAATTCAAATCATATCCACAAAACTGCTCATTAATATTCATGACACTGGAAGTACTGTATACGGCGATGCGATGCATTTTGACAGTGTCAGGGAGGAATTAACACATCTGTTGTTCTAACTGACTGAGAGTTTTATTAACTACCACAGTTGATGTCGCCTCATCTTATACTCCAAATCGACTTATCTATGAATGAAGCAAAGATAAATGAGGAAGTTAGCCAATTCAACTTTAACTCCACATTGAATTTTATGCCGAAAAATATGGTAGTTTATTTATTTGTTTAAAATAGAACGATGGTTTACATGTAGTGATTTTTAAAATTATCTTTATGACCAAAGAAGAGTTGACTTTGCTACTGCCTTTTCCCCAGACATTGCAGCAGAACTTGAGGCAAATTTGGGTCTGATTGATACTGTGACAGGATATGTGAAGATCAAGCAATCCCCAACATTGGTGACGTTGTCCTTCCTCAAGAATTTGCATGTCATAAGAGGAGACACACTGGATGAGGGGTATGAAACCAGCATTTGTTTGGATAAGGTTGCTTGAGTCAAATATTTACTTCAAATTTGGTGTTTTTCTGTTGGAACTTTGGAATTCTGACACAACAGGGAATTGTGCCTATTATGGGAATTGTTGTGTCAATCATGTTTAATGCTAATTACATAAACTTTTGTTGTTATCAGTATTTCTTATTTTGTGTATTTATGACAAAATGCATTGACCTTCCAGAGTTATTTTAGAAGAACCTAGGAACCAATTGTAAATTTTGTTGTTGGGAAATTTGTCACTGTATTATTGAATTGAATGCTTGTAGATTGTTATACATTAATCTCACGTTGTTTCCCAAACTTTAATTGTGAAATGATTTGCACGATTTCTTTTTACCAGCTTCTCATCCTGCCATTTCTTTTAAAAACCATGTTCTTTCCAGGAACTATTCTTTTTATGTCATGAACAATCAAAATCTTCAGCAGACGTGGGACTGGAACAAGCACAACCTGACAATATTGCGGGGCAAACTGTACTTTGCCTTCAACCCCAAACTTTGCATGAGTGACATTCTGCAAATGGAGAATGTTACAGGCACTCGTGGTCGCCAAAATATCGACACCGATCTTAACCCTAAGAAGAATGGGGATCGTGTCTCTTGTAAGTTCCTCTTATAATACCAGTGGATATTAGGTAGTACTTGATATACTTGGTATAATTTATTGAAGATGTTTAATATATTTTGTTGCACATGATATGAACCTGAAAGGAATATTTAAGTGCTAGAAGAAACGTAAAAGATTCCGCAAATGAATTATTCCATTTACCATGCTTCCATTTCCAGGTCACTCAAAAATACTGAAGTTCATTTACAATAACACTACAGACAATACAATAGAGCTCAAGTGGGATCACCACAACCACCGAGACCTCCTCAGCTACTCCGTTTACTATAAAGAAACGTGTGTACCTCTTTTCTTTTAACTGTTAGGTTATAGTATTAGGCTGGAGTGAAATATATTCTTTTGTTTGTTTAACCCCAACAATGATGGAATACTCCTTGGGACCATGAACAAAAGTTGGCAGAGGTATATACTTTTCCATATAGTTTTCAGCCAGTGTCACATTTTTCCCAATAGTGGGTTAGCTTTCTGATACCATGGGAATCAAAAATCATGTTTTTGGCTCTGAAATATTTTGAAAAGGGAAAAATGCTTTGACTGCTGCTCATGTATGTTTGATTTTGGAATTCGAAAAACAAAAAAAAAACATTCACATAAATTTGCTTCACACTCCATGAAAAGTACAATACGTGGCATGGGATCATGTTCCTCCATTGGTTGTCTGTTGTGTTTCAAATACCTTTAAACCACTCCACCCAAGGCACTTACTAAACCATATCTTTTCAAGCACAGAAAATGCTCCTGATCCTTTTGTCATGTGGTCCCATTGCTTATTATTTCCATCATAAATAAGAGGGGTGTGTAGATGGTCTATAGTTTATTATATTGAATGAAATGGCTGACAGATTTGGTAAATTGTGTACATGTGATTGCCACTGATACAGATTGTTTAGGTAAGTTAAATCAATGTAAGGTTAAAAAATAATCAAATTATTGCAATGTTTTCCTCTTTTCTTGCAGGCTTGATAGTCGGGTCAATTTATGACAAACAACCACCAAACCCACAACAAATTGCAACAAAAGGTTTCTCAGTGGTTTTTATTCCTACTGGATATACTGATCAATAGAAAAAAGTCTACCAAAATCTGACATCTGGAAATGGGTTAAAACAGTCATTTTCAAGATGGCCGCCACCGGGCTTTGAAATAACTAAAACAGCTATAACTTCTTCAATAATTGTGATAAAAACATAATTGTTGGTTCTGGTCCATGGTTTTAATGGATCAGCAATCCACTGGTGTCAATAAAATTTAGATCTGATCAGTATTTAACCTGAAATCCAAGATGGCGGCAAAAAATGAAGGGCGTAAAATCAATAAATTGATTTTCACACGTTCATGAATCTGTTTGGAGCAATAGGCATATTGATGGCGGGAACAGGACTCAAAAACATCCTGGAACTGGTGTACGGTGAAAATGCTGTAGTTCATATGATGTCCGGAAAATCTGTTCAGAGGGCATTCCGAGGCCATCGACTGGTGAGCAAGTGTCTACATCAAATTATTGTGACATCTGTAGTGGAGGAAAATCCTGAGTTCATGCTCCAAGTAGAAGGGATTGAGAAAATGTATTCGTCCTTGCTCACGGGTGACATCTCCCTTGAAAGTCTTGAAGAATCAGCTGCAATTGTGAAGATCACTGATGAACTTGAAAAAAAGAAATCTGAACTTGCTGCACAATCCAAAACGAGTAAGCTGTGGCTGGGTTTTCAGAAAATGCTCCATGCTGCTCGGGCAATGATCAAGGCAGATCGCACTGGGTCTTGGAAGGATCACTTGCAAGCTGTTGCTGATGCCTTGCTAATATTTGCAGCAGCAGGACACTGCAACTAACAGAAGTCTACTTATCTCTACGTATAAGAAATGTGTGAACTGGAGAGCAAACACCCAGATGTGTATGAGAAGTTTCAAAATGGCTTCCATGTGATCCGGCGAACAAACCAGTTTTGGGCAGGCCTCAGCTGTGATCGAGTCATTGAACAAACACTCATGAGACCACTAAAGAGCACCGGTGGTTTGACTCATGGCAGTAAGATGACAGAGGAACACTTAGCATTGTGGACAATGTCAGCCCCCATAACATCTGAGGTCAAGGTCGCCATGCAGGACTTCAGTGATCTCACATACGCAACAATCGAACAGCATAAAGAAGCAACTGGTGCCAGAATTGAAAGACATGCATTCGACCTCTCGAAGATGAGCACAAAGCTGAATGCATTTTCACCTTTCTCCTCTGATCCGACATTGAGAAATAGCATAAATGGTATCGTGGCAAGCGAAGACATCAACGTGCATGAATATGAAGCTGTGGGGAACAAAATCATCGGGAGAATGATTGGACAACCTGTGTTTTCCCTCTCCATCAAGAGGACAGAGAAAGCAAAGACCCTGGGAAATTCTAATGCTCTCCAGGTTGCTCCTCACAGAACCATCGACTCCAGTGTGCTATTCCAGCGATTCCTGGTGGTATCCCAGATAGGTGATTTGTCACTTGAGGACGTGATGAGTTTTGAGCTTAGTCCATACCCTCCATCCCTCTTTGAGGACAACAAGATCTTGAGGAAGGCCGACAAACCTCAACTCGCTCAAGCCGTCAATGACCACTCTACCAAGGCACTGGCATGTGAAGGAGTACCTGACACCACACCTTAAGACTGAAAGGTATGTTCTTGATGGTGGATCCTTGCTGCACAAGCTCAAGTGGAAGAAGGGAGGTAGATATGGCAAAATATCCAGAGCATATGCGGACTTCACAACAAAACACTATGGGACAGCAACTGTTGTCTTTGATGGTTATGGTGCAGGCCCTTCGATAAAGGATAACACTCAGCAGAGACGGGGACAAGCCAACAGCCATCCGACTGTGAACTTCACCGGAGAAATTGAATTTTACGGAAAGAGAGATGAATTCCTATCTGTCGGCAGTAACAAGCAACAACTGATCACCTTAGGCCGAGGTCACATTTTACCACGGCGCCCGTGGGGTCTCCAAAATCTACGGCTACGAGCAATTATACGGCGGCCGCAGTATTTCCACGGTCACACAATGTAGCAGTCACATATGTTTTTATTTTTCGGGTAGCCGCACGGCGTATTTATAAATTGTGCAGACCGAAAATGTGGGGTTGCCGTACGGTCTTTGATTTGATGTCGCACGGTGACCTTAGGGCGCTCCTGCGGCGGCCATAGAATTTTCAAGGCAGACGCAAGGCGACCGCAGGGGGACCGCAGGGGGGCCCTAAGGCGAATGTGTGGCCAGACGGACGGTAACAAATGGGTTAATTTATTTTCTTTTTTACCAGTTTTTTTTTTCGGCTTTTCGAATTGCTACGGTGAACGTAGAAATGAAAAAAGTTATAACTCCGCATTATAATTCCACGGCGACCTTACGGCCTGTAAAATATAGCCATACGGCGTAGGGCCACCCTGAGGCCACCTCAGAAACTCTGCGGCCTCCGCACGTTTCTGTCAATTCAGAGGGCGTACGACCACCGTATCCTCGCCGTAGAGCAAATGTGACTTAGGCCTAGGTCTTAGAAATTGTGGAGACCGAAAACGTGGGGTTGCCTACGGTCTTTGATTTGATGTCGCACGGTGACCTTAAGGGGGCCCTGCGGCGGCCATAGAATTTTCAAGGCAGATGCAAGGTCACCTCAAGGTGCCCGCAAGGCGACCGCAGGAGGCCCTAAGGTGAACGTGCGGCCAGATGGACGGTAAAGAATGGGTTAATGTTTTATTTTTTTTTACCAGTTTTTTTTTTTCGGCTTGTCGAATTGCGATGGCGAATGTAGAAATGAAAAAAGTTATAACTCCGCGTTATAATTCCACGGCGACCTTACGATCTGTAAAATATAGCCAAATGGTGTAGGCCCACCCTGAGGCCACCGCGGAAACTCTGCGGCCGCCACACGTTTCTGTCAATTCAGAGGGCATACGGCTGCCGTATCCTCGCCGTAGAGCAAATGTGACTTAGGCCTTAATAGGTGATCAGCTGAAGAAAGTGGGCTGCACAGTTATTCAGGCAGAAGGGGACGCTGATGTGGACATTGCCAAGACAGCCGTAAACAGCACAATTCTGCATTCCACCACACTAACCGGAGAGTACACAGATTTGTTGATGCTTTTGCTCCATTACTGTATACCAGATGGTAAACCACTATATTTCAGATCAGACAACCAGTCAAGAAGCAATCTGAAAGTGTATGACATCAATCGAATGAAGCATCTTCTTGGGAATAAGTTGTGCACTCACCTATTATTTCTGCACACCTTCACAGGATGTGATTCAACATCTCATGTGTATGGCATTGGGAAAAATCAGTCTTGCAGAAACTCGTGGAAGATGATCAAGGCCTCCAGTTGTGTGCAGATACATTCACTTGGAGAGGCATCAGCCATGCTGAAATAAAGAAACTTGGCAGCCAAGTGATGGCCGTTATATTTGGTGGGGAGAGCACAAGTTCTCTGGCAGCCATGCGTTACAAGATATTCACAAAGAAGGTCGCTGCTGCTAAGTCTTTCGTTACACCTGAACACCTTCCCCCAACGGAATCTGCTACCAAGTTTCATTGTCTCCGAGTGTACTACCAGGTCATGGTTTGGATAGGGGTGGAGGGTGACCTCGATCCTCTGGACTGGGACTGGGGACTTGAAGACAATCGATTTGTCCCTATCATGACTGCCATGAATGCTTGCTGCACCAGACACTCTTCTGAAGATGATACAGTGCAACTGCACCACAGCTTGTGACACACCCCGTTGCAGCTGCAGAAAGAATGGGCTTCCGTGTACGTCTGCATGTGGATCATGCCAAGTGACGTTTTGTGACAATCCACTAAGTCAAGCCTCTGAGGAACTAGAGGATAGTGATGAGGACTGAAATTGTAACGTAAACTGCCATTATGTAATGTTCACAAATAAATGTTTCAGTGGCACCAGGTGTTCAGTGATTTTGGTTCAGATGGAAAATTTGTTGATTTTTGCACTCTTGAATTTTGCTACCATATTGGGTTTCATGTTAAATACTGATCAGATCTAAATTTTATTGACACCAGTGGATTGCTGATCCATTAAAACCATGGACCAGAACCAACAATTATGGTTTTATGACAATTATTGAAGAAGTTATAGCTGTTTTAGTTATTTAAAAGCCTGGTGGTGGCCATCTTGAAAATGACTGTTTTAACCCATTTCTGGATGTCAGATTTTGGTCGACTTTTTTTCTGTTGATCAGTATATCCAGTAGGAATGAAAACCACTAAAAAACCTTTTGTTGCAATTTGTTGTGGGTCAGGTGGTATTTTGACCCGACTATGAACCACATTCAGTAACCAAATGTTTCTCATGACATGGAAAGTGACAGGAATATAAACTGTTGACCTTTTCTTTTGTAACCATTAAATACTTTTCTCATGTGATTTTTCTCAGGCATTTACTGTCAGGCATAAGGATTGAATGCAGAAGTAATTTTAAAGCTGTTATAGTAGTTATAAAACAGTAGTTTAAAGCTCTACTGAGTGCTATTCTGGTTTATTTTGTTAAACACCCAACAAATTTGTGGCATTAAAGTCTTTTTTTTCCTTTTTTTAAAAGCCATTATATGGCAGTAATCTTGAGTATGAGGAACCACAAGCATGTGTGGAACACTTCAAATACGTAGTTTTATGACTTTTTTGAACAATTATCGCATGGAGGAACTTCCACATATATCATGTGCAGAACAAAGGATATTTGTACACATCAATAGACTTCATAATTATTTACAAGGGTATTATTAGAGAATGTACAAACAACTATGCGAGATTGAATTTGGACCTATATTGTCTGTATCATGAGCCAAGAATGGGATTATTTCAGGGCCTTCATGCTCTCGGCAAGTATGCACTAACCTTGGAAAAGACTATGTTAAGAGTGCCAAAGTGTCGTCTTTGGTTGTTGTCATTGTTGTTATTAGAAAATGTGTTTAATGCATTTTTAAAATGGAAAAAAAAACACTTTATTTACAACACGATCATTGATCGTACAATGTAAAGAATACTGCAAAATTAATTCAACAGTGCATACACTTTGTTTAAAAATAGTGTTTAGTTTGTAATTGAATGTCCAAGTCAAATGTGAATGTGGAAGAGATGTTATCTTGGTGTCCTGCAGACTCTTCCAGAATGTGTCGGAGTTTGACCATCAAGATGTGTGCGGCTCCCGCTGGATGGCACGGGACTTGGAGATTAAGCATGGCACCAGGCCTTGGCCAAGCGAGTCTAATGCTCCTGGCATTATTCTCAAGGGCCTGAAGCCATGGACACAGTATGCTATATTTGTGCATGCCTTGACAATAGCCACAAGCAGCAACCAGGGTGCCATAAGTGAAATCATATACATCCGCACGCAGTCTCGTGGTGAGCTCAGGCCTACACTCTTTGCCAATGCAAGTGTAAAGGTCAAATGTCATGGTAAACCTTCAGTACTAAATCAAATATCAAATGAGTATTTCAGTTGTCAAATAGGATGTCAAATGTCTAAAGTCAATTGAGTAATAATATAAAGCAGTAAAAGCTCAACAATCAAATAAGCAAACATAAAAATTCTTTTTTTATATGTTGCTGATGAAGTTGCTGGAGGCATTATGTTTTTGGGTTGTCCATCTGTGTGTCCGTATGTCCATCCATCCTTCTGTCCATGCATCCATGCATCTGTCTGTGATAGGTTTTCGTTACCGTGATATGTTAAGAACGGCTGAAGGGATCAAAGTCAAACTTGGTACAAGTATGTATAATGATGCAAAGATAAACTGATTACATTTTGGAGCAAGAGGTCAAAGGTAACAAGTCATGGTAGGTTACAATTCTGTTACCATGCTAACTTGTGAACCAGTGATTGGATTTTGACCAAACTTGTTACAAGTATATATAATGAGGTAAAAATGAATTGATTTGATTTCAGCATCAAGAGATCAGAGGAAATGTCAGGTAAAATGTGATACTTGAGAACAGCTGAAGGGATTTTAGTCAAATTTGGTACAACTATTATAGTGATGTAATAATGTGGGTGGAAGCATATCTGTCAACGTTGTAACGTCGAAGAGTACCGTTCTAGTTTATATATATATATATATATATATATATATATATATATATATATATATATATATATATATATATATATATATATATATATATATATATATGGATAGTCAGGGCTTGTGAAAGAGCTAGTGCTAGTACACTGAATAGATCAGGACTAAAGGAACAGTAGAGAAAGGGGGAAACACCAAAGCAGAGTTGAAGGCCAAGATAGGTACTGTCTTGGACAAACATTGGGTGTGAGGAGGAATGGGGTGGGGGGGGGCAGTCGGGAATGCAGGGGGTGGAGAATATGGATACAGAAGGAAACTCTCCAATTGCTGTTTTGTCTTGAGATATAATGTCTTGGCTTGAGATAACATTCCTTTTATGGTGATTGAATTCAGTTTATCGGGTGAAAATTAAAAGAAGAAAAACATAAATATGTCAAGAACAATATGCAAGGCAAAGTTAAAATAACTTTGTTCAGCTGAATGGATTTGTGCAGGTCACATTGTTTGGCAAGTTGTTCATTGTTCCGTCATTGGTTTCCAAAATCATCATGGCAAGGTCCAGACACGAGGAAATTGTTTTCTAAAATCAGCTTGCACACATTTCCCAGGCCAATGTAGCACAGGTTGGCCAACAGCAAGACGTTGGATGGGAAATTGAGTGTCTTTGTGCTGCGGTTCTTAAAATTACTTTGCACTTTGTCCAAGTGTGTCTTTGGCATTGTTCAGAAATTAAACTGTCCAGAATTGTGAAAGGGCAACCAAAATGTTCAGACCACATCTACGCTAATCTATACCTTGATACCCTGCAAAAGAGAGATTATTTGTCTTTTTTTAAATTTGCGATTTATAAAGGAGATAATTTTGCAATTAAAAGTCGAAATCTTCTTCTTATTCATGCTGAGCCATGACGTCACACCTGGGAGTCGACCACCATTGTGTGTGTGTGTGTGTGTGTGTGTGTGTGTGTGTGTGTGTGTGTGTGTGTGTGTGTGTGTGTGTGTGTGTGTGTGTGTGTGTGTGTGTGTGTGTGTGTGTGTGTGTGTGTGTGTGTGTGTGTGTTGAAGGCTCCAGTCACGGACTAAATAGTCCTTATCGAGGCCAGGCCTTAAATAAAGAAAAATAAAAGAGAGAATGTAAAGTGAGTAAGAAAAGTGTGTGATGTTTGTTTGCAAGAAAGAGATATTAAAACTCGCCAAGAAGCTCGAGTTTGAGCGAGACAGAAAGTAAGACCAGCAATCCTGACACGGAGAGTGTAAGATGGTTCCGGGCACCACTTTAATGCTCCGAGGTCAGAACGGTCGTCCTACCCTGAGCGGTTGCTGTCTACAACCTACTACCTAAACCATATTTGTACTGTCTACTGTTTATGTTGCAGTACGATTTTAACTCAAACGGCGAATAATTATCGATTTTCCACAAATATAGTAATACAAACTGAAATGGATTAATGCTACACCAATGGGCGAAAGACCGAAATTTTGCCAGAAATTTGATGAGGTTTGTCCGAAATACCTAAGTGTGGACCAGGCCAACAAAATGTTCACCTTTGAGCTCGGAACATTTTACAGCGCACTGTTATGAAATGACAAAGATGGCTAGATCTTGTTGTTATCTGCCACGATTGATAGTATGCCTTCCTCACGATTAAGCAGAAGAAACAGCCATCATCAAAACTGTAATACCATCTCTACCCAGCTATCTGTTCATGTACATGGGCAACCACTCCCCCCTCCACCATTCCCCACAACCCCCCCCTCCACAATCCCCCCACAATACCCATCACCACCCCACACCCTCCCTTCCCCCGAGAACCACTCCCCCATCCATTGGGGCAGGACATCAACACAGCACAACACAACACAGCACGGACATGGCACAACAGCACGGACACTGCATGACCACAGACACAAATGGCGCCCCAGAAAAGTATGAAATGGGACGATCCTGTAACATACAAGACACCTGGCCAGCCTGCGATGGTGGGACAAAGCATTTGTCACCTATTTTGTCCACGGTGTCCGAGTGTGTCTTTGGCGGTGTCCATGCGCTGTACGTGCTGTGCCGTGCCATGTCCGTGCCATGTTTCTGCTTTAGTCTGATTTGCTTTAGTGCCATATTTCTGCTATAACTGATTATCAATTAATACAAAATCCCTTATAAACTGTCATTTGAATAGAAAAACACAACCTACCAATCTTTAGTGAACATGCGACTGGTGTTTTCATCTTCACGAACACCTCCATTGTCACCATCTTCATCTGAATCGCTCGTTCAAGGCTGGAAACGATAAGGCTCCATAATTCCCATTAAATCGTTTCCATCACTACTTTGCCTAATAGTTTCTTCAAAATCCCACTGATAAGTTTCAACATACTGAGAACCTTCAGAGTTACTAATGACGGTGGAATCAGTATCGCCATCTGAGCTATAAATACACTGTTCCTCTATGTAAGCCACCATTTGGATCAAGGTGGGTTTTGAGCATGACGTCACTGGCAAAAATCGAAAATCGACACTTTTGGACTTTTTCCAGCAATTTGTGATTGGCAAAAAAAAATTCAAAGATTTTTTTCCCCATCAAATTAGACCATGATTAATTATTTTAAATTGTTTTCAGAAAGAAAAAAAAACATTTGCGCTTGGGTTCCCCTTAAAAATATATACTTGACTTTTGTTGAATAGGTAGCATGAAGTTGACTATCAAGAGGATTACTAACTTGCATAGAGAGTACCTCAAACTTAGAGTGCCAATCTGGCCTTTCCATTAGGTCTGTGCTGTTGTGAGATCATGCCCAGGTAGAGTGTCTATCCAGAGGAAATGTCCTCACTGATCACTTCCCCAATTATACTCTGCAGTGTATAAAAGTTTAGATATACAATAAAACTTATCAAGTGGAGTATAATTACAACAAATCAGATGCACGACGTCCTGTGGATTAGTTGTTGTATTGAAAATTTGTTATACTGGTTTTGCCACCATAATGTTCTTTTTAAAGTAAGTAATGTAATAAGTGTGTGATCCATTATTATTTCAGATACCACCCAAATGAGAATGCCACCAGTTTACATTGAGACATTACATCAAATGTTCAGAACAGGTCATTGAACGTTAATCATTGAAATAATGGACACACATCAACACAGAACATTCTGCCAACATTGAGGAGAGAGAGAGCATCATAGGTGCTGAATCCTGTGGTTTATATTGTCACTTCAAGAGATTAAAGCAGACCTTCGGTTTAGTGTTACGCATTCCTCAGAAGAGCTCGACTCCTGCATCTCGTGTACACTTCAGAGATATTTATCCCCATACTTTAAAAACAAAAAATGTGGGGATATTGTAATCAGCTCCGTCTGTCTGTCTCTGTCTCGGCCTCTATCTCCGATTCTGCCTGTCTCTATCTGTCCGTCCATCGCATCACTATCTCCTCCTAAATGGTTGTGCGGAAATTCCCCAAACTTGTTGGTTATGATCATCACATGGCAAGAAGGAGAAAGAGCAGTATCATTTGCGACTCCACCCCCTTAGGTGGGCTCAAAAGGTCAAATAGCAAAAAATGCGATTTCAGGCACATTAAAAAATAATAATAATAATAATAATAATAATAATAATAATGAAACTTTGTATATGCAATCAACATTTGGGGGACTTGTGAAATATGGAACTATTTATTGGATTTGACCCCCAGTAAATGCCCCATGGAGTGGGGACTTAGGGTCACAGGAGTCAAAACTTTCAACATTGCTTTAGGTGGGAAGTGTGGGGATTTGCGATGGCACACCATTGCTTCGCTCTAGTGCAGTGTTTAATGCATTTCGTCTGGTATTTGACCAACTTTTCGATCCCACTGGAGAAGCCTTCGAAATAAAATACCTTAACTTAGTGATCATGGCTGTGTTTACCTTTTTCAGGAAATACTAAACCTCTTCCCAAAACATGTTTTTTTTTTTTGGAAGGAAATTCTAAAATGGAGGTCGTATGGACTTAAATTTGTGAATATGGTTGGTGAAGCAAAACTTTACACTCTCAGGACTCCAACAGGTCAGACAGATATTGCATTCCGCATGTGTCGCAGCATTGTCATGGCATCTGTCGTTCAAAAGATCTGAATGCTTTTTGTTCACTCTCAGTCTCAGATGATCACGCAAGGAAATATTGAAGTCTCTATTCGTGGTTACACTCTGTGGAAGTGCTCAGTTCAATAAAATTCCAATCTGGTTGTAAAAAAAAATCATTTTGTGAAGCACCATGATGCACCCATATTGTCATTTGGCAGAATGACACTTCAGATCTGGCTGAGAGTTGTGGCACCAGTTTTCATCTCCAGCATTATTCCAAATGATTGAAGTATCACAATACCATAGTTGCCTTTCTGACAAAAACGCAGATGATGATGTTGAAATTGAGCAAAATTATGAAGAAGAACTGCAGATATTTATTGGTGGACTTCCTGTGAATTTTTGTTTTCACAAGAGTTTGGATGTCTTCCTAAGTGGAGCTTTCTGCTATGTAAATGACCTCGTTACTCCATGTTATTTCATTGCCTGCAATGAAACAAGCAGTGTAAGAAACGTGGTATTTACCAGACATATCAGTAAGTAATGAGAAAGCATATACTGTATGTAATTTTGCGATCGCTTACACATTTTATTTGATTTTTGCAAGTGGATTGATATACCTTTTAGGGTGCCTCACACATGCAGTGAAAATATCTTCTGGTATCATTATTTGCAGCATGCAACATTATCATATGTAATTTATTACTATTATTATTATTATTATTATTATTATTTTGTGTGGAACACTTGGCTGCTAGTTAGGATCATTGCAGGGAGCACGGCTGTGCCGGTGATGCAATGCCCCCTTTTTGTTTGAGCAGGAATTTAGAATTTGGTCAGGTGGTCCTCGATAACTCACCTCCTCTTCGTAAAAGACACCGTGGGATCTCTTACCATACATCAACTAATTCTAGCATACAGGACCCCCAGTTTAACATCCATCCGATGGACGTCATGCTTGATGCCTCGCACTGCATGTGGAATATCAGGATGACATTTTATAGCCTGGATGAGATTTCAACCCAGGTGAGACAGCTTAGAGGTGAGTGCGCATACCTAAGATTATCCTGCCAGCGCATCACATGTCGTTGCATACCACACACTTACATAAATCACACCATGTATGAAAATTAATGTGGCACCAGATAATGAGTACTGTGATACACATGGCATGATATTGGTATGATCTTTAACCAGTAGTGTTAGAAACCAGTCATTACATGGCATGAGATAAACACATGGGACAGCATATTTTCCAACATTTGTAGTCTTTCTACATACTCCATTTTAAAAGCTCATTGATTAAATAGTTTTCTACCCTCGATGAAAATCACTGTCTGTTGTACCTAATTTGTTGTATGCTGCCAATGGGCTTCCATGAGGAAATGCTGTACCTTCTTTACCACATGTGTATTATTAAGCACCTTCTCCGATGTCACTTATCAGTTTTGGCTGGTTGTTCACCGAATATTCATATTGTTCAATTTGGCTTCAGCCACCTGTTCTCATGAAGCAGATTCATCAGGGCACTTTGCCTATCTCTTTGGATGAAGAAGATTCCTTCAGGAGCATGGAAGCTTTTAGGTCCTCTAACACCCTTATGCATTGTTCCCACTATCACGATGCGCGGCACAATTGAAATTGTGGTCTTAATCATGGACTAATCGTGGTGATCCTATCAGATCTTATCAGATCTTGAGGTCAGTCGTGGCAATCGTGTTAATCGTAGAAAAATTTTGAACGGTTCAAAATTTTTCTACGATCAATTGTCAATCGGGATCATCGTATCAGATCGTATTGCATCGTAACAAAGCGCGACAGATCACATCCAATCGTGCTTCCAAATCATGGTGATCGGGATCAATCTTAGACAAGACAAACACCATGCTCTGTTGAGATGTGGTCTCAACTCTGTAAAAGTTCAAGAAACAATGAAGTCCATGGTCAGTCGGGCTGTATATATACACCCGTCGGGGTCCAGTCGTAGCTCAAATCGTGATCACCCTCGATCATGATCGTGAAAGGCATCGCGACCACAATTGTATCCTATCGTAACGGAGCGCATCGGTTCTTGATGAACGTATCGGAACGTATCTGCACGTACCAGATCGTCCCAATTTGGAGAACCCAATCGTGATGATCTTGTCAGATCGAGACCCAATCGTGGACTCAATCGAAACAATCCTATCGGAACGTATGTGATTGTATCTGAAGATCAGACCGGAACAGATCGTGACACCTTAAATTGACAAATCGTGAACAGATCGCATCCGAGCGCAACAAATCGTATCAGAACGTATCGACTCACTTCACCTCGTATCCAAACCTGAAATTTCAGAGAAATTCCATGATCAGCTACGAGTGGCCAATTGTGGCATTCTTAACGGATCACACGACAGTGGGAACCTAGTTTTAAGGATTATGGACCTGTAAATAATAGCAATGTTGAAGTTGTCCTTGCATCTTTGACAAAGGAGGGTTATTTAATTATATATTCACTGACTTATCCTTGTAGGAAGTGTTTTTGTTTTCTTTATGGTCAGACCAATCTTTTTTTCTGCTATTTTGTTGGTTATTGTCGCTAAGTGCTAATTGGTCATTATGACATTACTCACGATATTATTGTAGCTTTTTATTGTGTTGGAACTCCAACTGTATGTTTGTGTTTGTGTTTGTGTATAATATATACATATATATATATATATATATATATATATATATATATATATATATATATATATGTGAGAAAGTGCTTTACTGTGCCATCATACTTGGTGAGAAGGTGAAACATGGGCCAATAAAAGAGGCACCTCCAGTAAGATTTAGCCGTTTCACAACAGGTGCCTCTGAAGCATCTCAGACAATGCCAAGGCTCAGAGTAGATCGTAGATATCAACTGTGTACAGTTGGGGAGGTTATTTGGGATGGAAGAGGTCCTATTGCAGCCAGGAGACTACTGGAGAAGTCACCTTGCATGGACGGAAGAAGTTCACAACCCCAAGAAGCTCTTGTTCGGATGTCCAGACAAAGAGTGACAAAAGATTCAACATTGATGAAGGTTACTGGTTTAGTGATGCTCAGGAAAAAAAAGTCTCTGCATGTAAAAATGCAGAGAGGAGTGACACGTGTACCACAAAGATTGACAGAGTGGAGAGATGGACAGAGCTAAACATGATGCTGCTGCCAGGAAAGAAATGGAACAACTATCATTGCCATTGACTTGCATGACATACTGTATGTCAAACTTCTTTCGGAAAAGGGCAAAACATCGCCACACGTCGGTGTCAGGGAACTTGTTCATGTAGTTAGGTGCACCCTGAAGAACACATACCATTTCGTTCAGTCGGCAACTCTATGGTTGTATTTTTTTTATTCCTCTTTACTCCACGGTAAATCATTGTAAACCTTTTCATTGAAATCAGATGAAATTGTTTCCCCTCTTGTTTTCTTTTTCCACATTTATTCTGGAGATAGATTCTTGAAAGAAATGTTGTGGTACTTTTCTAGTGAATGTATTCAGAAATATGGAAGTGGTGTACTTGATGGGTATTTTCACATGTTCCAATTGGCACCTGCTGTTTAACTAACTTGTGTATTCTGAATGGTTGGAACCAATGCATAGCATATTGATGTCTTCTTGTGTTCCACATCCTTATACTGTCTTCATATTAAACCTCTGCAGTTCCTTCAATGCCTCTGGACTTAGTTTCAACCTCCAACTCATCTTCAGTTTTATTAGTGAAGTGGCGGTCTCCTGCATATCCTAATGGTGACGGTATCCATTACATTGTACGCTGGCAACAGCTGCTTGAGGACTCTGAACTAGAGAAGCTCGATTACTGCAACAAAGGTGCAAGCATTGTCTTACACATACACCACATATTCATAAATATTTTCAAGTGTTTGTGTGTTTGTGCATTTGTATGTTGTTATTTTATGGCCGAACCGTAGCACCTCGGGGCACCAAATTTTGTGTTTAGGTACTGTACTTCAGAATCTGGGCAAGGTTCAAAACTACCACCGCCCCTCCCCCCCCCACACACACACACACACAAACACACACACACACACACACACACAATCTGTATGTATGTTTGTGGATGTCTGAAAATCATAGGAAAAAACACGGCTGGGCCAATCTCCACCAGATTTTGCAAATGTGCTGGGGGTATCCAGGTTTAGGTCATGGGTACAAACCACCTGCTCACCCATCCCCCCCCAAAAAAAACATTATATGTATGGTGTGCACATGTGAAAATCATAGAAGGAGTTATGCAGAATTTATTAAGTGGTTATGCAGAAAACATTTTTCTCTTTTTTTACAGCAACTCACTGTTAGGCCTATTATTGGTTCTTCTGTGAAGCCCTTACAACTTAATCATAATTATGATTAAGTGTGTCGCGGCATACGTTTGTCATCTAAAGTGGTTGCCATTAAATTATTAAACTTACAAGTGTGAACTTTGAGTTTGGATGGCATATTATAATATGCCATCCAAACTCAAAGTTCGCACTTGTAAGTTTTATCATGGCACTCCAATCCTTAATACACTCCACTGGCTCCAAGTATGCCAATGTATCAAATTTATAATATCACCAATGACTCATAAAGCTAAGAACAGATTTGTTCCTGCCAACATTTGGAACAAACTTTACCGCCCGAAAAGAACATTATGGTTTAACAACTAGAAACTCCCAGTCGTTCATCCCGCTACGATGAGTACTTGCAGATTTCTTCAAATATTCTCCGTAACATTGGAATTTGCTGCCTTTTTATATTTGTAATGGCGCTTCAATTGCAGTGCTAAAATCTTTATTAAAATCCAGTCTTTTCACACTTGCTCCTTAATTTTTACTATTCTTACCTCTTTTTTTCTTTTGTAGATTGCTTTGAGATTTTACTCTGAAATAAAAAGCACTTCATAGGAATTTGATTGATTTTTTTTTTTGTACACACCACTTGACACTATCAACGATGATTGGGTCGATGAGTGCACCGGACTGGTGTGTCAAAGATTATAAAGTTCTTGACATGTGAGGAAAGTGTGCAAATTGGTGCAATTGAAGGAGGTAAAAGTCGCGATGAAGTATCCGTAGGGGAAGGTATCCTTCAAATGGATCAAGTTGCAGTGAACCAGAAGAGTCTGGAACATGCAACAATAGACTGAGGGAAAAATGGAGCAAGCAAAAATGTGAGCAGACATTGTATGGCTTGGCACAACCCATAAGATGTTGTCTATTGTCTCGGTCAATAAATTAATCGTTGATATCGGACTTTATGTCTGTGCATTGGGGGGATAGAAACTGGGCTGATTTGTCCCCTAAAATATGAATCGGGGTTACATATGTCTCGTGTTTCCACTGGAAACGAGAGTAATTCCGTCTTTGGGGATTCATTGCAAACTCACTCACCCTTTAAGTGCAGATCAGCTGTTGTGATTCCAAACAAGCTGATGTCTCTGTGAGGTGCATCTCAATCTAAGGTATACATGACCATTAGTCTGGCCAGCTATGGTAGAAGGTGGTCTTTGTGCTTGGCAGAGGACTTGCTTATTGCATGCATTTACACTTAGCATTCACTGCATATGGCAGATACAGGTGAAAGCCCAAGTGGTGAATGAGGGAAAGAGGGACACAAGATGTGATGTTGATGGATAAGAATGCAAGAACTGGAATCGAATGCCCAATTTGTTTTTTTGTAGCCCCATCTGGAGTGGCCTTTGGCTTAATTTTGAAGGGTGAGCTCCATAAATGCAATCATAAAAACAATCTTTTTTTTTCTCTCACCTGTGCATACCACATTTAAAATTTCAATCTTTACATTTATTAGTTGTAGAAGCAATAATAAGTTATTAGATTTGAAAAGAAGCCAAACTCATGGGGAAAAGGGAAGAGGCTGTTGAATTGTGATTGGTGCTTGGAAAGAGGGGATGCTGCATTGGATAAAACAACTTCATGCTTAAATGCTGTTTGTGTGATGTGTCATTGTATTGACTGTCAATATCTCATGAAGGCCAGATCAGTAGCTTTTCCATAAAAACTAAACCTTTCCCATCTTGCTTTATTTTTACCTTGAAGTTGTAAGAAGTTATAATTCTAAAATGCTTGAAAGTTTTTTTTCCCAAACATCTTGGACGATTTATTTCCCATATCCCACGTAAATAAAATGCATTACCTCTCGGTGCTGTGTGAGGAGCCACATCCTGGAAACTTGTTTAGGAGAGTGATGGGAATGTCTTTGGATACACAATTTTGATCCCGCATCAATCTATCAATGTTCGGTATGGAAGCATGGGGATCCCCAATCACAAAAGGATTAAATAAAGACATTATCATCTTAAGATTAAACCTTATATCCTCAGTTTGATTGAACTCATTTGTTCAGTCATATTCGTCATCCTTATTGTTTTAATTGCAATTTACATGTCCAGCTTTGAAGCCTCCCCATCGTGAGCCTTCCTTGGAGGATCCAGGTCATAAGGAAAACACCATGGGAATTGGGCGTGCAGCTGGTGCAAAAGATGGTCGGTCTGCAAAATGCTGTACCTGTCCTAAAACAGCAGCACAGCTTCGTCAGGAGGCTGATGAAGTACACTTTCAACAGACGTTTGAGAACTTCTTGCAAAACCAAATGTTTACCATCAGGTCAGTGACAACTTAATTTCCTTAATATTTTGTATAAATATTATTTTGCAGTCCTTTCTTTTAAGGGGCATTATGAGTTAACTTTTTGAGCTTATCTGGAATTTAAATTCCAGACAAGATATCATCATCGCAAACCGTCCATCCGTCTCCTATTTCCATTTCTCCTGTCAAAACCGCTGGGCCGATTCGGCTGAAATTTGGCAGCAACGTTCCACTCCTGACTGGTAACAGGGATTGCAAAGCTTGTTCAGGTCACGTGACTTTAAGTAGGTCAAAATGGCTGACAGTACATTTCTTCAAAAATCTTCTTCTCCAGACCCAGCAGTAAGAATGCTACCAAATTTGAGTTACAACATGAGGCCAGGGCCCAGATAAGCGGCAGGTCCAGTAGTCCTATTTTTTAATTATATGCTTTTGTCTGCACCAAAATAAATTTGTGTGTCCAAGATATGTATAACCTCCAAAAAATGAAAATTATCCTGCAAAAGAGTTTAAAACTTACACTGATGAAGTCACCAGAGGCATTATGTTTTTGAGTTGTCCGTATGTATGTCCATGCTAATTTTTTATGTTTTCTCGGCAACCGCTTATGTGATCGACACAGAATTTTATCCATAGATGTGACTACTCATGCAGAATGTTCTAATGATAATTATGATGTCATAGCTTATGTGTTGGGGCAGTCAAATTGAAAAAAAGGAAAAACTTTGGACCTCTGCATCCATAGTCTCCGAAACCGCTCCGTAGAAAAAATTGAAACTTGGCACTTGTCAAGTACTCCCCATGGGAAGGAAACAAGGGTAATTTTTTTGATGATGTCATAGGTGGCTTCATTCTGATGTCATCATTGCATATGTCGTACGCTTTGTCCGATCAGTATGAAAAATTTTGATGGTCAACTTGGGCTAAATTTTATGGGGGAGAAATGTTGATGACATTTTTTTTTTACATAAATACCTTCAAAAATCTTCTCTGAAATGGTTGAACAGATAGAGACGAAGCTTTACAGTTATGATCACCTATTCATGAGGAACAAATAGTTCTCCACCTATTACATCATAGGTCACATTATTTGGCAGCTATAATGTTTTGAAGAATAAACCTTTTAAAATCTCCTTCTCCAAAACAGCTTGACAGATGGAGGGGAAACTTCACCCATATGTTCCCCAAGCCTTGGGGATACCAGTTTGTTCATGACTAATTAATAGGTTACATGGTCTGGCAGCCATATTGGATTGAATGAAAATCATTCAAAAAATTTTTCCTCTTGAACTGCTTCATCAATTGACATGAAACTTCACAGTTAGGGTCTAGTAGTCATGATGAATATGTCTTTTAAATTTCAACCTGATCAGACACATGGTCTGGCAGCCAGAAATATTTAATATATTGAATCTGGGTTCAGGGATTTAAATCAAACTTGGAACAAGTATTATCATGTAATAATGTGGGCAGAGGCACATCTTGTGACGTCGCGATGTCGAAGAGTGCCCTTCTAGTTTTTACATGATATGATGTGATCTCTCAAAAATAATAACAAATGAAAGGGCATCGCCAGATTCAAAAATATAAGGGCACTGGGTAGAGCGCTTACCTCTTCCATGTAATGCCTGATCCACAAGAACATATCAGGCCCAATACATTTTTGAAATATGCTGCATATCGTTTTTGGCCCGATCAATGGTGAAGAATCACTTTAGAAATTAAATAATTCTCGTATCCAGATCCGGATTTGGATCTTCACGAAAATTGAATCAATTCGTCAGGGTCATAAACTCAACCTGTTCACCAAGTTTCATCCGAATCCGTCCACAATTTTCTGAGATATCGTGCTCTACCGTACATTAGTTTAGCCGTGTCTCTCAATGGTGAAGAATCACTGAAAAAAATTATCAAATTGATTCCCTTTTTCCTTGTCACACTCACAACACGTCCACCGAATCTGTCCGAATCTGTCCGCACCTTTTTGAGATATCATGTTATCTATTATTTTGGGCCCTATCTCTTCATCCATCCATCCATTGGGACCATACTCTGTACAGAGCATTGGTGCTGCTGAAGCAGTCTCCTAGGCTATTGCGCACAATCCTGGACAGGTGTCACTCCGACACAGGATACTTGAATGGCTCAATCATCCCAGGAAGCTGGTAATCATTTTGCCAACCTCAGAAAGATGACAGGCTGAATCAACCCCACCTGTTATTAATTCAATGGGACAGGATTTGAACTCAAGACTCTCGGATCCCAAGCCTGCCACCCTAACCGTTACACTAACACCAGACATCTATCTCTCAATGAAGAATCACTTTTTATAATTCCAGTAGTCGGATCCAAATCCGGATCTTCACCAAAATCTAATCAGTTTGTCCTTGTCACACACCCAACCTGCCCACCAAATTTCATCCAGATCCATCCACTACTTTTTGAGATATCCTGCACATACACAGAGAGATGGACAGAGAAGGGTGAACACATAACCTCCTTCACCTTCGGTGATGGAGGTAATAGGCAAGGGATGTTCATGTTTTTGCTTCCCAGGGTGGAATAAATGGTCCTCCTAAGCCAGTGGTTCCCAACCTGTGGTACGCGAGGGCCTTCCAGGTGGTTCGCGAGCACTTTCGGGCTCAACCTTTAAAAAAAATGAAAAAAAAAAAGACAGGTGGGGCTCCATCTATGCTCGGTCGAAAGTCAGGGTTTCAAGCCCATGTGAAAGCTGTGTCACCAAATGCCACTGGTGTCCATTGTTTCATACACAGATTTGCCCTTAGCACTAAGCACTAAGGTACTCCCTCCGAATTTGTTATCATGCTTGAACCGATTAATCAAAATAGTTAATTTCGTCAAAACATCCGCCCTGAATACTCGGCTGTTCAAACTGCTCTGTGAAGATCTCGGCTCCGACCACACCTGTCTCCTCTACCACACAGAGGTTCGCCGGCTCTCCCGGCGGAATACGACCAGGTGTCTCTTTGAACTGAGGGATGAACTCCTCGTATTCTTCACGCAGAAAGAACACGATTTTCAAAAAGATCTGGAGGACGAGGAGTTTATCTCAATTTTGGCCTACCTGTCGGACATTTTTGGGGTCTTCAACCACTTAAACCTGTCGTTCCAAGGGCCCAACTGCACTGTCTCAGACTTCATCTCGAAGCTGGCAGCATTTGTCCGGAAGTTGGACCTCTGGATCAAGAACGTGGAGAGCAAACGCTACGGAATGTTCGAACTCCTGACTACCCTTGAGAGCGAGCCCAATGATTAATTTTCCCAAGAAATTGTCCGTCACCTCTCACTGCTCAAGACTGAGTTGATGCATTACTTCCCAGACATTACATGTTGTGCCTACATCACCAATCCGTTTTCGGTTGAACCAGGCGATCTGCCTGTCGGGACCGGGGAACGAGAAGAGCTCATAGATATCCAGGCTGACGAGACAGCAAAGACGAAGCACAAGGAATGCTCTCCTATAAACCTCTGGGTGACCATGGCCTCCGCGTACCCGACACTAGCTCGTCACGCTGTTCCCCAGCTACTGATTTTCCCCTCTGCGTGGGAGTGCGAGCAGGGGTTCTCAGCCATGATGACCATCAAGTCAAAGAGCCGTAACCGTCTTGCTGCGCCCGGGCATGATTTCCGATGTGCTGTGAGCAAAGTTATTCCCCGCATCGACCAGCTGGTGGAGAAGAAACAGATGCAGCCCTCGCATTAAATTTTGTTCTTTGTTGACAGTTCGTTCATTTGTGTGTTCTACTTGTGAATAAATTGATATCTTATCGAATTGAGTTTTTCTGGAACCAGGTGCTACGCGGCGACGGTATGGGACCTCCAAGTGGTACTCGATCAGAAAAAGGATGGGAACCACTGTCCTAAGCAGTTTTCACAATAAATATACAACATAAATATAGTTTTTCAATCACCCTTGCAATAGTTACTCTTGTTGTTATAGGTCATGAAAATACTCAGCTAAAATTCTTTGCTTCTTTCTTCAACTTTCATGTCTCAAGAATTAAAAAAAATGGTTGGCATACCGTATGTGTGAACACCCTTTTCTGTTGCAAAAAGGTCATGCCTGTGACTTTTTCCTTGCTTCTGCTGTGAAAAGATCCCTCATTTTAAATACTTTTATAACACATGAACTACCCCATCAGAAATGTTCAAATATTCAGTGAAAGAAAACGGACAAAATTACACAAGTGAATGAAAAATTAATTGTCAATAAATTAACTCCTTGATATTGAAGCATAATGTCAACATAATCTTACATCGGCTTGAATGATCGATCAGGAATGCTTCTGCTGTGCTCTCTGCAAAATCAAAATACTGTAGGTTCTGAAGATGCGGAAAGATGTCTTTGAAACAAAATCTTAATTAAGAATCAGCAATAAATGAAGGAATGATTAAGTATTTTTAAATAAATTAATTTGGCATTTTCAAAATTTGTCTCAAAAGCTATTTATCTAAATGAAATTCCGCAGTATATTGGCAATAATAAGACCCAATCGTGTCTCTCACCCATAATTGAATGGAATAACCAATTAGCTCTCACCTCATCAATTAATTATCTGAGATGGCTAGGATGATTAACTCAATTTACTCCTCCTATGCTCTTCTCACTGAAGAAATCTGCAGAAAGCAACCAAGAAAAGCCACACAAGGTAAGCCCTTTGTTGTTTCAAACTCTACTCAAGTTCCTCTACAGCTGCAGACATTCACAAATAGTACATACATGAGAATCCCAATAATACATGCCCCCCCCCCCTTTCAGCCACCTGACTGGTTTCATCATTTGTTGGCATCAGCGAAGGCATCTGGACGAACGTTCTCCCATTGAGGAGTTGGTAGGCCTCGTGATTTGTGAGCCAGAGTATTATTCTTCCAAATCACACCGCTGTAAATTTCACACTGGCAGTTCCCTTCAGGATTATATGGGGTAGTGTGACTGGTCGAGACGCCATGAGAGTGTAGAAAGTGCTTTATTTCTGATGACAAAGAGGAACTTGCCCTGACAGAATGTATGTAAGCCGGCATACCAAACATAGCAAAGAGTTGACTAACACATCTAATGACGATGCAAGTTGTCATGTCAAGACAAGGAAAAGCAAATGGGAAATGAGAAAACTCATCCATCACAGTAAGCAAGTAACAGTTAGCAGTAGATGATGGCAAGGGCCCCTTGAAATCCATACTGAGTCTTTCAAAGGGTTGTGTAGCTTTTATCAAATGTGACTTGTGACTGTTGCAGTTGATGGAATCTTGGTTTGTACTCAGCACACACTGGACAGGAGGCCGTTACCTTCTTCACATTCTCAACAGAGAAGGGAAGATTCTGAGTTCTTACCAAATGTACCATTCTTGTAATGTCGAGGTGGCTGAGAGAATTGAGCAGTTCAATTTGGTATCTGTACTGATTGCCCAGCAGTATTCTCTGGAGAATGTGTCTGCCACTATGTTCTCGCTGTATATCAAATACTATATATCTCGCTGATACTGTATATCAAAGTTGTAGCAGGCAAGTTCAATCCTCCATCTTTGTATTTTTTCATTCTTGATCTTTCCAATTGCTTGGAGTCGAACATGAAGGCTACGGACTTCTGATCGGTGATCAGGGTGAAATAGCGCCCTGTCAGATGGTGTCGCTAATTGCGCAATGATTATACAATGGTATATGCATCTTTCTCCACTGAAGAATGTTTGTGTTCACTCACATTCAGTATCCCAGGGAAAAATGCTACAGGTCTCCCGACTTGGTTAAGAGTGGCAGCTATCGCAATGTCAGAAGCATCCGTCTCAACAACAAACGGAACGGATTCATCAATAGAATTTAACCACCAATTTCTGCACCTCTGCTTTTAGATCATTGAACGCTTGTTGGACTGCATTAGACATAGGAAAAGAACCAACCCGAACAAGGGGGCCGACCTTCTTCAAGTAGATAACAATCCACTGAGAGTAGTACGAAAACGTACTAAGTGCTCGATGCAGAGACATCTTATTCACTGAAAGGGGAAGGTCACGGAGCGGTCGAAATCTGTCGTCAGGCCTAATTAACCCATTCAAAATTGTTTATCCCATGAGACCAACTGAGGCTTCATAGAAGGAGCATTTATCAGGGTTTAAGGATAGGTTTAACTTCTTGGCGGCCTCGAGAAATTTGTGAAGATTAGTGTCATGCTGTTCCTTATTTTTGCCACAGACAGTAATGTTATCCAGGTCAGCCAAGGTATCAGAAGGTCTGTTATTAGCAATAAACTGATCTGTCACCTGTTGAAAACAGGCGGCTCCACTTATCACCCCGAATGGAATTTTGCGATATTGATACAGCTGCCCACATGCCTCAAATACAGTGTATGGTTTGTCTTCATCTCTGATAGGGACCTGGTGCTGTATAGTTGATACTGCATTACCTCGTTGACAAAATCGTCTATCTTTAGTTGTGGATAGGCATCTAGTTGTATGAAACAGTTGACTGTCTGCGAATAATCAATCATCAAATCGCCTTTTGTGTCGCTCATTCATTGTAACTACAACTTGAGCTTGCTAGGGTGAGATGCTGGGCTCAATGATGCCCTCTTCAAGCAACCTTCTTGTTTCTGACTCAATGAAACAGCTGTCTGGTGCACTGTGCTTTCTTGCTCTAACAGCAATGGGCTTGCAGTTGGAAGTGAGATTGGTGAAAAGTGGTGGAGGTGGTACGGAGAAATTGTTTGAAAAATTCACTGCACAAGACGGTTTCCTTTCCCACATTCCAAGACCGCATCTTCTGTTATATACACCTCATTACATTTGAAAAAACAATTGCTTTTGATGGGAGGGAAGAGTTTAGCGAGGCTGTACACCAGGTGTGCCCTCGAGGTGTAAAATGGCACATTATTTTGTCCAAGTAATGCTAAACTGGGTTTTTTTGGAAGTACGAACAAGGCAATTTATGTTCTGCAGTGTTTATGTATATAATTGAGTTTAAATATAATAAAAGTCCCCACTCCATGAATAATATATACTGCATTTGCTACTAGTACAGTACATTAAACTATCCTGCATTATATAACAAATAGTAAAAGGGTCAAAAAGGATGTACAATTTTTTGGGGGGAAGTTTAATGCCGTTGAGGCAGAATCTTTTACACCACCTTCTTTAACACCTTAAATTAGTTATTCATGCCTGTTTTTCGTGTCCTTTATGACATCCCTAAAAACAGTAGGTTTCCTGTTTGGAATGATTTTCATTTTGTTTAATTACAAGACAGACTAAAACAATTACCTTTCTCCTCTGTACACGTGCACTCTCAGGATGAGATTTCGTACACATTCAGAGACAAAGTTCTGCTAAACTGCAGGTTCGTGTTCAGATTCATTTCTGATTCGTGTTCTACATTATTCCAAATATAAAATTAAATTGAAATAGAGTAATTCCTCCCTCATAGACTGACGTCTGTCTTTACACAGACAGACATATTTAACCAATTGCTCGACCCCGCTTTTGCACTTTGCGTGCAGGGTAATAACAAAACTTGAGGCATAATTTCTAGCGAAGATTTAAATGAGTTACAGAAAGAAAGAAAAAAAAGAGTATAAACAAGACAGTTGGTAGGTTATTGGATGGGACAGATTTTAAAGTCAGAACAATGATGTTGAAGAATGTGTTTTTTTGGGGGGGTGATGGTGGACTTTTCAATGGCCCATGAACATTTTGGCCTTCATTTGTTTTTTGGAACTTATTCAAAAGGAGCAGTGATTATTGAGAGTATTAAGCAAAGGTTTTCTCGCATCACTGCTGCCAGGTTGTTCCGTGTTCCTGCCGACTATCTCAAATTCTGTTTTGGCAAATGAATACTGGATCCTGGCAGTAATGTGCAGTGTGGATACTGGCAGTGATGTGTAATGTGTCAAGGTTTCCAGTTGAAGTCTGCTATGTTAAGGTCATGATATGTGCAATCTGTGGATGAAAAAGGCAAGCAAAGACAAGTCTTATGATAGGTATGTGCTGAGGTTAATTATTTGATTGCTGTTGGCAAAATGTTACTTTTGATGCCTCACAAAATGTAGTTACTCTCTTAATACTTAATATTATTTGTCCCTACTTTTTATGTTATTTTTCTTTATGCCTGAAAAAACTAGAAGTTATTTTAAACAAACTATAGTGGATAATCAGAATAATGATCAATTACTGCACTGTAGTCCCAATAAGGAAGCCAGGCATAACACACACGCACACACACACACACACACACACACACACACACACACACACACACACACACACACACACACACACACACACACACACACACACACACAATCCCACACATCCGCACACATCCATACATACACATATACATACAAACACAAATATATAAACACACAAACACAGATATATTACGCACTGGTAAATACTTACAAAAGTTATTTTATTTGAAGTTATAACCTTAACTTATAAGCAATTGACTGGATTCCCAACTGCCCGGATCATCAGCTGAGCACCGTTTTTCACTGAGGCTTCAATCCTTTCAAACAAGAACCTATCCAAATGGCAGATCCACAACCCCGGTCACAGGTTGTGCCAGAACCCTGAAATGAGCTATAAATCTGTCATGATACAGTTGTTGTTCTTATACAATTTCTTTACCTTAATTCATTTGTGCATGATAACCGTCATTCATGAAAAGCAATGAGTTTCCATGCCTGCAACCATACATTTAACAACATGTACTTGTGTTTTGAACTTGCAATTTTGTTTGATATCGATTCACAATTGCAGTCATTATGATTTTCCAGAATCGTCATTTTCAATAATCATTCAACTTAATATGTCTGAGGCTTATGGATAAGCTTTTACTGACTTGACATGTGGAGTGAGAACATTATTAGTCAATGGGAAAATCAACGTATTTGCGGATTTGAATCTGGGATCTCAGCTCAGTACTCAGATGGGAACACCAAGCAGGCCATTTTCAAAATCTTAATCTCATGTTTGATGGATATTCATTACTTTTCCTGATATTTACCAATGCCAGTGAATTACTTGTGAAAACAAAGTTGCAGGAAAATGTAATACAGGCTTTTTTGTGTTTATCGAAGAAAGTGAGTGTATATACAGTAAGTACCACAGTAAGACTCGTCAGACCTGTCAAGTTGATATGGACAAACATGTAAGGATTCAATATGTTCTTTAATTTTTTTTTTGGCATTCTCAAATTATATCAAAAGTTTTTCTTTCACTACTTTACTTTATTGATACACTTGCATGAGTTGATATTCCTACCCTAGATTGCAAAAAGAATACTCTAATTTCTCATTGAGTAGGCAGAATGAGGAAGAAAATAAGTCTTGAAATGTTTAGAAAAGCATTACCATACATTCATGTGTCTTAAAATCTTTCTTTTATGTGATTTAATGTGTTAAAGAATAGAGCAAAGAAAATTGTTTCAGGAATTGGCTCTGTACTTCAAGCATTTCAGTCTGTTTCTGAATATTGTGTGCTGGTACCTTGATAAATTCTGGCCTCCTGGTCTGTGGAATTGCTCACATCTCGCCATCAAAGTCTCTCTGTCCTTTCAGGTTAGAATGCTGAAAGAGTAGTTCTGTGGCTGACATAAGATTCCTTCATGCCAAGATTGAGCTCTCCATCCTTTTCAATATATGCTCATTCATCATAATTTCTCAAGCCAGCATCAACAAATTTATAAAGTTGAATTTGTTAGACTCCACCTTATTTAAGACAGCTCAAATGATATGCAGAAACCAACTTTTAATACAATGGAACCTGTTTTATGCAGCCACTTTTGCTTTGCAAAGGAATGACCATATAAAAACACAAGAGTCAGTATTTTGTTAACTACAAAGAGTCAGTTAACTAACAGCTCAATGTGGAAAAATAACTGAATATGCATTATCACTTATGGCAACTGTTAGTACGAGGCTATTTTCTTGTCGAGAAAATTTGAACCATGAAACATGGTGGGCTGAAACTTTGCAGGGATACGAAGGGAACTCCAAGGGAGTGCATGAGTGAAAATTTGGTGTTAGGGTTAATTTAAACACCCCTTTTGAAGATAATTAACGGCTTTATTTAGTTATCCTTTATCAAGGCATCATCCTTGGTCAGCACCTGAGTAAGCCCTCCGTCAGATAGCTGGGGTCTTCATTTGCCACTTTTTTTTGGCTTGCTCAACAATGTCTTGACTTGGAATGGTTTTTTAAATGTTAAAGCGCTCATGAAGTCATACCTACGAATCGCTGGATACATCACAATGCTTATAAACCCTCGGAGACACCAATGTTCATAGCTTTATTTCATTTCCACATAAGTTATAACCTCGAGAATCTCTTAACCTGAGCCAAATTTCAAAATTTAAACTGTGGAGTTGACCTTAGCAGCAGTTCCAACTGCTAAAAAAAGTGTTCATTTTTCCAATTCACACATTGTTTGACACTCCGGACTTCTTCAGGCAGTGTTTAATATGACAGATTGGTGATCGCAAATCGCTTTCCAAGCATGCCGTTCCTTATTAATCGTTTCATTGGAGTGCTTGCCTGAGTGCTTAAGCCACTTGGCGATACCTCAAAAAGCTGCTTGGATGTACATTTGCAAGCCATGGCAATACACAGCAAAAGTACCTGCACTGTCACTGCAATGTCACTGCACTGTCACTCTGTCCTGTCACTCTGCACTGTCACTCTGCAATGTCACTCTGCACTGTAACTCTGCACTGTCCCTCTGCTAAACACAATCAAAAATACATCGAAGACGTGCAAAGTTCAGGCTCCTTCTGCTTGGGTTGTGCCAAGCCTGCTGTTCCTTATCAAAGGATGGATGAAGGGAAGGATGAATGGATGGATGGAATTGATGAATAGCAGGGATTAAGGGATTACACAGGAAAACTGCAATCACTCGTATGCTACTGAGGTTAAAAGTTAAAACCTACTGTACGTTCTTCCTGACCGGTACATCTTGACACCATACATTCCAGGTGCATCAAGTGTATCAAAGCGTTAGTTAAATTTACTTTTTCACATTTCAAAATCGGACCGATTATTCTGGGATGCTTGAGTATTCTGGATTGTTCAGTGCTGCTTGTGCAGCATATTATAACAAAATAAACTGTCTTTCATCTCACAAGGCAGAGAAACTCATCTTTTTCAAAACAAATCTGAGCTTTGTGGACTTTAAATATTAAAACTCCTAAACATGACATTTTCCCTTATTTTGAATTATGCCAGCATTGGTAACAAAGTAATGGTTGGTCTCCTGCTGAGCTTGTTAAATGACCAGGGCCCGGTTGCTGAAAGCATCGTTAAATTTAATGATCGATTAGGCTTAATCAATCATTAAATTCCTTAACGATAGATTAGCAAATGACAGGATTTAACAGTGTTGCTCAAAGGTTAAGAGGGATTTAATCGATCGTTAAAGTTAACGATAGCTTTGAGCAACAGCATTAAACCTATCGTTAATTTAACGATAGGTTTAATCGATCGTTAGGCTAATGATAGGTTTAACGATGCTTTGAGCAACCGTGCCGGGTGAGTAGCCCCCACTCATGCCCTGGTACTACCATTTATAACACTGAGTCAACTGTCAACGGCTGATTGATTTACTTACTATATGAACGACTTTTCTCAACAAAATCCATTTGTAACCCAGGGACTCCCAGCCTGGACTGTATTTTGTATCAAACTCGCTTTTCACACGACCAGACAAGTATGAAACGCTTAATTTTATATCCATCGATAACTTATCGAATGAGCACTTTTCCTTCCTTCCTTCCTTCCTTCTTTCCTTCCTTCCATGTAATAGCTGCTTTATCAGGAATGAAGATTACCGCATGCAGTTGCTGACCATTTGTTTAAAAATGACAGGGTGCTGTGCCATTTGCAACACCAATTGATTAGAGAAGTGATTTAAAATGTATTGATTCACAGCCACGTAATAACATCAGTCTGTCAACTGTGGGCACGGCAGGGCTGGATTTATGGAAGGATCAACGGGACATTTGTCCAGGGCCAAAACTCGGGGGGGGGGGGCCCATGAAAAACATACGATACGTTTATTTATTTATTTATTTATAAAGCCAGTACAGGTGACGCTCATGTAATCTGTGTTCTGATAACACATTTTCGCTACAGTGCGGCTTTAATTCAACAACAACAACCACCGCGCTATGCCATTCTGAGCTAATCGTTCACTCACAGTGGATGCTTTTGCCACGCTATGTCATTCTGAGTGAGTTGGTTGTGCTCCATCATCCTTTGCGAGTCCGAGTCGTTATTGCTCCATCATCCAGTGTGAGTCGTTTGTACTCCATCAACCTGTGCGTGTCATTCATGCTCCATCATCCTGAGCGAGTCATTCGTGTTCTGTCATCCTGTGTGAGTTGTTATTGCTCTTCTGAGCATTTCATCTTCTGAGCCTTCAACCTCAACTGGACAGCCAGCCACACCTGAATAAGCCTGCCACAAGCAATATGTACTTTATCCAACCCCAATCATGACGACACTTATGAACAAAGTAATTAATTTTTAATGTTTTTATTTGTTTTATATTTTATTTATGCATTGTTTACTGCTTTTTTGAGATTTTTATGTTGGTCTTCAACTTTAAAAGTTTCAAATCTTCCCTGTTTGGAACATAACTCAGATTTTTACATGTTAAATATTTCCCCGAAACACGTTTTCGGATAACATGGCGTTTCGCGGGAACGCATGCCCCATGTTATATGAGGGTCTCCTGTATGTATATATTCCCTTGTCGACTCGTAGGTAGCAGAGCTAGGTAAATGGTATATAGGGTCACATCTGCTATGTAAGGCAGGCAATTTGACTTCCTCCATCCAGTTATTGATAAAATTGTGTAAACGTTTTGTCAAAATCACTTTGCCATTTCAATATATCACTTTATTAAGCTCAAACTGATAATTTAAAATATTTTTACTTTTAATTTATCTTCAGTTTTAAAAAGTGTTGTGGTGAAATATTTATAGATCAATACAATACACAATAACCCAGTTCAGCTCTTTTTTTTTTTTTTTTTTTTTCTCTTATCACTACTACTCTAATGTCCCAGGGGCTGGTAAACTTTAATCCGGCTCTGGGGCAGGCACTGATCCGGCATGTTATCCACTTCATGTGTGCGCAATGACGTCATTATTTACCACTTTAGAATCTGCATCCTCGGTAGCAGTGGCGATACACGATAGTCATAGCCATTTGGAAGCATGAAAAAAATCATGTCACAACTCACAATGATAAGTGGATGCCAAAAATAATAATGTTGAATCAATAATCTGAATCGGTAGAATAATCGGCCAAATGTTTTTTTTTTAATCCGTGATTGCTTATCGTCAAATTTTATAATCACCCAGCACTAATGTATGTATATATATATATATATATATATATATATATATATATATATATATATATATATATATATATATATATATATATATATCTACACGGCCATGGGCAACGACACACCAGCTTGTCACTTAGGGGGATTAATCCCCGGTTGTCCTCGGTAGAGCCGGACCTGGGGCCACCGCTCACAATTAACGTTGTGGTTGTTTTAGAACCACGAACGCCACCCAGTTAACCACGAGTTTCAGTGTCCACTGTTTAATTATGCCCTTTAACTGGAGGCCACGTGGTTACCTGAGTGGGGAGCGCGCCCTTGGCAAAGCACCAATCTTATCTTGATTAGATTTTAATTAGGGCGGACGAGCGTTTTAACTGCTGGTGCGTGCCGACTATTTTTGGTGAAATCTGTGGTAATTACCTCCCTGTCTATCTAGGCTCGGACAATGCTATACCAATGGGAGGAAAGGAGAAACACGGACAGGTTGGAAGTCAACAAATAATTTATTAATAATAAAATAAATGACTAAAAAGAACTTTTTATTTCTTGAGGTAAATAAATGAATAAATTCCAAAGCAATCGAAATGAATAATTAATCAGCAGAATCAATCAAAATGACAGGAAAGAGACAGAGAGCAGATGCTTATCGGGGGTTGACTTACTTACAACTAAACACAGACAAGGGTACCCAATAGATCTTTTGGGGGGGGGGGGGGAGAAGAGTCATCTCGCTCAGCAGAGAGAAGTCGTCCGTGAAGTGAAAACATCCTGAAATGTGTGTGTGCGTCTTGTCCGTTGCCAGCACCCAGCCTTCCCGTCACCCACTCGCGAACAGCCTTGAACGCCAGTCGACGTCTGGGAGGTGGGAGGGCACCGAGATTGTCTGTTGCGAGTTTAGACCTTGGTGCTGTGACAGGGGCAGCTCCTCACACTTCACAAAACTGGTGATGTCCAGTGACCCACACAATCCGTTGGTGACTGACCCACGCCTCACTCTTTTTGACCGACCCGTGCTTCACTCGTTGTCGGCGCTCCTTACACCCACACACACACCACATGCTCACTTGCTCAAGCACTGGAAAGGATGAATTGTCTTGTTGGCGCTGGTCAGACACCCACACGCTCACTCGCTCGCTTCCTCGCTTGCGCTCTCGCACTTTGGCTCGCTTGCCTGCTTCTTGCTCGCTTCTTCCCTCACGCGCTTCCTCTCTGGCTTGCTTGCCTGCTTCTTGCTCGCTTCTCTTCTCGCATGCTTCCTCTCTCGCTTTCTTTCTTTTTTGAACGGACCTCTCCAATTATTTTTATATATGCAGCCCGTCTCGGCGGGTGCAGAGTCCCCCCAAGTTTACCCCGCCCCACTTGCGCACCGTTACCATGACAACCCGTGCGTTCGAAAAAGGGCGGGCCTCGGCATTCGTGAAAGAAATGCGTGTAAACGTTGCTGAAGAAAAAAAGAGGCGGGCATCAGCCCTCACGAAATAAATATGTGCATAAATATGTCTATCGTAAAGAAAAAAGCTTCCCATAAGAGAGGGGATCTATTCTTTACCCTTCTTAACGCATCACATTTATAATCCCATTAGACATGGATTGGGCTAATCTGAACATGCATTTAAGGAAATAACTGTCTGAGGACCTGGATGTGTGGATGCATTCATCAGACCAGATTCTGAAATCCATAACAACACATATACAGGGGGCTGCAAAAGTAGGTATACAGTAATGAAAAACAAAGCGTGCACACAAAACGTATTTTATTGATTATACAAGCATATCAATAATAACATACCACACCAATTTTAATGAATTAAATGAATTCTCAAATTAAATGAATCCTAGCACCACTATTATAATACTGGTAATACTGGTATAATCCTTACTGTATACCTACTTTTGCAGCCCCATATATATATATATATATATATATATATATATATATATATATATATATATATATATATATATATATATATATTGTTACGGTTCTCAGAACCGTATGCATACAACATACAGTTGTCCCGAGTCAGTTATTTCATTAATATACATGTAGTTAGGTCCCTACCTTTTGTCTCGTGGGAAGAATTGGGAGTGTGTTGCGATGGGCTATAGTTAGGATTAATAAATCATTTTCCCCCTTTTATTCTATTTCCCCTTTTATTTGATCCATGGTACCTTCATCTCGTCTCCTGAGCCCAAATCCCGACGGGCACTTTGGGATGGACAAGTGCTTCCACGGTCTACCCGCTGTCTACAGAGACTCGTTTTCTGAGGCAGAATCCTGAGGTTCATTATAGTAGTTGCGCCACCATTCACCTTCCCAAACCCAGACACGGCGGTGTGGGTGGTCTTTACCAGTGTCTGGCCGAAATCCCGCCCAGAAAGGCGGACCACATGAATGCCCGGTCCAATCGGTATGGACAATGACGTCGGCTTCGCCATAGCTCCACCCTGAACTCCGTGATTCCTAAAGTACGGGACAATCCTCAGAGTGGAGTTGGATGCTAGGGAAAGTTGTCATTAGATTTGAAAGGTCGCGGTTGGTTTTTGAAAGGGGGAAGTCAGAGTTGGTGGATGCGAAGGACCTCGACCAAGCCTCTAATCTGGTCCTGCCTACTGCTCATCTCTCGCCTCTTTGGACTCCGCCAGACACGATTACCACACGTGCGGTTGTGGACCGAACTGCACAGCTTTTGTTGGGTGCCGCACCACGGAGCATCCCTTTTCCCCAGAACGCTCAGGTACCCTAAACTGTGAGCTCAAACTCCCTCCCACCCTGGCTGCAGAAGACCTTTTTCTTTTCATTGGGTTTATTTTGTCCGAATGTGTGTCTGAGTGTGTGGCGCCTGCCCGTTAGATAAGCCTGTGTAAGATCTTTATTGTTGTGATTGTTGCTTTTATTATTCTCGCGTCAAGTCTGCACTGTGTCTGCTTTTATAAGTTGCTTGCATAATTGTCGCAACACACCTCTCTCATCTTCCCCTGTGTAACACACCCAATAAACCTTTTTCCTGTGCCACATGCTTTTCCCCACCTTATTGTAAATAAATACTCGTTTTTGTCTTTTCCTCCATTGGTCCAGCATGGTTCGAATCTGAGTTTAGCCGGCTCTTTATTCCCGATAATCCATTCATTCTAGCCGGTGCGTCCTGGGCAGTGCCGCTTGACTGCATCCGATCCGGAAAGGTAGTCGATAGAGTGATCCGGTTCGGGCAAGGCGTACCGAGGGTGTGGTTCGCCGGTAGTCAAAACCGCGTGGTTAATTAGGTAACTTGTTTTTAGAAAGGAGGACCCGATGCCACATGGTTGAGGTATTGGCGTCCACGGTCGGTTAACCGACCTGCCGTGTCACGGAATTATCCGTGAGCGATGGCCTACAATTCTGGGGAGTCTGATGAGAATCGACGTAGTTTTCCCCACCTAGTGGTCGTTCTCTGCCAGATCCCAGCCCACAATAATATATATATATATATATATATATATATATATATATATATATATATATATATATATATATATATATATATATATATATATATATACATACATATGTTATTGTTGTTCGTCTTTTGGCTGCTCCCGTTAGGGGTTGCCACAGCGGATCATCCGTTATGATTCGCATACTGATTTGGCATAGGTTTTATGCCAGATGCCCTTCCTGACGCAACCCTGGTCGCCTCTTACGACACAGGGATAAGGATTGGGTTTCGGCATGATTCTGGGCTGCCCTACACCCTCTCATAACGCGGCCCAGCGCAGAGCTCCCGTCCTCAAGCGATCCTCCAACCCAAGCCTCCGAGTAGCCGAATTTCAGGCGCACGCCACTACACCCGGTGTGTGTGTGTGTGTGTGTGTGTGTGTGTGTGTGTGTGTGTGTGTGTGTGTGTGTGTGTGTGTGTGTGTGTGTGTGTGTGTATATATATATATATATATATATATATATATATATATATATATATATATATATATATTTAGATATATATATATATATATATATATATATATATATATATATATATATATATATATATATATATATATATATATATAGATATATATATATATATATATATATATATATATATATATACATATATATGTGTATATATATACATATATACATACACACACACACACACACACAGTTCCAATAGAAAGTCGACACCCCCTTTCAAAATTTTTCACCTTTTGTTGCCTTGTAGCCTGTAATTAAGTTACATTAAATCAGACTTTTCCATGTCTATTGAAACATTGTAACCCCATAACTTCCAAGTGGAACACAATTTCTACAAATTTCAGAAAATTAATTAAAAATACAAAGTAGATTATCTTGGTTGGATAAGTGTCCACCCCCTTATAACAGAAATTGTAAATTAGCTCACATGTAAATGAAAAAAACAAAGACCCTCTCACAACTCACCTGTGAATGGAGGGAATAACCAAGTAGCTCTCATGTAATCAATTTTTTTCATTTATATGTTGACTGCTTTTGATGTTTACACGTGGTATATGCTTGGGAGCCTCGCTGGTATGCATTTCTGTCTGCGCTGTCGCTGTTAATTCGCCAACAAGTGATGAAACCGGTCCAGCAGCTGAGAGGGTGTGGAGCATTGAGATTCTCATGTGTGTACTATTTGTGAATGTCGTTCCAGCTCTGGAGGAACTCTAGGAAGGGTTTGAAACTGCAAAGGGCTTTCCTTGGGTAGCCTTTCATGGTTGCTTATGCAGTTCTTTGGCTGGAAGAGCATGGGAGGAGTCATTGTATTTATATAATCCTAGCCACCTGGGTTTACTGGATTAGGTCAGAGTTAATTGGTTATTCTCTCCATTCACAGGTGACAAATGTGGGTAGGTCATCGTATTTCATATATATATGTGTGTGTGTGTGTGTGTGTTTGTGTGTGTGTGTGTGTGTGTGTGTGTGTGTGTGTGTGTGTGTGTGTGTGTGTGTGTGTGTGTGTGTGTGTGTGTTTGTGTGTGTGTGTGTGTTTTTTTTTGTACTGTATATACGCATTGGCTACATTATATTAATATTATTACTATTATTAAGATATAACTATAAGTGGAAAACAGCTGTTTTAAGTATGAGACTGAGAAATGAGAGCCACAGTAAGAAATTACTTTTTGTGGTAAACTGCACAACATCTGCTGCTTAGCTGCTTGCCTTGTGTTGTTGCCACGCAGTAATCCTTTCTTGTGGCATCTCCTTATGTCCACCATTTCAACTGTAAACGAAGGCTTGTGGACATTGTGGCTTCCTGTGTTTGATTGAATCCAAAATTAGGTGGCACAGCATTGATGCATGGAATAATATTCAGTATTCTGTTTTTACTCCTCCGTCCTTGGAAGAATGAAAAATCACAAGATGGAATCCAAAAAAGTTATTGAGGTTAAATGTTCAATGAGGAATGTCGATAGGGCATTGATTAAACTTACATTTCAAAACATTCTCTTCTTAATCTCAAATACATGCACTCTGAAGGCCAGAACTTCTGAAAGCATTTGTAAACATTTACTGTTGTCTGGGATTTACTCAAAGGCAAACTTTTATTTCACAATTAGCCAAATTAACGTAATGGGTTGTTCTTTGCAGGAGGAAATTGCTGAATGTGGGTTTTCAAGTAAGATGTATTTTCAAATATTTATAATCTGAAATTCTGCCTTTCCTGTGGATGAATATATTGATGCTTTGAAGGGAAGGGTGTTTGTCTTTTGTTTAGCTCTTTTGTTTAACTCTTTTGTATGATGTCAATCAGACCAAAATATTTCATGAAAAAACAAGTTATAAGCAACAAGCATATGCTCAACCTTTCATATACAAAGTCAAGACTAATAGAGAAACCAAACGACAATGGATGAGGGGGGTTTGACAAACACAGACCAGCAGAAGGGAACAGGCTGATATACGACCAACAAACAAACCTTACCTTCAAGAAAAGGTTGCGATGACAGTAGCTTAGTAGGAATAAAACACAAATCATCAATAGAAATGGGAGATGGCATGAGAAAGTAGTGAGCTGCAACCTTGAAGTAGTGGAGGGAGGAAGGTAGGGAGATGATAGCACAGTTTGAAAACAGAGGGAGAGAGTAAAGAATGTGAGCTATAAGCCTTCAATCTAAAAGTGAATCCACGTTTGATGTTAATATTAATCAAAGGGTTAAAAATGTGACTAACTCATTTTAATGTTTGATGTGTTTTCAGGGTTAAATAATTGAAGAATTTAGAAAATAGAAAGTTTCAGTAATGCAAACTTGACTTTGTATACATCAGACCAAAGATGAAGCCTGGTGTTGGCTTAATGGTTAAGGTGACTCTCTTAAGATCTTTGAGTCTTGGGTTTGAGCCCCTGTCATGCCATTAGATAACACCAGGTGGGTTTGACTCAGTCTGTCTTCCTTCTGAGGTCGGCATAATGAGTATCAGTGGCCTGGGAATAGAGGGCACTGCATCAGCGGCACAGCCGTGCCCCCAGAAAATGATGCAGCCAGCAGCCATAGGCTGCACCTAATAGCTGTTCCCCAAATGTGGAACCTACTTCAACATTCTCTTCAATCTCAATATTTTCTTGAAGTCTTCAAGACAGCTGTTCACCACCATCTCAGATCATTCCCCATCCAAATCCACCAACTTCACATCGTTTCCCTCGTATGATTGAGACTGAATGTGATTTCGACAGTTTGAAATTCAAATGACACCACATTGTAACCTTGTATAGCTTGTCCAATATGTCTTGTGTTTCCTTCCTGGCATTAGTGAGGATTGTTGTATCATCCATGAATGCTCTCAATGAAGGTATATGAACACCATTTTCGAGTTGTGCTGTCACAGGTATGAGAGCATGGTATGAGGATGACGATGATTGTGTGACTGCCTGGTTTATAGTTACATACGTACAATATTTCTATCTCATATGTGCAATGCAGGCCTTATAGGCGCCGCCGAGATGTGGCAAGTGGCATCTTGGACGATGGGACTTACTTTCCTGCAAATCAATCTCAGCCATTTGAAGAACCCATTCCATCACAACACAAGCATACTCTTTTCCACATTTCCAGTATGGTGGTACATGGCAGTAATCAGATTGTTTTGGAGGATCTGCGCCACTTCACTGCCTACCGTGTTCAAGTGCATGCCTGCAACCATGCTTCACATCATTCTGGCTGCAGTGCCCCTGCCTACGTTACAGCACGTACCTTGCTAAGCCGTGAGTCTTTCTGGATCATACCTCAATTCTGCATCATGGTTAAAATAAAATAAAAATCCTTATCAGTACTGTACAGAAATATATTATGCATTAAATGCAATGCATTATTTAACAAACAGTAAAAGGGTCAATTCATTCAATGAGAAATTACAATCCACACATACTGATCTTTTCCATTGTAAAGACTTTTTTTATACAGCATTGATGCCTTGTTTATCAAGTATTTTGTCCCCGGTTTTCACAGCGGAAAAGGACGACATTCTGGGACATGTAAAATCAAACCGAGTTGAGAAGAACACTATGAAGTTGATGTGGCAAGAGCCCTCGAATCCCAATGGACTTGTGATCCTGTATGAAGTAATGTACCGACATAATGATGAGGTGTGTTGCCTGGGCTGGAGCTGTAAATTTCACCATAAATGATACTGTTTGCCATTACAGTACTTACAATATTCATGGATGCGTCTCCCACCTATTGTTAAATATTACTCATCTCTGCTGTAATGCGTTGAGGATGGAGCAACATTTATGCTGTGTTTGTGATTCTTTTTTCCTAATATGGAGGTCAATGGATGATCTTGACTCTTCCCTGCCCTCAGCCAAATGAGAAACTGCAGTGCGTGTCTCGATTACACTACTTTGAGGATGACAAAGGGACATATTTGAGACATCTCCTCCCTGGACGTTACACAGCACGACTGAGAGCCACTTCCTTGGCCAGAAATGGCTCATGGACAAAGCCACTGTATTTCACTGTGCCTAATCAGCGTAAGGCATGTCCCCTGCCCAATCTGTAAAAGCCCATTTGTCTTGTGATGTTTTGGTGCAATGCAAACCCTAATTTTGATTTCGTGGTTTGGGCCATTGGTTCTGAAATAACTTTATTATCAACCACAGATTTGGAACGAGAACAGCACTTGGTAGAGTGCATATCTCCACCAGGCTGAACAGTTTTACATTTTATATCCCACTGATAGGCCGGATCTGGATCCGGACCATAACCAAAATCGAATGGGCTAGTTATTGTCACGTAACCAACTCATCCACCTCGTCTTGTCATAGCTTGTCCATAACTTCTTGAAATATCGTTTTTGGCCCCATCTCTCAATGGTGAAGAATCACTTAAATAATTATAGTATCTATAATTGGATCTTCACCAAAATCGAATTGATTTTTCCTTGTAACATACTCAAGCGTGCCACCAAATTTCGTCCGTATCTGTCCACAACGTTTTTGTGGATTTGTGGGTTTGTTTGTTTGTCGCATTACTCCTCCTACATATCTGGGCCATTTGCATCCAGACTTGCTGCAGAGGATCAGCACGACCACATTTAATGTATAGGTGTGTTTTTATCTTTTCCGTTGGTCTTGAGGAGGTGAGAGGTGGGGGGAGGATGCAAATTTTCTATGTAAATGTGTATTGTGTAGCACCGCCTCCGGGTGGGGGAGGGTATTACAAGTCCCCACTATTTACAGTGCAGTATTCCTTTCCCCACGTTTTCCAGTGCAGTGAGGTATTTTGAATTATATGCAGTAGGTATGTTTTTGCTTCATGCACGTAACCTGGGTTATTGTTTTTGTTTCTTTTGCATGTACAGAGATGTCACTTTTCTATACACCACCCAAATAATGGTTTGCTTCAGAAGAACGTGTTGCATACTTGGAACAAGATTGCCTGTAGGGCAGGTGCTCTGCCAGTCAGTATAATTTACAGTTGTAGTCACATCCTTATAAACCAAACCTCATCCACATTCGTTTTGATTTCTTCAAAAATGGACACTAATTTTGTGAATATTATTAACTTGCTGCACTTTTTACATTTCTTGCAAATAACGAGAGCAATTGTATTGCAATTATGCAATCAGCAACCTCTGCAATTCCACTATTTTATAATCTGCCACAATTGGCAAATCAGTGGAGTCACAGGGTAGGATTGCTGGGAACAGCAGTCATGCAGTGAGTACCGCATGTTCGGGGTTAAGTAAGGAGGTTATGATTATACATTAGATCGTGCTATATGGAATCTGGGAATTTATCTTCATGTATTCCCACCATTCATCCCAGTGCTGCATTGGGTGTTCTCATGTGCACTGGTCCTATGGGATATATTGGCTGCTCAAGTATGTTTATGGACATCAGAAAGGTTAGTAGTCTCGCATTGAAGGGAATGCGAGACTATTGCGGTGTGTGTGTGTGTGTGTGTGTGTGTGTGTGTGTGTGTGTGTGTGTGTGTGTGTGTGTGTGTGTGTGTGTGTGTGTGTACACGTGTGTTTGTGTCTATATATTTTAGCTTTAAAAATGGCTTTCTCTGCAAGTGCTTGTCCGATCAATGCAAAGCTTTAAACATGGCAGTGACTCCCCATGGAGAATATTTTATTGCTGTCTCTGATGTCATAACATCTTGTGGCAGCCATATTGGATGAAAGGAAAAAAAAATGGACATCATTTTCTCCAAAACTGCTCAATTTAATAAATTTTAACCTTGGCATACGTCATCAACCCTCTCCCCTCACCGCCCCCCCCCCTCTCCAAAGGGTGTTGATGATGATGTCATCGGTGAAGTGTTATTCCAGCCATAATTGGTTGAATTTACATCTTTATCCAAAAAATCTGAAACTCTATACATCTGATCTATGACACGATCTGAGTGAAGAATTAAATTTATAAAATTCATGACCCACGCCAAGAAACTATGTGACATAATAGGGTGCATGGATGATATTGGTATATGGGGCATAATAGCAGTGGCCCATAATGGTGGCATGTTCAGTTAACGATGGTATTTTTGTTCCGAATGAACATGCACTGTATGAGTGCTGTTCTAGTTTGGTTTGCAACATGTAGCTATGCTATTGTAAAATGCAACATTACCTGTATTGGCGTCTCGATCCAGGTTTAAGCCACTCGCATAGTGGCTGGAGGCCTAAACGAAAGAGCACTGGTAGCTCAAAACACTGGGATCAGTGCTGTTATGTTTGGGCCTCCAGCGGTATTTAATCACACTGTTCACGAATAGGCCACCTGCACTTGGCCTAATGATAGCTTAAAATGGACAATACTTTTGAACCATGCCTTTTTAAAAGTTTGATCAAAATAAAATTCAATCGCATCATGTATAAGTTCCCTTTAAATTTCGCTTTCTGGAGTAAATGTGTCATGGTGTTACAATCAGACATGCTGCTTATGATGTGCTTTGTGTTTTTTGTCCATCAGAAAACAACCCATTGAGTTTTGTTCTGCCAGTGATCTTCTTTGTCGTGCTTATACTGATTGGGCCATTTGTGGTCACATTTTACTTCGTGAAGAGGAGGTGCGCAAGTTGGATTTGAGTTTAATTTTGTGATGGCATTTTTGCCTGATACATGTGTTGTTGTTGTTGTTGTTGTTGTTGTTGTTGTTGTTGTTGTTGTTGTTGTATAATGATGTGCATTGAACCGTTTATAAGTTGGCTCTCTTTTGGTTTTCCTTTTAGGAATGATGTGTCTGTTCCCAATGGAGTACTGTATGCTTCGGTGAACCCTGAGTACTTTAGCACAGCAGATGGTAAGTATCTGTTTTTGCTTTACGTTTTAACTCAATGACATACATACAGCATTTTGCAAGTATAAAATTTTATAAACCAGGCTTTGTTGCAGATCAAACTTAAATCCAAGCAAGAGAGAAATTGTTGTTGCTGAGTTAGCTTCTTGCCCAAAGTTATTGGTGTTTCAAAGCATATTAGATGGAGAAAATATTAAACATGACATGTGACATTTGATGATTTTCACATATGTACCAGTCATCAATGTGTGTGAGTTGACAAATGGCTGATGGAATTATTTGTGCGTAGTGTACATTCCAGATGAGTGGGAAGTGGAACGTGAGAATGTGCGTATGAAACGTGAGCTCGGTCAGGGTACATTTGGCATGGTATATGAAGGAATGACACGCAACATCGTCTGGGATGAAGAAGAGACCCGTGTGGCCATTAAGACAGTCAATGAGACAGCAAGTACACGTGAACGATATGAATTCCTCAATGAAGCATCAGTAATGAAGTCTTTCAACTGCCATCATGTGGTGAGCAGCAAGCAATGCATTGTGCTAGTTAATCACAGAGAAGATTGAGATTGAGATTTGACTGTTCCCATGTTTATGTCAGCAATGCTCCATGGAGTGTGTTTTTTTGTTTGTTTGTTTGTTTTTAAGGTGCGCCTGCTCGGAGTGGTGTCTCAAAGTCAACCAATTCTGGTAATCATGGAGCTGATGACACGAGGAGACTTGAAAAGCTATTTGAGGTCCCTGAGGTCCGATACTGAGGTTAGTATTAAAGAGCATTATAGAAAAAAATTTACTTTCTTAAATGCAAGCATATAAGATCCTTCACTTTTCTGACAGGGATACCAGTCTTTGCTGCAATGGCTAATTTATGGGGCAAGAACAAAAAAGGATTCCTGGAAGATCCTGTTGTTATTTTTTTCTGTCACAATCCTTCCTGGGAATTCCTGGAATCCACCGTCTTTCATTTCATTGAAATCTGTTAATCCACACTGAAGTTAACAAAACGATTCCTGAAAGATCCTGCCTTCCTGGTTTCTTTGAAATCCATTAAATTAAGAAACATAAACTCGTGCCACCAGAAGTGGTTTCTGAAATAACACACCGCTTTAATAATGAAATGAATGTTACCAGACGTGGTTTCTGAAATAATACACCACTTTATAAATGAAAAAAATGTTACCAGAAGTGTTTCCTGAAATAATACACCACATTATTAATGAAACAAATGTTACCAGAAGTGTTTTCTGAAATAATACTCCGCTTTAATAATTAAATTAATGTTACCAGATGTGGTTTCTGAAATAATACACCACTTTAATAATGAAAAAGATCGTAACCAGAAGTGGTTTCTGAAATAATACACCACTTTAATAATGAAAAAGATCGTAACCAGAAGTGGTTTCTGAAATAATACACCACTTTAATAATGAGAAAGATCGTTACCAGAAGTGGTTTCTGAAATAATACACCACTTTAATAATGAAAAAGATTGTTACCAGAAGTGGTTTCTGAAATAATACAATGTTTTAGTAATGAAATAGATGTTACCCGAAGTGGTTTCTGAAATAATACACCGCTTTAGTCAGGAAATGAATGCTACCGGAATTGGTGTCTCAAATAATACACCGCTTTAATAATGAAATGAATGTTACCAGAAGTGGTTTGTCAAATAATACACCACTTTATGAATGAAATGAATGTTACTAGAAGTGGTTCTTCAAATAACACACCGCTTTAATAATGAAATGAATGTTACCAGAAGTGGTTTGTCAAATAATACACCACTTTGTTAATGAAATGAATATTACCAGAAGTGGTTTGTCAAATAATACACCACTTTCACAATGAAATGAATATTACCAGAAGTGGTTTCTGAAATAATACACCACTTTCATAATGAAATGAATGTTACCAGAAGTGGTTTCTAGAATAATACACCGTTTTAATGATGAAATGAATGTTATCAAAATTGGTTTCTCAAGTAATTATTATACATTAGATCGTATTATAATCAAATAAGTATTATAATACACCACTTTAGTCAGGAAATGAATGTTTCCGGAATTGGTTTCTGAAATAATACACTGTTTTAGTAAGGAAATGGATGTTACCCGAAGTGTTTTCTGAAATAATACACTGTTTTAATAATGAAATGAATGTTACCAGAAGTGGTTTCTTAAATAATACACCACTTTAGTCAGGAAATGAATGTTACCGGAATTGGTTTCTCAAATAATACACTGTTTTAATAATGAAATGAATGTTACCAGAAGTGGTTCCTCAAATAATGCACCGTTTTAGTAATGAAACAAATGTTACCAGAAGTGGTTTCTCAAATAATACACCACTTTAAAAATGAAATGAATGTTACCAGAAGTGGTTCCTCAAATAATTCACCACTTTCATAATGAAACGAATGTCACCAGAAGTGGTTTCTTGAATAATACACCGTTTTAATGATGAAATGAATGTTATCAGAATTGGTTTCCCAAATAATACACCACTTAAATAATGAAATGAATGTTACCAGAAGTGGTTCCTCAAATAATACACCACTTTAATAATGAAATGAATGTTACCAGAAGTGGTTTCTCAAATAATACACCACTTTAATAATGAAATGAATGTAACCAGAAGTGTTTCTTCAATAATGCACCGCTTTAGTCAGGAAAGGAATGTTACCGGAACTGGTTACTGAAATAATACACCGCTTTAATAATGAAATGAATGTTACCAGAAGTGGTTTGTCAAATAATACACCACTTCATGAATGAAATGAATGTTACCAGAAGTGGTTTGTCAAATAATACTCTGCTTTATTAATGAAATGAATATTACCAAAGTCGTTTCTGCAATAATACACCACTTTAATAATGAAAAAGATCGTTACCAGAAGTGGTTTCTGAAATAATACTCTGTTTTAGTAATGAAATAGATGTTGCCCAAAGTGGTTTCTGAAATAATACACTGCTTTAATAATGAAATGAATGTTACCAGAAGTGGTTTGTCAAATAATACACCACTTTATGAATGAAATGAATATTACCAGAAGTGGTTTCTGAAATAATACATGACTTTTGGCAGGAAATGAATGTTTCCGGAATTGGTTTCTCAAATAATACACCGTTTTAATAATGAAATGAATGTCACCAGAAGTGGTTTCTTAAATAATACACCGCTTTAGTCAGGAAATGAATGTTACCGGAATTAGTGTCTCAAATAATACACCGCTTTAATAATGAAATGAATGTTACCAGAAGTGGTTTGTCAAATAATACACCGCTTTAATAATTAAAAAGATCGTTACCAGAAGTGGTTTCTGAAATAATACACTGTTTTAATAATGAAATGGATGTTACCCAAAGTGGTTTCTGAAATAATGCACTGCTTTAGTTATGAAATGGATGTTAACCGAAGTGGTTTCTTAAATAATACACCGTTTTAATAATGAAATGAATGCTACCAGAAATGGTTTCTTCAATAATACACCGCTTTAATCATGTAATGGATGTTACCAGAAGTGGTTTCTTCAATAATACACCGTTTTAGTAATAAAATGAATGTTACCAGAAGTGGTTCCTCAAATAATACAACGTTTTAGTCATGAAAAAAATGTTACCAGAAGTGGTTTCTTGAATAATACACCGTTTTAATAATGAAATGAATGTTATCAGAATTGGTTTCTCAAATAATACACCACTTTAATAATGAAATGTATCTTACCAGAAGTGGTTCCTCAAATAATACACCACGTTAATAATGAAACCAATGTTACCAGAAGTGGTTTCTTGAATAATACACCGTTTTAATAATGAAATGAATGTTATCAGAATTGGTTTCTCAAATAAACACCACTTTAATCATGAAACAAATGTTACCAGTAGTGGTTTCTTGATTAATACACCGTTTTAATAATGAAATGAATGTTACCAGAAGTGTTTTCTTAAATAATGCACCATCTGGTCAGGAAATTAATGTTATCGGAATTGGTTTCTCAAGTAATACACCGCTTTAATAATGAAACGAATGTTACCAGAAGTGGTTTTTTCAATAATACACCGCTTTCGTCAGGAAATGATTGTTATCAGAAGTGGTTCCTCAAATAATACACCGTTTTAATTATGAAACGAATGTTACCGGAATTGGTGTCTCAAATAACACACCGCTTTAATCATGAAGTGAATGTTACCAGAAGTGTTTTGTCAAATCATACACCACTTTATGAATGAAATGAATGTTACCAGAAGTGGTTTCTGAAATAATACACTGTTTTAGTCATGAAATGGATGTTACCCGAAGTGGTTTCTGAAATAATGCACTGCTTTAGTAATGAAATGGATGTTAACCGAAGTGGTTTCTTAAATAATACACCGCTTTAGTCAGGAAATGAATGTTACCGGAATTGATTTCTCAAATAATACACCGTTTTAATAATGAAATGAATGTTACCAGAAGTGGTTTCTTAAATAATACACCGCTTTAGTTAGGAAATGAATGTTACCGGAATTGGTTTTTCAAATAATACACCGCTTTAATAATGAAATGAATCTTACCAGAAGTGGTTTGTCAAATAATACACCACTTTATGAATGAAATGAATGTTACGAGTGTGCTGTGTCATGTGATTGGGTTTTTCGTATATCATGCCTCGCCCGCTAGGGGTGGCAAGACTGTGCTTCTGGTCGCGCAATAAAGCGGAGTAGATGGTGGCCCGCATGCTTCTTGCGTCCCACCGCACCTAGTACACACTAGTTGGCGACGAGGATGGGATGCATACGGACTTATGCCTGTTTTCGACGGGGACGACTTCGAATTGTTTTCGGAGCAATTGGAATGCTATTTCCACGCGAACGATGTGGTCGACAAGAGCAAGCAGAAGTTGATCTTGCTCGCTTCGCTTTCGCCGGAGCATTATCGGCTGCTGGGTGATTTAGTGGCACCGAACAGGCCCCAGGATGACGGGCTGGCGTTTCGGGACATTGTGAAGAAAATGAAAGCACACATGGCGGTTGAGCAGACTCGCGGGGATGTTCGAGCCACCACCGGCCACGCGGGGTCGCGAGCACCCCGGGACACGCGCACGACCTTCGATGCGGGTCGGACGTCGCCGCGCGGCCACGCGTGCGGCGGGGTGACCCCGCGGACATGCTTGGGATGTGGAGGTCGACACCTGCGCCGTGCATGCCCGTATAAAAGCAACGTGTGTTTGAATTGTCACAAGGTGGGTCATTTGGCGCGTGTGTGCCGTGGGGCGTCGGCCACCGTTAAAGTCGTGGACGGCGATGTGCGACGCGACTCGGGGCGGAACCAGCGGCCATTGTTGAGCCTGTGTTCAGTTGGCGCGACGACGGCGCGCCCGATGACGGTGGAAGTCGAAGTGAACGAAACGCCGATCACGTTCCAGGTCGATACGGGAGCAGCGGTGTCGCTCATCGGTGAACAGACCGCGCGTAGACTCAACGGCTTGAAGCTTATCAGGTCAAACCTCGTGCTGTTCACGTACACCCGTGAGAAGATAATGCCAGTCGGGATGGCAGACGTGTCTGTGCGGTACCAAGGCCAGGTCGCCACGCTTCGGGTGTACGTCGTACGGGGGAGGGGGCCGTCTCTTCTCGGCCGGGATTGGATGACCCGCATCAGGCTAGACTGGTCCGCAGTTCACCTTGTGCAACCCGTGCCGAGCCAGTGGGAGGATCAGTTGGAGGAGATTCTTCAAAGACATCAAGGGTTGTTTAGAGACGACCTTGGAAAACTCAAGGGCATGGAGGCGAAACTCTTCTTGAAGGAGGGGGTGGTGCCTCGGTTTTGTAAACCGCGTCCGGTGCCGTATGCCCTGCGGGACAAGGTCAAGGGTGAACTGGATAGGCTAGAGGCCTGTGGAGTGATCGAACGGGTGTCATGCTCGGATTGGGCCACCCCGGTTGTCACGGTGCTGAAACGGAATGGGGACGTCCGATTGTGCGGGGACTTCAAATCCACAGTTAACCCGGGGCTCAGCGTGGAGCAATATCCATTGCCGTCAATCGATGAAATATATGCGCGATTGGCGGGGAGTCAATACTTCACGAAGCTAGACCTGCGTGATGCATATTTTCACCTGCCGATGGATCCCGGGAGTAGCGAGCTTTTAACAATCAACACGTGTCAAGGACTCTATCGATATACCGACTCTGTTTTGGGATTGCTTCGGCTCCAGCTTTGTGGCAGAAAGCTATGGATCAGGTTTGCATTGGCCTGCCCGCTCAGACCTACCTGGACGATGTGCTCATTGCGGGGAAAACGGCGGACGAGCATCTGGCGAACATTGCCCGAGTGCTGACGAAGCTAGAAGCGTGCGGCCTGCGCTTAAACAGGGACAAGTGCGCGTTCTTCAAGCAGCGCTTGGAATACCTCGGGCACATCATCACGCCGGAGGGGCTGTTGAAAGGTCCTCGGAAGGTGGAGGCGATTCAGCGCATGCCACCGCCTCGCGACAAGACGCAGCTGCGCTCGTTCATTGGCATGGCCCAGTATTACCAAAGGTTCATGCGCGGGCTCAGCTCACAACTTGCGCCGTTGACGCGGTTGCTCAAGAAGGACGAGCGCTGGGTTTGGGGGCCTGCACACCAGGCGTCGTTCGACCGCGTCAAGCGGCTGCTCACAGAGGATACGGTCCTCGTGCACTACGAGCCTGCGCGTCCGCTCCTATTGGCATGCGACAGCTCTGCATATGGCATCGGGGCAGTGCTCTCCCACAGGATGGACGATGGTTCCGAGCGGCCTGTTTGTTTTGCATCCCGGACCCTGTCCACAGCAGAGCGCGGATATGCCCAGATTGAGCGGGAGGCTCTCAGCCTCGTCTGGGGTGTGCGGAGGTTTCATCAATATCTGCTGGGGCGGCATTTCACTTTACAGACGGATCACAAACCGCTTCAATTCATCCTGAGACCCGAATGCGGGGTGCCGGTGGTAGCAGCTGCGCGAATACAGCGGTGGTGTCTGTTTCTGGGTACTTACGATTATGATATTCAGTTCCGAAGCACCGAGAAGCATGCTAACTGCGACGGGCTCTCACGCTTGCCGTGTGCGGAGGGTCCAGCTGCATCTGAGTTGGGCGACCGGGTCGATGTGTTCGCGCTGGACCAGGTCCAAAGCGGGCTGGTCACGGCCAGGCAGGTTGCCGTGGAGTCGGCTCGTGATCCGGTGCTTGCCCGTGTCGTCCAGGCGATTTCTACAGGGAATTGGAGCGATCTGCCTTCGACACCGGCATTTCAACCTTTCACGTCACGCGCAGCGGAGCTGTCGTTGGTCCAACGGTGCATAATGTGGGGAATGAGGACCGTGATTCCACCGAGGTTCAGGCAGCGGTGTTTGGAAGAACTACATGTCAGTCACCTGGGCATCGTGAAGACCAAGTGTCTTGCTCGTAGCCTTTTGTGGTGGCCGGGGTTGGACAAAGACATTGAGCAGTTGGTTAAGCGTTGCGCCACGTGCCGGACAGATGCTGATAACCCGCGTCGAGCTTCGGGTCTCTGGCCTGTGCCAGACCGAGCTTGGCAGAGGGTCCATGTAGATTTTGCAGGACCGGTTAATGGCAAGATGTTTTTGATTGTGATTGATGCATTCTCTAAATGGCCGGAGGTTGTAGTAATGTGGCATACTTCAGCAAACATTACAGTAGAGAAGCTGCGGACGATCTTTGCTAATAAAGGGTTGCCGGAGATCCTGGTCTCTGATAATGGTCCGCAGTTCATCGCGGGTGTATTTGATGAGTTTATGCGCTAGAATGGTATTCGACATCTAAGGTCCGCACCGTATCATCCTGAGACGAATGGCCAAGCTGAGTCGTTTGTCAAAATGTTGAAGCGGGCTTTGTGCAGGGGGGGGGGGGGTGTTGCACCTGTGCAGGCGGTAGTCGATGTCTTTTTGCTCCATTACAGGAACGCAGTTCATCCTGTCACGGGTGATTCGCCTGCCATTCGTCTCTATGGACGGGCTTTGCGGTCCAGGCTGGATTTGCTGCGACCTGGAGGGTCGGGGAGTGGGGCAATGTCGCGTCCGACGCGGCTGCGCAGCTTCGAGGTGGGGCAGCGGGTGATGGTACGCGATTATTTCCACGGTTCCAATTGGGTGCCGGCAGTGGTCTCTGTGGTGCTAGGGCCGGCGAATTGCATGGTGCGGACTGATGGTGGGGATGTGTGGAAGCGGCACGTGGACCAGATGCATGATCGCTGTTCAGCGTCACCCCCCCCCACACCTCCCCGAGCCGAACGTTGCGGGGCCCCCACCGGTAGTCTCGCCGGCACCTGACGTTGTATCGCCGGGACTGGCTGGGCCGGCGCCGAAGGGGTCTTCGCCTGATGCCGTCCTACCTGGGGACGTCGAGCAGGCTGGGCAGTCGGGGGTAGCTGGTGTTGCGGAAAGTGCGAGTCCGGCGAGGGTGTCACCTCGACTGAGCCGGGAGGCATCTGAGCCTGGACTGTCTGGTGGCGCTGCCCGTCCGAGGCGGGTCAGGGTGCGGCCGCGGTACTTGGAGGATTATGAGTGTTGATGGGTTTCCGATGGTCATGTTGTGATTATCCGTTCGTTATGTGACGGGTCATTTTACGGGGGGAGGAGTGTGCTGTGTCACGTGATTGGGTTTTTCGTATATCATGCCTCGCCCGCTAGGGGTGGCAAGACTGTGCTTCTGGTCGCGCAATAAAGCGGAGTAGATGGTGGCTCGCGTGGTTCTTGCGTCCCACCGCACCTAGTACACACTAAAGTACACACACCTAGTACACTTCGGGTAACATCTGAAAAGTGGTTCTTCAAATAACACACCGCTTTAATAATGAAATGAATGTTACCAGAAGTGGTAGTTGTTTCCAGAATGTGGTAGAATGTTACCAGAAGAAAAGCCTGGTGTTGGCGCAGTGGTAAGGGCAGTGGCTTGGGACCCAAGAGGTCCTGAGTTCAAGCCCCGTTGGGACACTGAATTAATATATGTATGTATATGTATATATATATAATGTGTATATATATATATATATATATATATATATATATATATATATATATATATATATATATATAAAATGTGTGTATATATATATATATATATATATATATATATATATATATATATATATATATATATATATATAACCAAGTCGAAAACACCAGGGGGTTGACTCAGCCTGCCATCCTTCCGAGGTCGGCGAAATGAGCACCAGTTGTATGCCCCGGTTAGAATAGGTGTACCATATCCCTGTGTGTCGTAAGAGGCGACCAGGGTTGCGTCAGGAAGGGCATCCGGCGTAAAAACCTATGCCAAATCATGATGCGGACAACAAAACGAATTTCCATACCGGATCGGTCGATAGAGCGAAATGGAGACGGTTGGTCCGCTGTGGCGACCCCTAATGGGAGCAAGCCGAAAGAGGAAGAAGAAGAAGAGAATGTTACCAGAAGTGGTTTATCAAATAATACACCACTTTGTTAATGAAATGAATATTACCAGAAGTGGTTTCTGAAATAATACACTGTTTTAGTAATGAAATGGATGTTACCTGAAGTGGTTTCTGAAATAATACACTATTTTAGTCATGAAATGGATGTTAACCGAAGTGGTTTCTGAAATAATGCACCACTTTTGTCAGTAAATGAATGTTTCCAGAATTGGTTTCTCAAATAATACATCATTTTAATAATGAAATGAATGTACCAGAAGTTGTTTCTTAAATAATACACCGCTTTAGTCAGGAAATGAATGTTACCGGAATTTGTTTCTCAAATAATACACCGTTTTAATAATGAAATGAATGTTACCAGAAGTGCTTTCTTAAATAATACACCGCTTTAGTCAGGAAATGAATGTTGTTGGAATTGGTTTCTCAAATAATACACCGCTTTAATAATTAAAAAGATCGTCACCAGAAGTGGTTTCTGAAATAATACACTGTTTTAGTAATGAAATGGATGTTACCCGAAGTGGTTTCTGAAATAATTAACTGCTTTAGTTATGAAATGGATGTTAACCGAAGTGGTTTCTTAAATAATACACCGTTCTAATAATGAAATTAATGTTACCAGAAGTGGTTTCTTAAATAATGCACCGCTTTAGTCAGGAAATGAATGTTACCAGAATTGGTTTCTCAAATAATACACCGCTTTAATAATGAAATGAACGTTACCAGAAGTGGTTTGGCAAATAATACTCCACTTTATTAATGAAATGAAAATTAACAAAGTCGTTTCTGAAATAATACACCACTTTAACAATGTAAAAGATCGTTACCAGAAGTGGTTTCTGAAATAATACACTGTTTTAGTCATGAAATGGATGTTAACCGAAGTGGTTTCTGAAATAATACACCACTTTTCTCAGAAAATGAATGTTTCCGGAATTGGTTTCTCAAATAATACACCGTTTTAATAATGAAATGAATGTTACCAGACGTGTTTCCTGAAAAAATACACCACATTATTAATGAAACAAATGTTACCAGAAGTGTTTTCTGAAATATTACACCGCTTTAATATTGAAATTAATGTTACCAGAAGTGGTTTCTTAAAGAATACACCGCTTTAGTCAGGAATGGAATGTTACCGGAATTGGTTTCTGAAATAATACACCGCTTTAGTCAGGAAATGAATGTTACCGGAATTGGTTTCTCGAATAACACACCGCTTTAATAATGAAATGAATGTTACCAGAAGTGGTTTGTCAAATGATACACCACTTTATGAATGAAATGAATGTTACCAGAAGTGGTTTGTCAAATAATACTCCACTTTATTAATGAAATGAATATTACCAAAGTCGTTTCTGAAATAATACACCACTTTAATAATGAAAAAGATCGTTACCAGAAGTGGTTTCTGAAATAATACTCTGTTTTAGTAATGAAATAGATGTTACCCAAAGTGGTTTCTGAAATAATACACCGCTTAAGTCAGGAAATGAATGTTACGGGAATTGGTGTCTCAAATAATACTCCGCTTTAATAATGAAATGAATCTTACCAGAAGTGGTTTGTCAAATAATACACCACTTTATGAATGAAATGAATGTTACGAGAAGTGGTTCTTCAAATAACACACCGCTTTAATAATGAAATGAATGTTACCAGAAGTGGTTTATCAAATAATACACCACTTTGTTAATGAAATGAATATTACCAGAAGTGGATTCTGAAATAATACACTGTTTTCGTAATGAAATGGATGTTACCCGAAGTGGTTTCTGAAATAATACACTATTTTAGTCATGAAATGGATGTTAACCGAAGTGGTTTCTGAAATAATACACCACTTTTGTCAGTAAATGAATGTTTCCAGAATTGGTTTCTCAAATAATACACCGTTTTAATGATGAAATGAATGTTACCAGAAGTTGTTTCTTAAATAATACACCGCTTTAGTCAGGAAATGAATGTTACCAGAAGTGCTTTCTTAAATAATACACCGCTTTAGTCAGGAAATGAATGTTTTTGGAATTGGTTTCTCAAATAATACACCGCTTTAATAATTAAAAAGATCGTTACCAGAAGTGGTTTCTGAAATAATACACTGTTTTAGTAATGAAATGGATGTTACCCAAAGTGGTTTCTGAAATAATGCACTGCTTTAGTTATGAAATGGATGTTAACCGAAGTGGTTTCTTAAATAATACACCGTTCTAATAATTAAATTAATGTTACCAGAAGTGGTTTCTTAAATAATGCACCGCTTTAGTCAGCAAATGAATGTTACCAGAATTGGTTTCTCAAATAATACACTGTTTTAATAATGAAATGAATGCTACCAGAAGTGGTTTCTTAAATAATACACCGCTTTAGTCAGGAAATGAATGTTATCGGAATTGGTTTCTCAAATAATACACCTCTTTAATCATGAAATGAATGTAACCAGAAGTGGTTCCTCAAATATTACACCACTTTAATAATGAAATGAATCTTACCAGAAGTGGTTTCTTCAATAATACACCGTTTTAGTAATAAAATGAATGTTACCAGAAGTGGTTCCTCAAATAATACACCGTTTTCGTCATGAAACAAATGTTACCAGAAGTGGTTTCTTGATTAATACACCGTGTTAAGAATGAAATGAATGTTACCAGAAGTGTTTTCTTAAATAATGCACCATTTAGTCAGGAAATTAATGTTACCGGAATTGATTTAACAAATAATACACCGTTTTAATAATGAAATGAATGTTACCAGAACTGGTTTCTTAAATAATACACCACGTTAATCATGGAATGAATGTTACCAGAAGTGGTTTCTTAAATAATACACTGTTTCAGTAATAAAATGAATGTTACCAGAAGTGGTTCCTCAAATAATACACCGTTTTAATAATGAAATGAATGTTATCAGAATTGGTTTCTCAAATAATACACCACTTTAATCATGAAATGAATGTTACCAGAAGTGGTTCCTCAAATAATACACCACTTTAATCATGAAACAAATGTTATCAGTAGTGGTTTCTTGATTAATACACCGTTTTAAGAATGAAATGAATGTTACCAGAAGTGTTTTCTTAAATAATGCACCATTTAGTCAGGAAATTCATGTTATAGGAATTGGTTTCTCAAATAATATACCGCTTTATTAATAAAATGAATGTTACCATAAGTGGTTTCTTAAATAATACACCGCTTTCGTCAGGAAATGATTGCTACCTGAAGTGGTTCCTCAAATAATACACCGTTTTAATTATGAAACGAATGTTACCGGAATTGGTGTCTCAAATAACACACCGCTTTAATAATGAAATGAATGTTACCAGAAGTGCTTTGTCAAATCATACACCACTTTGTGAATGAAATGAATGTTACTAGAATTGGTTCTTCAAATAACACACTGCTTTAATAATGAAATGAATGTTATCAGAAGTGGTTTGTCAAATAATACACCACTTTGTTAATGAAATGAATATGACCAGAAGTGGTTTCTGAAATAATACACCACTTTAATAATGAAAAAGATCGTTACCAGAAGTGGTTTCTGAAATAATACACTGCTTTAGTCATGAAATGGATGTAACCCGAAGTGGTTTCTTAAATAATACACCGCTTTAGTCAGGAAATAAATGTTTTCGTAATTGGTTTCTCAAAGAATACACCGTTTTAATAATGAAATGAATGTTACCAGAAGTGCTTTCTTAAATAATACACTGCTTTAGTAATGAAATGAATGTTACCGGAATTGGTTACTCAAATAATACACCGTTTTAAAAATGAAATGGATGTTACCCGAAGTGTTTTCTGAAATAATACACTGTTTTAATAATGAAATGAATGTTACCGGAAGTGGTTTCTTAAATAATACACCGCTTTAGTCAGGAAATGAATGTTACCAGAATTGGTTTCTCAAATAATACACCGCTTTAATAATGAAATGAATGTTACCAGGAGTGGTTTCTTAAATAATGCACCGCTTTAGTCAGGAAATGAATGTTCCCAGAAATGGTTTCTCAAATAATACAGTTTCAATAATGAAATGAATGCTACCAGAAGTGCTTACTTAAATAATACACTGCTTTCGTCAGGAAATGAATGTTATCGGAATTGGTTTCTCAAATAATACACCGCTTTAATAATGAAATGAATGTTACCAGAAGTGGTTCCTCAAATAATACACCATTTTAGTGATGAAACAAATGTTACCAGAAGTGGTTTCTTGAATAATACACCGTTTTAATAATGAAATGAATGTTATCAGAATTGGTTTCTCAAATAATACACCACTTTAATAATGAAATGAATTTTACCAGAAGTGGTTCCTCAAATAATACACCACTTTAATAATGAAACGAATGTTCCCAGAAGTGGTTTCTTGAATAATACACCGTTTTAATAATGAAATGAATGTTACCAGAAATGGTTCCTCAAATAATACACCACTTTAATTGTGAAAGGAATATTACCAGAAGTGGTTTCTTGAATAATACACTGTTTTAATAATGAAATGAATGTTACCAGAAGTGGTTTCTTAAATAATGCCCCATTTAGTCAGGAAATAAATGTTATCGGAATTGGTTTCTCAAATAATACACCGCTTTAATAATGAAATTAATGTTACCAGAAGTGGTTTCTCAAATAGTACACCGTTTTAATTATGAAATGAATGTTACCAGAACTGGTTCCTCAAATAATACACTGTTTCAATAATGAAACGAATGTTACCAGAAGTGGTTCCTCAAATAACACACCACTTTAATAATGAAATGAATGTTACCAGAAGTGGTTTGTCAAATAATACACCACTTTATTAATGAAATGAATGTTACCAGAAGTGGTTCCTCAAATAATACACCGTTTTAATTATGAAATGAATGTTACCAGAAGTGGATTCTTAAATAATACACCGCTTTAGTCAGGAAATGAATGTTACCGGAATTGGTTTCTCAAATAATACACTGTTTTAACAATGAAATGAATGTTCCCAGAAGTGGTGTCTGAAATAATACACCACTTTAGTCAGGAAATGAATGTTACCGGAATTGGTTTTTCAAATAATACACCGTTTTAATTATGAAATGAATGTTACCAGAAGTGGTTCCTCAAATAACACACCGCTTTAATAATGAAATGAATGTCACCAGAAGTGGTTTGTCAAATAATACACCACTTTATGAATGAAATGAATGTTACCGGAATTGGTTTCTCAAATAATACTCCGTTTTAAGAATGAAATGAATGTTACCAGAAGTGGTTTCTGAAATGATACAGTTTATTTTATAATGTAATGGATATTACCAAAAGTGGTTTCTCAAATAATACACCACTTTAATAATGAAATGAATGTTACCAGAAGTGGTTTCTGAAATAACACACTGTTTTTATAATGTAATGGATATTACCAAAAGTGGTTTCTCAAATAATACACCACTTTAATAATGAAATGAATGTTACCAGAACTGGTTTCTGAAATAATACACTGTTTTTATAATATAATGAATATTACCAAAAGTGGTTTCTCAAATAATACACCACTTTAATAATGAAATGAATGTTACCAGGAGTGGTTTCTGAAATAATACACTGTTTTTATAATGTAATGGATACTACCAAAAGTGGTTTCTCAAATAATACAGCGCTTTAGTAATGAAACGAATGTTACCAGAGGGGGTTTCTAAGATAATACACTGCTTAAATCATGAACGTTACTGCAGTATTATTATGTCATTGAAGTACAATTTATTATGAATATTGTGTTGTTATTATTATTATTATTATTATTATTATGACAACAATGATATCTACTATAAAAGGATGAGTGGTGTGTGTGTGTGTGTGTGTGTGTGTGTGTGTGTGTGTGTGTATTTGTGAGTGTGTATGTGTGTGTGTGTGTGTGTGTGTGTGTTTGTGTGTGTGTGTGTGTGTGTGTGTGTGTGTGTGTGTGTGTGTGTGTGTGTGTCATTGTTTTTGTGAAGTTCTACTGGAGCTTTCTATGTGGAGTATGATCCAATGAAATGATCTCCTGAGTTGATTAGGCTAATTAACTACAAAGAACACAGAAGCATTACCATGTTTTAAGCACACTCCATGTTAAGGTGTATAGAGCAGCTTTGCCTGTCTGAGCTGGTTGGTGTATGGTAATGATATGTAGGTAGAGGGGTACTCTTGCGCATCCACCTGAAGAGTTTCCATCTTGAGCGAGTGCTGTTTGTGGACCACATTAAACACGATTGGATCTGAGCCTGACTGTGTGGCATGTCCCTTTGCATGTACTGACACTTAATACGTCCTTCCACTGCATGGTATTCTAATTACAAAAGAAATAAAACAAATAATGATATCATTGCAACAAAGTACATATTAATTAATACTAATAATATTGACAATAACCATAAGGAAACTCGGTGGAGCGCATACCCCTGCCAGGCTGATTAGTTTACATTTTATTTCCCACTGATAGGCCGGATCTGAATTCAGGCCTGTACTAAAATTTAATCAGCTTGTTCTTTTCGCCTAACCAACTCATCCACCAAGTTTCATCCCAATCCGTCTGTAATTTTTTGAAATATAGTGCTGTATATTATTTTAGCCCCATCACTCAATGGTAAAGAATCGCTTAACAAATTCTCGGATACAGATTATGATCTTCACCAAAATCGAATCAATTTGTTGTGGTCACATACCCAACCTTCCAACCAAGTTTCGTCCAAATCCGTCCACAACTTTTTGAGATAATGTTTGATATATTGGTTTCGCCCTGTCACTCAATGGTGAAGAATCACTTTAAAATTCTCGGATCCAGATTCAAATCTTCACCTAAATAGAAACAATTCTTCCATGTTACCTACCCAACCTGTGCAACAAATGTCGTCCAAATCCGTCCACAACTTTTTGAGATATTTTGTTCACAAACAAACAAACAAGAAGAAGATGTCATGCAGAGCATGATACTTACAAAATCTAGAAAACAAATTTGAACTCAAAAATAATTGGTGGTTGAAGTCAATGACCAAATATGCAACTTCTCTTCAAATTTCACCTTAATTGTTGAAATACCACCTTAGTTGTTGACCTTGGGCCTATGTTGACCTTTTGGTCGATGTTGACCTCAAAACTAATTGGCTGGTTGAATTCAGTGACATGAAATATCAATCCTCTTTAAATTTCAAGTCAATCGGATGAAAATTGAGGATTTTAGAAATCTCACCTAAGTTGTTGACCTTTGGCCTCTGCTGACCTTTTGACCTCAAAAACAACAGGCTTCTTCATTATGACAAACTCTCCCATCTGGTGAAGTTTCGTGAAGATCGGTTTAAAATTGTGACCTGGAGACGATACACAGACAGACAAATAGACAAGAAAAAGACATCATGCAAAGCACCATACATGCAAAATCCACCCCTCTCCAAAGGTTGCCATGGATACATCAAATTGTCCATTTCATTCAGATTAAAATTCACCATATTAATCAAAGTTCAGGTCAATCGGATATAAAATGATTATTTTTCAGATTGAAATTGATGATTTTAGAAGTTTGACCTTGAGTTGACCTTTCACCTTTTGACCTGAAAATAGTTGATTTCCAAATTCAGCAATGTTCAATGCAATTGCTGCTTAATTTTCAGGTTAATCAGATAAAAAAAATTGACGATTTTTCAGATGAAATTTGATGATTTTAGAAGTTTGATCTTGAATTGACCTTTTGACCTCAAAAATAGTTTCTTTCCCACTTTTATTGATGCAATATGCAAATCTTGTAAAATGTTCAAATCAATCTGATGAAAAATGACGATTTCAGAAATTTGACCTCAAGATGACTTTTGACCTCAAAATCAATAAGCTTCTCAGTTGAAACTACCTCTACAACTTAGTAAAATTTCATGATGATCGGTTTAGAATTGTAACCTGAAGGCAACAAACAGACAGACAAGCCGGTAGGCGGCGATGGGTCGCCGAGCATGGAAACTATAAGATATAGAGAAAAATGGATATCATATAGCAGATAGCGAATCACGTTAAGATTATGCATATCAAATCTCATCCAGTTCCATCTTTTGATAACTACTCAGTATCCATTTGAATGAAAAGTACCGAAGATGCGGTTTGAAATCGGAAATCCCCAAAGTTTGAGGGGGTGCTCTGGGTGAACAAAGATCTCAATCGAAAATCCGGCTTGATTGTTTGTGCACAATGTATTCCAGATGATTAGTGTGAAATTTCATGACCATCCGATCATAACTCTAGGAGGAGTAGCATTTGGCGCGAAGGCACCTCCAGCTCTCGCATATTATCGATTTTTGCACTAATTGACTTTTGACCCCTGACCTAAGCGAAATCGGTCAATATTTCCTGAGGCAAAGTTGTAGTACTTATTGAGTACCATTAACCTGCAAAGTTTCATTCGTATCGATGCACTCATCTGGTCGCTCGCGGGCCTTCAATTTTCACCAATTTTCATGCATACCCTAATTGTAGGGGGCGCTGCGGGTAAAATATTCCATATATCACAAAAACTGAAATATATTTGATAGAGCATCACCTGTAGATCATTCCTGCCAAATTTCATAACCCTACGTGGGATAATGCCAGCCTTGCCTCTAGTAATAATAACTCTCCAGCCTTGCCCCCCCCCCTGCTCTCTCTGCGATTTGTCCCCACCACATTTCCACAGGGCGCTCAAGGTCCGCCAACAACCCCCTTCTGGTAAAACTACCAAAATCACGAATCACTGCTCATCTTCACTCTTTCATTCCTCTTTTTTCCCACCTTTGGAATAAACTTCCTCACTCTATTCTTTCCCATTCTTCCCTCCAGGCTTTCAAAACAGCTGTTCACCACCACCTCTTATCTTCCCCCATCCAAATCCTCGATCTTTTCTACCCCCGATAATCCACCCAAGCCCACTTCCTTCAATTCCCCTGCTTTCCTTCCTGAAAGTCCCTGTAATGTCCATCTTCTCTTCGCCATGTTCCCCGTCCCATCCCCATTCCTCTCCCTTCCACAGTTCACCTAATGTGTCTGTTCCCCACTGTTTTGTCCCTTCCACTCCCGCCCCTCTTGTCTCATGCCTCCTTGCTGTGAGTTGTGTGTTAGCTCTCATACGAGCCTCGACCAAGCTATACAAAAAAAAATGGCTTTCGGAATTGATTTCGCGTGGACGGTACCGATTTTGAAGGTTTTTCGGTTGTTGCGAGGGAACCAAAGTGTCCCAAGCAACCATCACAATTTCCAAAGCACAAACAGACAGAATTACTGACAATAAGAGTCACCTATTTCGGTGACCCAACAGAATAACAAAATCGACTGGTTCGGAGACTGGATAGTGGCGAGATCCTGGTAGGTGGTTACACCTTCTTTTGGTCTGGTCGCTCTGGTGGTTACCATGCCAAGGAGTTGCTGTAGCTGTGTCCAATAAGCTGACTCCAATGTTAATTAAGGTAACACCGGTCAAGGAGCGTATTAAGGTAACACCGGAATGACAAACCGCAATGCGCCCGGAGACAAACACCACCCCAACACACTCAGAAACAAACACTGCCCCGACATGTCCAGAGACAAACACCGCCCGATGCGTCTGGGAACGAACACTACCCCAATGAGTCCGGAGACAAACTCCCATCTGGTCATAAATACCGCCCGGATACGTTCGTCGACAAACACTGTCCAGACATGAACACCATATGGCATTTGAATGCAACCATCCTGAATGGTCTGCCATCGTAAAGCATGGACTCAGGGTGGACCACACTCCAGTATGTGATGATGTAAACATCCTGGTTGCAACTCCACATCATGCTAGGAAACGGATGGTGGAAGTTTGACTTCAGAGAAGTCAAACTCACCTATGACGGAAGAAACGGTATCCTTACCACAGGCTTTCACTCCACTATTGCTCAAGGGCACTAATGACCCACAGATAGATGAAGCTGGACATATTGGCACGTGATCTTTGATGATTGGGGTAAAGTCACCAAAATACTGCCATTAATGCTACCATCATGGCTCACCATCAGTCGCTTAACCCTAAGGTCTGATTGGCTGCTCTGCATGAGACTCTGAAACACTGCTTTGTGATTGGTCATCCAGCACAACCCACCCCCTCATTTAGCATTTATTATGGGGGTAAATCAAGGATTTAAAAAAAAAAAAAACTTCTGAGCAAAGTCAATGGATGCACATACCACGTGTTGATTGAAACTTCGAGATAAACAATTTATAATTCAATTTGGATAAGTTGTTCCTCTATCATAAACTGATAGACAGACAGATTTGAACCAATAGCTTAACCCGACTTTTCGCTTCCCATGTGTGGGGTAATTACCTTGTTGACCGTCTTAAATCAATTTGCAGCATTGTTAACCACAGCAAGCACTGCCAGGTGCACACCTTACAGTCCATTCTTTAAGGCCCTGTCACACCTTGACAATTTAGCCAGCATATACCGACGTATGAAAAATTTGGCTAAAACGCTGGCACACGTCGAATACGTTATGGGTAAGTTTGTATATGTTAAGAGCACGCTGGCATACGTCGTAGTACGCCGAGCTGTTAGACAAATTTTCCATGCTTGAAATTTTTCGACGTCTGCCAGCGTATGACTTACACGTTCCGCATAACGCTGGCCATAAGTTGTAGGCACGTTACGCGATCGTTGACACACGTCGACACACGTTACTTGTCAGTTACTCATAAGTCGAAACACGTCGAAGTAATGGTTAGCGTCAGTGTTCCAGACTCCCTGGTTTTTTATTTTATTTTATTTTCGTCAGTATGATGGTGATGTTGACACTTCGATTTCTAGTGCGGTTATAATATAATATAATTAATAGGCTGCCGCTCAACGATTTAAATCATAGCCGCACTAGAAATCGAAGTGTCAACATCACCGTCATATCGAAGAAACAAAAAACAAAAAAAACAAACCAGGGGGTCTGGAACACTGACGCTAACCATTACCTCGACGTGTTTCTACTTATGAGTAACTTACAAGTAACGTGTGTCGACGTGTGCCAACGATCGCGTAACGTGCCTACAACTTATGGCCAGCGTATGCGGAACGTGTGTCATACGCCAAGTACGTTGAGAAATTTTCAACATGCTGAAAATTTGTCGACGTACTCGGCGTACTACGATGTAAGCCAGCATACTACTACGTATGCCAGTGTGCTCTTAACGTATACAAAATCTTACCCATAACGTATTCGACGTGTGCCAGTTTGGTTCGGCAAATTTTTCATACGTCGGCATACACTGGCTAAAACGTCAAGGTGTGACAGCGGCTTCACACTTCGATGTCTAGTGCGGTTATGATTTGAATCGTGGAGCCGCAGCCTATGAATAGCCTACGCCACGTGATCGTCGGCGATACGCTGCCACGCTCTCTTCATAAGTTAGACTAACGTTTGGCATAGGTTGTGAACGCCGACAACACGCTCAGCATTCGTTGGTTTAAGTTATCTATATGTGATTGAAACGTTCTGTGTACGTTAAGGCCCAGTCACACCTTGACGTTTTAGCCAGCTTATGCCGATTTTTGGAAAATTTGTGTAAAACGCTGGTACACGTCGAATACGTTATGGGTACGTTTTGTATATGTAAAGACCACGCTGAAAAACACTGCCATAAGTGGTAGTACGCTGGCTTTAAACGTTGAAATTGTGGGTTTTCCTCAAATTTTTTCATGCTTGAAATTTTACGACGTATGCCGGCGTATGACTCGCACGTTCCGCTACGCTGGCCATAAGTTGTAGGCACGTAATGCGATCGTTGAAACACGTTACTTGTAAGTTACTCATAAGTCGAAACACATGGAAGTAATGTTTAGCGTACCCGAAACTTATTTCTAACCAATGAGTAACGTTTTGTAAGCACGCTACACGAACGTTGTTCACACTAAGCAACACGTTACTTGAAAGTACTACTACTACTACTACTACTACTACTACTACTACTAATAATAATAACATCGACATCACTAAATTCTCTCGAACTACTACTACTACTACTACTACTACTACTACTACTACTACTAATAACATCGACATCATTAAATTCTCTCGAACTACTACTACTACTACCAACATCGACATCACTAAATTCTCTCGAACTACTACTACTGCTACTACTACCAACATCGACATCACTAAATTCTCTCTAACTACTGCTACTACTACTGCTACTACTACAACTAATACTACTACTACTAACATCGACATCACTAAATTCTCTCGAACTACTACTACTACTACCAACATCGACATCACTAAATTCTCTCGAACTACTACTACTAGTACTACTACTACTACTACTAACATCGACATCACTAAATTCTCTCAAACTACTACTACTAATACTACTACTACTACTAATAACATCGACATCACTAAATTCTCTCGAACTACTACTACTACTTCTGCCACTGTTACTGCCACTGCGAGTGACATTGACATCTACTCAACATGGAGTCTGGAACACTGACAGGTTCCTCTTGTGAAGCCCATTTGTATATGTAAAAATTCCCCTAAACGCTGCCAATACGCCATTATACGGTAGCTGTAAGTTAGAAACACGTTCAGTAAGTTCTGTGGTCGTCCGGAAGACGTCAATCAAATTCGTCTACATACGACAATGTGCGTTTGAGATACGTTACACATAGGTTCAAAGCACGCTACTCATAGGTTCAAAGCACGCTACTAATAGGTTCAAAGCACGTTACTCGTTGGTTAAAAATTAAGTTTCGGGTATGCTAAACATTACCTCGACGTGTTTTGACTTATTAGTAACTTAGAAGTAACGTGTGGCCGACGTGTGTAAACGATTGCGGAGCGTGCCGAGAACTTATGCCAGCGTATGTGGAACTTGTGAGCCATACGTCGAGTACGTCGTAAAATTTTCAGCATGCTTGAAATTTCACGACGTACTAGACGTACCACGTAATATGCCAACGTACTTCATTGTTTTTCATCGTGCTCCTAACGTATACACAACTTACCCATACCGTATTCGACGTGTCCCAGCGTTTTAGACACATTTTTCATAGGTCGGCATACGCTGGCTAAATCGTCAAGGTGTGACTGCGATGTTGACACTTGCAATTTTCAGGCGGTTATGATTTAAATCGGCGAGCGGCAGGTTTTTAACAGAGAACGCCACGAGTTCGTCGGCGATACGTGCAGCGCACTATGACTAAGTTAAACTATCGTTGGGCATAGGTTGTGAACGCCGACAACAGGCTAAGCATTCGTTGGTATAAGTTATCTTTAACACAACGAAACGTTCTGTGCCCGTTACTAAAACGTTATGCATATGACCAACACGTTATTAATACGACCAAAACCTAAAAAAAAAAACGCAAAACTTCAGCGTATGCCAACATTTTAAGTGCATTTTTATACGTTGCCATTCCTGGCTAAAACGTCAAGGTGTGACTGGGCCTTAAGAGGCGAATGCAGGGCCATCTTAACAGCATTGTAGGCCTGGGCAAACAATGTATTGTTGCCCCTACCCACCCGTCCACTGAAATTAAAACTAAAACTTTCAGTAAAATTAAACATATAATTAATTGGTAAATCAGTTATATGAGGTAAGCACACTCGTGATGAGTGTGCTTACCTCTCGGCCATCCTGCTATAGCCCTCCATGTGATTACGCATACATTTTTAGAGACAACCATTCAGATATCATAAAGTGAGCCAATTGATAAAAAGTCACTTAAACAGCTGGGTGAGTGGACGGATGCCATTATCAGTATGTTTCCAGATCCCTCGGACCTGGAACAAGTTATGCTGATACAGACAAAAGGAAGACAAACAAATGGACTACCATTTCTGAAGATTACATTTTCAGACTTTAATTTCTCATTCTGAAGAGAAACAAATTGATTCAAAGATTAAGCAAATAAGCCATTTTGTGCAGCTTTTACAACATGTAAGGGTGACAAGAATTTGTCTTGAGGAATGCACACTTACCTCTGAGCTGCCTCGCCTGGGTTTGAATCCTGACCCAGCTATATATTGGCATCCTGTGTTTTTGCATGTATGGCAAAGTATCAATGTTTGTGCCATACATCGGATAGCCGTTAAGCCGGAAGACGCCTCTACCTATACCGGTCATTGGCGGCTGGTAAACGATGTATTTGGTGAAGATTGGGTGGGATATCATCGTCACCCACAACAAATTACAAATACCTTATTAAACTGCAGGTAGCAAGTTTGAGTAGCTAATTGCCTTGTGTGATTTGTTGTAGTATTCAAGTATGTAATTAAATTTAAATAAGATTTAAAGAGATTTGAATGTGGATATAAAACTTCTTCTGGGTTTTACCACCATTTTACCCAGTGTCTAATACATCACCTTATCTAACATATTATATTATTTATTCGTGTCTGGTGTTTGTGTCCTTTATAATGTCTTTAAGAACAGTAAGTTTCTTGTTTGGAATGATTTTCAATTTTGTTTGACTGTCAGGCAGGCAAACAGGGTAAAAGTGTGATCTCACTCCTCTGCTCATGTGCGATTGGAACAAATCCAGAGACAAAGTATGGTAAAATGTCATTTGTTTTTCAGTTCATGTTCTGAGTCACGTTCAAAATATAACATTCAATATAAATAAGTTGTTCCTCGATCATAAACTGATAGGACAAACAGAAGGACAGACATGAACCAATTGCTTAACCCAATTTTTTGCTTCACGTGTGTGAGGTAACAACCTTAAACATGTCAGTGAATCTTTAGTTTGCCAGTTTTATACGGCTCTTTTAACAACCTTTTTAAAAATTGCAGTTTTTAACATACAGTACAACATACAAAACCACAAACACATTTGATAAAAGTTGATAAAACATCTTTACAATAACTTAAAAATAGGACCACTGGATGTGTACCTTAGCTGGACCCTGGCCTAAGGTTGTAACCCAAATTTGGTTGCATTCTGACTGGTGGGTCTGGAGAAGAAGATTTTTGAAGGAATTTACGTGATTTTCCAAAAACGTGAATAAGTCTGCCGTTTTGACACAATTTCGGTCATGTGATCGGCATGACTTCCACAATATAATTAACATCCCTACCCTAGCCTAATGTTGCAACCCAAATTTGGTAGCATTCTGACTGATGGGTCGAGAGAAGAAGATTTTGGAAGGAATTTCTGCGACTGCCATTTCGACACTTCCGGTCACGTGATCAGAATGGCCTCCACAATTTAACATTTGGACCATGTCCTAATGTTGAAAACCAAATTTGGAAGGATTCTGACAGGTGGGTCTGGAGAAGGTTTTTGATGGAATTTACGCGATTTTCACAAACATTGATGAAGTCGGCCATTTTGACACACTTCTGGTCATGTGATTATCACGGCCTCTGCAATTTAACATCAGGAACCTATCATAATGTTGCAACCCAAATTTGGTAGCATTCTGACTGGTGGGTCTGGAGAAGAAGATTTTTAAAGAAATGTACTAAGTCAGCCATTTTGACTTCCTTAAAGTCACGTGACCAGAACAAGCTTTGCAATCCCTGTTGGCAGTCATGAGCAGAACAAATGTTGCTGCCAAATTTCAGCCAGATCGGCCCAGCGGTTTGGCCGGAGAAGTCAAAAAAGGAGACGGATGGTGTGCGGTGGCAATACCTTATTTGGAATTTCAATTCCAGATAAGCTAAAAAACAAAAAAAACAACACATGCAGATGCAGACGTTTGTTCATGCTCTATCCTTTCTAAATGCTGACCATCAAGTAAGAAAGCAGCATGTACCATTTTAAAGTCTTTGGTATGATTTAGCCACAGTCAGGTTTGAATTGTCAACCCCCAGACCCAGAGTAGACAGACACTGTAACCATTATGTCACCGAGTCTGATAACAAAATGCACAAGTCGAAACTTTGCAAATGATGTGTATAATTTAAAAACAAATGTGTCATGTGCTGTACGCATATGCCACATGTCTCATTTGCTTTAAAATTGCATATACAGTTACTGAAGATACTTCCACTGAAGATACTTGGTCGATGGAATTTGAACACAATATTCGTTCTATTTATCAATACAATTTACATTTAGAGCTGGGTGTTTGTTTGTTTTTAAACAAGATTTGTTATGTTGCAACAATGAACCCTTTTGTGCCTAAATCACAAGGACAGATGAAAGAGACGAGCACAAAACTTTTTTGTTAACCTCTGTTTCTCACATTGGAATAAATTGTTCTTTCTGTGTATCTATTAAGATCTATTTGAATGTATCTTGATGAGGAGTTTGGTTAAAACAGTTTCCGTTACAACCTTTTCAGGAAAAGCTTGACTCCCTTCCCCCGAGCCTGCAAGAGATGCTACAAATGGCTGGCGAGATTGCTGATGGAATGGCATACCTCAATGCCAAGAAGTTTGTTCACAGAGATTTGGCAGCAAGGAACTGCATGGTAGCTGAGGATTATGTTGTGAAAATTGGCGGTGAGGACTTTGTTTTCCTTATTGGCCAATTAGTCGTATTTTGTAAAACAGCCATAAAGACCTGCACAATAGTTTGTTTTGCTGTGTTCATGATATGGTGTTTGGTTTTGCAGATTTTGGTATGACACGTGACATCTATGAGACTGATTACTATAGAAAAGGTGGGAAAGGCTTGCTTCCAGTGCGGTGGATGTCCCCAGAGTCTCTGAAAGACGGTGTCTTTACAACACACTCTGATGTCTGGTGAGTTGTGGACAAGATCCAAAGCAACAAATATTCGAGAATAAAGATTCAACATTGAGTCTTTCATTCATTGTCATTTTTTTTGTCCCCCACCTCTCCGACAAAGTCATAGACGGTGACATTAATATGAGCTCCGTCCGACTGACCGATCATCCGTCCATGTACTTTTGTGTACACAATTTTTCAAAAACCGTTCAACATTTATGTTTTACATTGCAGATATGTATTCCTCATAACATTTTCTCAACATTATTAGATCACGACAGTGATTGGCTGAATTATGTTGCCCTGTCAACCATCTTGGTAACTTGGCTTATATACATGATATTTCAAAAACTGTTCAAAATCTTGCTTTCATATTATACAAATCTATTCTTCATACAAGGTGTTTCATAAAAAATGCAACCCAAAATTGTTTTTATTCTTCTTTAATTTTCCATTGAAACAACATGAAACGTGTACAAAAGAATCTTTGTAATATGTAGAATAAAGTAACACAAAAATGAAACCAGTGATTTCAGAAGACAGTTCACAAAACATGCTATAAATGGTTGCCTGACTGTAGCAGGCACAGATGGATCCTCCTGGTGAAATTGGCGATATCTTGGCTGCATTCCTGATCTGGAATAGCTTTGATGTTGGTGGTAATTGCATTTTTAGGTCTCCTGTGGTACACTCTATCCTTCATGTAACCCCAAAGATTGAAGTCAGGTGGGTTGAGGTCTGGAGAATGGGACACCCATTCAACATCTGTCTGAGAGATTATTCGATCACTGAATTTCTGTTGTCGTCACTGTATCAATCTGTTGGAAGCATGAGGTGTCCCCCCATCTTGCTGAAACCATTGCATAGCCCTGTCAATGTGGTGCTTCCTCGCTAAGGCAACCCAGAACTTCTGGATAACCTTCAAGTACCATTTAGTGGTTATGGTTACCGATTTCCCTTCTTCATCTTGTAACCAGAAAGGCCCAATGATGCCAGATTTGCTTATGGCAACCCATGAAGTTCATTTCTGGCTGTGCATCGGCCTTTGAAAATCTTCAACAGGAAAACTGGACCCCAAAACACGTTGTTTTTAGAGTTAACATGACCACTTAGAATAAAGTGGGCCTCATCAGAAAACCACATATTACTCAGAAAATTTGGATCCCAACGCATTTTTTCCTCAAACCATTGACACATTGTCACATGAAGTTGTTGATCATTGTCTGTTCGTTTTTGCTTCACTTGTATGTTAAACGGGTACATTTTTGGTTTCTGCTTCAGAATTATTTGTGTACTTCATAAAGATAAGTTCAATTCTTGAGATCAACAACACAGAAATTTCCAGGTAGCCTGGAATAGCCTTCGTGTCCCAATACTAGAATAAAAAAATGCATTAGGCAGTTCAACCAACACTTGCGGAGGTTTAAATCACTTTTTCTTTGTTTTAAAATACTCCAAGTGTGACGGTAAAAACCATGCCTTCTCCACATACAACCACACGTTCCACCAGACAGGGAAGAGCTGCCCTCGTCCTCTCACAGCAGAGATTATGCCACACATGGGTGGACCGTAAATGTGCATGAGGCAAGAAATGGGAGGAACATAAATATACATTTTACATTCATACTCGGTTACATCACACTAAGGGCTCATCAAAGCTGCTTCATGGACCACTTCAATGTTTTCTCATGATCTTGCGGTTTTCGTGCAACCAGACTTTCAGCAATTAAGATTGTGTACTCTCCTGTGGGACTTAAACCTCTTCATCAATCGAAAAATGGCAGATTTGTCTGGGTTCAACCACAAAGGCTCTGCATTTTTTCTCCAACAAAGGGTTAATGCCTAAAACGTCAGGTTCTCCTTGCTTCTCACAGTGGCTCTGCATTTTTGCATTTAGGCATTAACCCTTTGTTGGATCTGGTCTCGAACTTATTTCTGAATCGTGTTTGAGTCTGTTTAAATAACTTTGTGGCAAAGTAAGACTCCATAATAAAGATCTTTTGTTCAATTGTCCATGCCATCTTCAAAATAAACAGTATGACTCTGATGTTTGCTGTTTTTCCTTGAAACAATGCTTCATACAAACCTGCAATAGAAAAAAAAATTGGATTAAAAAATAAATTTTTCACATTTAATAGGGTTGTGTTTTTATGAAACAAAAAAGGTGGGAGACCTCGAGTATCAGCTCCTCGTTTTATTCAAATGAGTCCCTTTGTAGATGCATCTTTTTTTCTCTCTCTCTCTCTCTCTCTCTCTCTCTCTCTCTCTCTCTCTCTCTCTCTCTCTCTCTCTCTCTCTCTCTCTCTCTCTCTCTCTCTCTCTCTCTCTCTCTCTCTCTCTCTCTCTCTCTCTTTTTAGAACCCCATATATTTCTCGGTCAACGCAGGGATTACACATCCCAAGTAGTCTGGGTCTTTTTGAGGATTTTTAATTTTGCCTTTCTTTTTTGAATACATGATAAACATAATAAACGGATGTAATTCCAAAAATACATTGTTTAAACAATGGCATAGAATGAATGAATAATGACAAATTAGGCTTACGTACAAGGGGGAGACCATTTGGCTACTTCACTGTCATTACCGAGAATAGGAAGCTAGTCTTGATCATGAAGGCTATGGTCGTTCTGTGTCGGTGAACAGGTAGAACAAAGGATGGAATCAACAAAACATCGATCTAAATATCCTAACCACTGTGGAAAGCAAGGGGAACCTGGCATTTTCAGCATTAACCTTTTGTTGGAGCAAAAATGCAGAGTCTTTGTGGTTATTTGATGATAAAGCAGACCCTTGACATAATTTTTTTACATTTTTATTATGGCAAAATAAAAAATTTACATTTTATTACGGCAAAATATTACGGAATTTAAATTTGCTGCTTGCAGACCCCGCCTATGTCCTTTTTCCTCATGACTGTTGTGGGGTAAGGTGTTCTTCTGAACTCTCTCATTAATAGTTTTGTGTTTAGATCATTTTTCCGACAAATAAATGTACTGGTAGCCTACTCGTACAGTGCAAAATTTTCAGGTACAAGTATTGCAAAATCTTCACTGAATTCAATCTGCTGGTGCAGGTCATTCGGCATGGTCCTGTGGGAGATTGCGACATTGGCAGAGCAGCCATATCAAGGAATGTCTAATGAGCAGGTGCTCAAGTTTGTTATGGATGGAGGCCTGCTGGAAAAGCCCACAAGCTGTCCTCAAAGGCTGTAAGTACCACTTAAATAACTATATTCAGTGGTTGGTTTTCACATAAACAGAAACCCTTTAGCATATTTACCTTATGCAAATGTCAAATGTTTGGTGTTTATATAACTCTGAAAAGAGCTACTTTTTCATTTCCGTTTTTTGATTCATTAATTCACAAGAGATATCAGACTAGCATTGGGATCAGTTTGCCATTGTTTGACAATATAATTTATATTATGCAGTCAACCTTTATGCCAAGCAATTATGGCAGATTATAAACCCTCAAGGGGTTAGGCTCCTGGAAAATATCACAATCTGGAAACCAAGGGCCAAGACAGGTGACTGCGTATTTGAAGATCAATGGATTTTTTTTTTCATGTGGTTCATATTAGGTGTTTACTTTTTAATTTTGTCTTTTAAGCACTTTCACCTTGTGAGCCAAAACTAATCAGCTAACCACCCCAATACACACACACACACACACACACACACACACACACACACACACACACACACACACACACACACACACTTCATCAAACAGCATGCACTGCTCCCAAATACTCTTCTGTTCATTGGAATGGAATAGTCTTACTTCCAGATTGACATATTGGATCAGGTCTTTCATTAGCACACTAATCCCTCCCCACCAATACTTCTTACCTCATTTAGTTTTATGATTTATTGATTTAAGGCATTTATTTTATTTATCTTATCCAATGGAGTGACAAGATGTGTAATTTCATGCTTCAATCCTACACACTGAATTCATAGTGATCTGGGAGTGAGGAAGGTGTGTTCAAGCATTGACATGAGAGTTGGTCTCCTTCCTGGTGCATTGTGAGAATTTAGCATTTATCTCATGATATGTAACCACCAACAAACCAAAATGGATAAGTTGATGCAATGTCAATTGATTTACCAATTCTGAAGCAATCCTCTGAGGGATTCGCTGGATATAATTTGGATTTTAAGCTCCTCTGGGATACCAAGGAAAATTTGTTTTACATGCTCATGCAGATTTTTGGTGGCATAAGCAGTATAATTTACAATATCAGAGTTTTATAGAATGCAGGTATGTGTTCCTATCGTTATATTCGTGGAATTGTTGCCAAATCAATCATTGAGATCATTGCTTAAACTCTATGGAAGATAAACTTCTCACTGTGACCAGATTGGACCTAGAATTGTTTTTCAGATCTATAGTGAAAAAGCCAAGGCCCGTTTGAGAATGGTGGATAATCACTTGGCATGTTTTGGTGAAAATACATAAAGCTAGACATATTTTGTCTGCTGTGTGAGCTTGGATCACTAAGAATGCTGCGCTGTTTGGTACCAACTAAATTCGTTCTTAATCAATTTTAAGAGCAAGAAGCTGTTCTATCAAACCTCTATTTTCAATTGCAGATATGTTCCCACATTGATCCATTGACATTTCCTATGCCAAAAACCTTACGCCTTTCCTGTTCCAGAGCACTTTTTAAAAAGGGTAAGTATAGGAGAATGGTAAGGCCCATAATCATAATGATGACCTTTAATAAGGGAAGGGTATTAGAGTCAAACACAACGAGTAGATGAGCATCAAATGTCGACCAAACCAGGTGGTATAGGCAGATTATCCCACTCTGAAGATGTGAAGACCAATGACCCCGTTGGTTTCTTTCCAACAATCCATTCATGAGATGACAATTATTTTGAGATGGGCTCAACTCCTGAATATTCCAATCTAAATCTGTAATACAGCAGCCTTCAGCTGGATTTGAACCCACAACCTCTGGGTTTGTATTCCATACTTCTTTTTTGCACATCTCCCTGGTGTCTATTTACATTTTGAATACTTGGTTGTTTAAGTCAGCTTACTGACCTTTAAATATTTTACTGTGTATATTCTGGTCTTATTCCTGCACACTAACCCCTCTTGCCTAACCTCTCCCAGTTCGCACAAGTTCTACCAAAAACCCGTAACTTGTTTCCATTCTCAAGTCTTTGCTTCACTGTCATCTCCATTGTTTTCTTCTCCTCTTCTCTCATCTGTGTGGTCTGTTCGCTCTTGCTCTTCAGTCAAGTCCTTGAAGAATCAAGCAGCCCTCTTCTACCTCATAGTTCTACCATTTCTATCTCTAAGTTTTCCTACATCAGATGACCCCTTCCCCAACCACTCACTCCCCCACCACCACTTTATATGCCACTTAACTTCTCATTATCTGCATCCATTCTCTTCTGACCACCAGATTTTCCCTTCACCACACTTTGTCCATTGACCATTCACCCTTTGTTGCTCTTATATTCAATGAGCCAATGCATCTGTTTAAATACAGTAGAAGGAAAAACAGATTAGTATGAGAGATAAGCTGTGAGGTATGGTGAAATAATTATCTGGCTGGCATGTGAGAATTTAAAATTATACTATTATTATTTACATTTTTCATCAAAATTGTGTAACACTTCAAGATCATTGGACTCTCGTGATGAAGCCGAGTCTATGGGCCCATCACTTCACCATCACCGACAGGTTGGTGGTTTCTCTCTCTCTTCTTCCACCTCCTTTCTGGCCCTGCACCCTCTACCCTCTATGTGTTTTGTCGCCCCCCCACCCCCCAGCAGGTATCTGCAGGATGCATCTGGTCCACTAACAACCCCTGCTAGTGAAACTACAGTACCTAAATTCAAAACCATTGCTCACCTCCACTCATTTGTTCCTTTATCTTACAACCTCTGGAACCAACTTCCACAACTCTCTTCAAGACAGCTGTTCACCATCATCCCAAATCATGCCTCATCCAAAACAATGATCTATTCTACACCCGGGTAAACCACCCTCACCCCTCAAATTTTGTTTCTGTATCCACCTTGTCCACCCCTTGTGTTTCCCCCTACCCCTCATCATTACCCGCATTCCTTGTTTGTCAGTTTCCATCTGTTTTCCCCCTCCGTCCTGCTGTTGCCATTTTCCCCTTCTCCTCCTGCTGTTCGTTTTATTTTACGTCGTGGTCTGTTCTGTGTTCTCGCTCTTCCAAAAGCCTTGACTATGTACACACTAAAAAAAAAAAATCTGAATCTGAGCACATTGGACATTGGTCCTTGAGGTTCATCAAAGCTGAGTTTTCCACATCGATTCTGTCCTGTCCTTCTGTTATCGTTTTATTCCTCTGTTGTTAATTGTTTTTATCCCATTTCCATGTCTCAACTGTACCTCCTTGGGGTGTATTATCAAATTTGCGTCCTTGCGAGTGTGGTCAACCCCCCCACCCCCACGAATTTAACTCGTCGGCATGCTCCATTTTATCTGACCTGGCATGTGCCTCATCCAGTTTATTTTATCCTTGGTGTTCTTCATCAACCTATTTTATCTCTCCCTCTTCACCAACCTGTTCACTCCCCGATGTCCTCCTCCCTTTGCTCTTATTATTCCCAATGTCCTTTATTCCTCCAAGTTTCCCTCTATTTTGCCCCTCTATCCTACTGTTGGTGTCTCTCTCTCTCTCTCTCTCTCTCTCTCTCTCTCTCTCTCTCTCTCTCTCTCTCTCTCTCTCTCTCTCTCTCTCTCTCTCTCTCTCTCTCTCTCTCTCTTTCACTCTCTCTCTTTCACTCTCTCTCTCTCTCTTTCACTCTCTCTCTCTCTCTCTCTCTCTCTCTTTCACTCTCTCTCTCTCTCTCTCCCTCTCTCTCTCTCTCTCTCTCCCCTGCTTTATACTGTTGCGGATTCGCGCCCGCCGGCGTGCGAACGGCCACGTAACTCGAATCGCGGCACCTCGCCCACCGGACGGACAATCCAGTCGTGACCCTCTCGGACTAACGCCGGGAACCAGTCACGGGTGGACCTTTCGGTCTCACCGCGATCGAGCCAATCGGCCCCCGCGTGGGATAGGGTTGCTCGCCAAATTCGACCTACCTAAGTACCCACACGGAGGGTAGACCGGGCGATCGCACCTCGCCGCAGGTCGACTTCGGACACGGGCCACTTAAGCGACCCGTTCCGTACTATCGGGATAACCGAGCGGTGTTATTCGTCGGCCTCGACGGTTCGATTAATTATCGGGCGTCTTAGCCCACGACCAACCCTTTACGTGAAGCAAGATGGGGATTCAATGAAAGAAATGACGAAGCGAAGCGGGAAAACAGTTCAATAATAAGCACATTTATTTCGCGATGAACGGAAAGCACACATATACAATTCCACCAAAAGCACATAGAAAAGAAGAAGACAAAAAGCAAATGCAACAATGCAGATCTAATACCGACTACGCGAGCACACGGCAACACTTATACAATTTTACTTCACAGACGGCGCCGACAACACATATTCCCAAAGCAAAAGAAAAGAGAACCACCCTCCAGGATGAGGGGGTAGGCGGGCCTGGGGCCGAGACCGTGTCGGGCCTACCCGTCTGATGATGAGACGCGGAGCGGCGGTGGTGCCTCAACTCCGCGGGCCTCGCGGACAGTGTCTGGTAGGGGGTGGGAAGGGGGCCCCCTTTTGTCGCACTATCTCAGCGCGGGGGGAAACAGGAGGGGGTTGCTGATGCTCGGGGAAAGGAGGATTTCACAAAATCGCGGGTCCCGCGACGAGCGTCTCCACCACGACCTCGGTCGCTCCGCCGGCCTCTCTCTCTCCTCAGTTCCTCGAATCCGACGCGAGCACCCCCTCGTCCGCCTTCGCCGCCGCCGCCTCTCCACAGCTCCGTCCTCTTCACTCCGACTCCGCGAACTCCCAACTGCACTCCCCACTGCGAACTGCTTCTCCGCTTCCAACTCAACTCTTCCTCCTGCGAACTAAACTGCCTCGACTGACGAACGCGGCCCCTTATATCCCCCGTGGCCTCGCTCCTTCATCTTTGACCCTCTGCCTCCGACCTTTCACCTCTCCTGCTGGCTCCCCATTGGCCCGAGGAAAAGTGGGCGTGAATGCTTTTTGATCCATGAATTTGCATATAGCGACCGCCCTCCAACGCCCTGGAGGCGGGGCCAAATCGCCCCTCGCTCACCGATTGGACGGAACAAAAGTGGGCGTGAGTCGTTTTTGATCCGTTTTTCTGCGGAAAGTCCGCGATGCTTTTGAACACGCTGCTCGGTGCGCGCCCTACACGAGTCCAGCATCGGTGCCCACGAGTGGCGCGAGATGACGGTGATGCGATGGTGGCGAGTTGTGACGGTAAAGGTCGTGGCGGTTGTGGTGAAGCGGCGTTGTGGTTGGTGGTTGTTGTTGTGATGGCTGTTGAGACGTGGTTGGTGGTGGTAATAATGGCGGCTGGTCCAAAATAAAGATAGTAAAAGAAAAACGGCTATCCTGAAGAGTCGCAGCCAGCATGAATGACATTTATTCCCTCTAGACAACGGGTTTGGGCCTAACTACACATATACTTACCGAGATATCTCACCTAAGGGACCTGAATGGTGGTTTGCGAATTTGGTCAACCACAACAATACTGTTCTTTACATTCTGTGTTCCAGCTCCTCCATGAGGCTCAACTCTATATGCAAAAAATTAAAATAAAAAATCCTTCATTTGATACCCAATTTCCCTGTCTCGTTGAATAAACTATTACTTATGATGAGCAGGAATTCAGAAGAGAAAGCCCAAGGGAGCCAATTAGACGAGATTAACCTGATCAAAATTGAGTGACTAGGTTGTTGGTTAGCACCCAAATGGCTAGGTCGGTGATCTCAAATAGCTAGGTCAGTGGTCTCTCTGTCTTCTTCTGCCTCCTTTCTGATCTCGCACCCTATGTCCTCTCCGTGATTTGTCCACCCCAAGTTTCTGAAGGGCGCATGCAGTCCACCAGCAACTCTCTTCTGGTGAAACTCCCAAAATCCAGGATCACTGCTCACCTCCACTCATTTGTTTCTTTTTCTCCCCTCCTGTGGAACCAACTTCCACATTCTCTTCAATCTCATTCTTACCTCCAGGTTTTCAAGACAGTTGTTCACCACCATCTCAGATCAACGCCCATCCAAAACCATGATTTTTTCTACCACCATTAAACCATCTTCTTCCCCCCCCCCACAAATTTCCAGCTTCTTACTGAGGGTTTACCTCTGTATGCATCTTGTCTCCCCGACCCATCATCCTTACCCCCATCCCTTGTTTGTCTGTCTCCATCTATTTTGTCCCCCGATCCTGCTGTTGGTGTTTCCCCCCTCTCTTTCTGCTGTTCCTTTTGTTCTGTTGCTTCCTGATCCAGTCTGTATTCTAGCTCTTCCACAAGCCTTGACATTGCTTACAAAAAAGAAAAGTCAACCAGTACTTTGTTGATTCCACGAATGGAACATATTTGAATAGGATGGATGAAGATTAGATATGTCAGTTATTGCGTGATGTAACTGAAGCTCCCTCTGAATTTATCATTCTCATGTGCCAACCTGAAAGCATTTTTGATTCTCATTTGCCAACCTGATAATTATTTCACTGTGCCTCACAGTATATATATATATATATATATATATATATATATATATATATATATATATATATATATATATATATATATATATATATATATATATATATATATATATATATATATATATATATATATATATATATATCTCTCTCTCTCTCTCTCTCTCTCTCTCTCTCTCTCTCTCTCTCTCTCTCTCTCTCTCTCTCTCTCTCTCTCTCTCTCTCTCTCTCTCTCTCTCTCTCTCTCTCTCTCTCATCTGTTTTTCCCTCCATTTAAATCGCTGCATTGGCTCATTGAATATCAGAGCAACAAAGGGTGAAAGGTCAACAAACAAAGTGTGGTAAAAAGGAAACAGGTGGCCAGGAGAGAATGGATGCACCTCATGAGAAAAGGAGTGGCACAAAACGACCGTGGTCAGAAATCTAAGAGGGAAAGCTATTGTGCCGTGGAGTGGAGGTGAACAGGTGCCTAAACGGATGATGAGCCCCGAGGTTTGAAAACACCCACATGGCTCCTGCGGAAGAGCAAAGTGTTTTGATGAGCATGAATGGCAGTTTTGATTGGACTGTATCAAACCCACAAGGAAATCCTGTCACTGATGTCACCAGAACTGAAAGTCTAACGCTGAGCTTCTCAAATGTTCACAAATTTGGAACATGGGAAAGTTAAATGTAATAAAGGGAAAGATGGAAAGGACAACAACTGAAATTTTTGGAATAAGTGAACTTTGAGGGACTGGTTTGAAGCAGTTTTTTTTGGTAGCAATGCATTGTCTATGATAACAAATTGTTCTTTTCTGGTCAGGAAACATGTAAAATAAATAGAGTGGCAGTTATTTGCAGGAAGAGGATGACAGTCAGTACTGTGATACAACCCAGTCAATGATAGGTTGATATCAGTGAGGTTGAAGGGACATCCGGTGAACACCACCATCATTCAGATGCATGCTCCAACTTCTGCAGCAAATGAAGAAAATGTGGAGAGTTTTATGAAAAGTTGCAGGAACTGGTAGAACAGGTGCCTAAACGAGATGTTTTAATTATTATGGGAGACTGAGATGTAAAAATCTGAGAAGCTCGAGCACCAGGGATTGCAGGAATCATGGACTTGGTATCCAAAATGGCCCAGGAGAGTGAATGCTTGAGTTCTTTGTGGAGAATGATTTCGTAATTGCAAACACATGGTTCAGACAACCCAAGCACAGACTGTACACATGGAATTCACCTGATGGGCAACATGGAAATCATATTGACTACTTTCTAATGAATATAATGTGAAGTGCTGTGCAAAATGCCAATACTCTCCCCGGTGCAGACTGTGGGACAGATCATGAACTCCTTGTGGCAAAGCTACGAGTCAAATTGAGAAAGGTGGAAAAAAAAAATCAAAAACTCTGACCAAATTTGACCGTGAAACGTATCTAAACAATATGCAATAAATGTCATGGAAAAAGCAAGTTGATATCAAAGGAAGGTATATCTCTGTTTTATCGATTATCGTAAAGTTTTCGATTGTGTTGATCATCAATTGATGTGGATTATGCTGAGATAAATGGGGATGCCAGAGCACCTGATACTGTATGTCTGATAAGAAGCCTGTACACTAAACAAGAAAATACAGTAATAACAGCGTATGGAGAGACAGAATGGTTTGGAATTGGAAAAGGGGTCAGACAGGGGTGCATCCTCTCCCCTTACTTGTTCAATCTATATCGTGAGTACATGAAACTTGGATGACATAGAGGCTGGAGCCACGATTGGAGGAAGATGTATCAACAATCGAAGCTCTGCTGATGATACTACTCGAATGGTAAAATGTAAAGAGGACTTCATGAAACTTGCAAACAGTGAAGAAGGAAAGTGAAAAAGCTGGTCTTTATTTAAACCTTAACAAGACTACAATCTCATCAACTAAGAAGATCGACGTGTTCATATTGTGACACGATCATGTGTCAATAATGGAACGTTTCATCTTTCTGAGTTGTAAGTTTGAAGTGAGTGGAGAATGTGGAGGATAAATTAATAGAAAGTTAACATTAGAGAGAAGAGAAAATATCTGGAAAGACAAAGATATTATCAATACAAACCAAGAGGAGGCTGGTGAATGATCTGGTATTTCCAGTTGCAATGTATGGATGTGACTCACAGACAGTGAAAAAGAAAGAAAGAAAGAACATTGACAGTTTTGAAACGTGGTGTTCCAGACTAATGTGAAAAATTCCGTGGAATACAAGAAGAACAAACAAATCGGTGCTTGAAGAAATTAGACCACCATGTGCATACATTGGAAGTGCTGATGCTAAAACAGAAACTGTCATCATTTGGACACATCACGCATGCAGAAAATATAAGTCCAGAGAAATCAACCCTGCTGGGTGTGGTTGTGGGAAGAAGAGGAAACGGCAGACCTTCTGTGTGTTGGATGGGTAGGGTAAAGGCTACCACCAAGCTATTAATACTGGAGCTTCGGGCAGCAGTGCAGGCCAGGGATGTTGAGAGAAATCTGATCATTGATGTCACCAGAAGTCGGACACTAATTGACGGAATTACATAACTTGATGAGTTGAAGCTCCATTGAGTAAATTGATCTGTGATCTCTCTTCTTATGAAGATTGTCTGTTTGGTTTACCGATTAAAGACTTGTTTCTTCTTCCAAGTCCCATGGATACTCACTGGCCAACTTGCACTGAAGCAAATCAGTATGCCAAACACTCCTCAACATGAGTTGAAGGAGACTTTTGTCTTGCACTGTAATAAATTAGTCTGGTTTACAGTTGAGGTTGAAGTTGAGAATCAGCAATGTTAGAAGTGAACCAAACAACCTACCACAGAAATGCTTTATTCATTGAATATCTCATTATGTTTAACACTTAGACAGGTGAAAACAGCATGCCTAACACACTTAAATAAGCTTTTGGGTATATTGCACTCTTCTAACATTCTTCCAACATTTGAGACATTATCGAAGAAATCGTGCATGCACAATATTGCATATGAAAACGGCTATATGTTCCACTGCTCTTTCAATCCATGAGGGATACTGCATCACTAATTCATTCCTCATTGAGAAAATTAATTCCTAAGAATGTTTCATTGGTAGCAAAGCATTGACTGTGCAAGTGGAAGAAGCTTGCAATCTAGGTATGAAGGATGCTTATCAGGAATGGACAAGATGGACACAGAAGCAAAATTTTGGGGAGGGGTGAGGGTAAGAGTGGTTTAATGGGTGGAGAAAATATCATGATTTTGGATGGGGGTGACTTGAGATGATGGCGAACAGCTGTCTTGAAGACCTGGAAGGAAGAATGAGAATGAACGGAGTATAGAAGGTGGTTCCACAGATGGGGAAAAAAAAGAGGACTAAATGAGTGGAGGTGAGCAGTGGTTCTGGATTTAGGCAGTTTAACTAGGAAGGAGTTGCTGATGGACCACAAGCATCCTGCAGATACCTGGGGGGAGGGGAGGACGGTGCAAAGAACGGAGAGGGCAGAGGGTGCAAGTCCAGAAATGAGGTGGAAGAAGACAGAGACCAGAGACCAACGACCTGTCAACGATGGCGAAGTGATGGGCCCATATATGAGGTTGAGAGCTAATACATTTGCAACTTCGTTTGATCTCGCTGTGGTGCCTAAATAACAATAATATATGATTCCATAGTGGTCTTGCAATAGACTAAATTGGTCTAAATTTGACTTTCGGTTTGGGGTTGCTCCACATGGAGGTTGAATATGCAGCTACTCCTTCCACCTCATTCAAAATCCTTCCACCTCATAGGTTTTCCAAACCACATCCATCATGTTTTTGTGGTATATTTTCATTCCTGTGTAGCTGTTTGTGTTTTCATCCATGTTCCTTGTTGAATTGTACCTTGTTGTGCTATACGTTTGCACCCCGATATCCGCGGTTCCGCAATTCGCGGGTCATAAAATGTGACCTGCCTCTACATTTGCGCTGTTTTTTTTTTTTGTTTGTTTTTGTACACTTCAGGACTGGTCACCTATATCCACCACCACTGATATTAATTCAGCCTAGGAATTCTTCCACGGAAACATGCTCTCTCTTAGGCACAGATTCATCCCATCTCATCTTCAATTATCTTACCCATCCACCTGCTCTTGGTTCTCTGAATCCTTTGGTGAGGCTGTTGCTTTCAAAACAACTTGCATTCTCCTCCTGGATGGCAAATTCGAACAAAGGTAACCTCAGAGCATTCCACAAATCCCGCAACATGTGTGTGTCTACCCTCAGGAGAGCCAAAAAACATCTATCCAATAGCAAGAATGGCTTTAAAACTTGTCTCCCTCTTATAAAACATGTTGGCACCTTGTCAAGTCTGTCTCTGGTGTATGCTCTCCTTCCATCACTTCAAACAGCATCACAGCCGACTCCGCTTGTGAGTTTGCCAAATGCTTCAATTCTGTGTTTGCTACAGAATTGTGTGTCCCTAACCCCTCCCTCTCTGAAACCATCTTTCCCAGTCGTACCTAATGCAAGGAAATACAAGGAAATTAGACACAGGTGGAGGCCATTCAGCCCATCTTGCATTTGCCACATCAACACCACACCAATTTATCAACACTAGACCAAAATAAGAAAATGCAAAAAAATGTTTTTTTTTAATTGCCTTTTTTGTGGGTTTTTTTGTGGTTTTTTTCCTTCTTTCCAGGGGATGGGGTATAGGCTTGGGTAAAAAACACACAGCCAGCATCAACCACACAACACCCCTTGACAAGACCCCCACCAACAATATTCCGTACACATGCACACAATCACCCATCAATGGTTTGTGTTGACCAAAACTGCACACAATATTCTAGATGTGGCCTCAGGAAATTTCTATACAATGCTAACACCACCTCTTTTGATTTATAAATGATCCTGCTCCAAATACAACACAAAACCCGATTTGCTTTACCAATAGCTGCCTGGCACTGTGCTGCTTGCTTACCTCCCATATCTTTTTCCACCCCCAGATCCTTCTCCTGTGTCACATGCTCCAAAATTAACCCATTGCATCCTGTAATCTCTATTTTCATGATTCTTTCCCATCCCTAACACCTTACACTCGCTCAGGTTACATTGCATCTGCCAGTCTTTTGCTCAATCTCTGCAAGTATCAATACTTTCCTGAATCTGATCACCCCTCTGCTATCCACCGTACCTCCAAGCTTTGGGTCATCTGCAAATTTGGAAAGCTTACTCTTCACCCAATTATCCAAATCATGGATGTAAATAATGAATAGTAATGGTCCGAGTCCTGATCCCTGAGGTACCCCACTACTTACATCCTCAAAGCAAGACATCCTCCCGATCACAGCCACCCTTTGCTTCCCATCACTAAGCCAGTTTGCAATCCAATCAGCTACCTGGCCAGCCACTCCACAAGCCCTCACCCTGGCTAACATCCTCTGATGTGGTACCTCATTAACTGCTTTCTTAAAGTCTAGATATACTATGCCCACTGCCATTCCCTCATCCACTCAATCAGAAGTTGTTTCATGTAACTCTAAAATATTTTTTAGACAGGAACTACCTTTGGTGAACCCATGCTGACTACCCTTAATTATTTTATATTTTTTGAAATGTTTTCTCATCTGGTCACTAATTTTTGTCTCCAACAGCTTCCCCACAACTAAAGTCAAACTAACAGGTCAATCGTTCTCCAATTCTTCTCTGGATCCTTTCTTAAATAATGGTGTTAGATTTGCTACTCTCCAATCCTCCGGTACCTGTCCTGACTCCAGTGAACTATTGAAAATACCCATTAACATCTCACTTACCTGCTCAGCCACCTCCATCAATACTCTCAGGTGCACATTATCTGGCCTCGGAGTCTTATCGACTTTGAGATTACCTAGCTGTTCCTTTACTTCCTCCATTCCAACCTGGACATTCTGTAAAAGCCCTTCGTCACCTCCTCGATAGATACTCTTAGCTATTGCCAATTCTCCTGACTGTTCTTGTCTAAAAGTTGAAGCAAAATACCTGTTTAATAAGCCTGCCATCTCACTTTCATCACGAACCACTCTCCCGGTGATATTCCTCAATGGGCCCACACTGGTCCTAACCTGTTCCTTTCCCCTGATATACTTAAAGAAATCCATGCTATTATGTTTAATATTCCTCGCCATGTCCTTCTCATGCTCTCTTTTGGCTTGCTGAGTTATTTTCTTCACTTGCCTCTGTTTACTCCGACAGTGATATAAATCTAACTCCAGTCCTGTTATTTTAAACCTAATAAATGCCTTCTTCTCCTTCATAGTATTCCTTATCTCACTGCTCAACCACCCTGGTCTCTTTCTTCTTCGAGTTTTACACCTCATTGGAATGTACTTACTCTGCACTCTTCACATTTGGTCCTTGGATGTTTCCCATTTTTCTGATGCAATTGTCCGATTGTTAGAGTCTCCCAATATACATCACCCAACTCTCTCCTCATACCCTCAAGGTTTGCCTTCCTAAAATCTAATAGCCTTACTCTACTATCCTGAACTCTAACCCTCAACAGAATCTTTGCACACACAATGTTATGGTCACTTGCTCCTTAATGCTCCCCAACCTCCACCTCCTCCACCATATTGGGATCGTTATTTAAAAGGAGGTCTAACACTGCACTCCCCCCTCATGGGCTTATCTACTAACTGGGTTAGTAAGTAATCCTGGAATAAAACGAGGAAATCCTCATCTGCTCTGCCCTTTCCCTGTTCCTGGACCCAATCTATCCTTGGCAAATTAAAATCCCCCATAATCAATACTCTTCCCTCACCACATGCTCTTCTGAATTCTTCATGTATTCCTTCCTCCTCTTCCTTGACAACCAGAGCTTTATAAAAGCATCCTACCAGTATCTTACTGTTTTTACAATCTCTGATCTCTACCCATACAGAATCGTCAACATTTATTCCTTCCTTTATGTCACCCCTTTCTCTTAATGCAATGCTGTCCTTTACCCAGATTGCTACTCCTCCTCCTATCACACCGATACACCTTGTAGCCTTCTAATCCTGTCCTCCAGTTACTCTCCTCCTTAAACCATGTCTCACTCACTGCAACTATATCATACTCCTCGCGATCTACTTTGGATTCAACCTCTTCCATCTTATTATTTAAACTTCTGGCATTGGTATAGAATATATTTAACTTTTCCCTTTCTGAAATTCTATTTTCTTGCCTAGCCTTACTAATCACATTTACATCATCAATCACAATTACTTTAATAACTTCCCCACCCTGCACTGACCTAAAAAAGCCTCAATTCCTTCCTCAATTCCCACTGCAAACCTTGCTGCCTTTCTATTTAACATACGGGCCTCATTCCGGAAACACTCCATTTGTCCCCTAAATTATTCCCACTGTTTCTTAAATGTAAAACCTTCCTCCCGACACCATTCTTCCAGCCATTGGTTGACATCTATTGCTCTGCTCATAATTTCTATATTGTTTCCTAATCTTGGGAGAATCCCAGAAAACATGACCTCACAACCCTTTGCTTTCAGCCACTTCCCCAATACCCTGTATCTATTTTTCAAAACTTCTGAGTAAACTTTCCCTGTATCATTCGCACCTAGGTGTACCACAACCAACTTCTTACTACCATGACCCGATACAATATCGTTTACCCTTCTTCAATGTCCCTCACTCCTGCTCCTTCAAAACTACACAGAATTCTATGTGTACGATCCTTCCTGCAGAATGAAGAATTTACATATTTCATTCTCATCATCCACAAAAACTGTCTCCCATACCTCATTTCTCCCAATTTATTTTGCTGCACACACCACTGCCTGCACCCACTGCACCACCACTACCTGCACACACTACGGCATCACTGCCTGCACCCGCTGCAACACTGCCTGCACTCGCTGCACCATCACCGCTGCCTGCTCCCGCTACACCGTCACCACGGCCTGCTCCTGCTGCACCGTCACCGCTGCCTGCACCCACTGCACAGTCTCCGCTGCCTGCACTCGCTGCACCATCACCGCTGCCTGCTCCCGCTGCACCATCACCACTGCCTGCTCCCGCTGCTGCATCACTGCTGCCTGCTCCTGCTGCTGCATCACCGCTGCCTGCGCCTGCTGCTGCATCACCGCTGCCTGCTCCCGCTGCTGCGTCACCACTGCCTGCTCCCGCTACTGTGTCACCACTGTCTGCTCCCACTACTGTGTCACCACTGCCTGCTCCTGCTACAGCATCACCACTGCCTACTCCCGCTGCAGCATCACCACTGCCTGCTTCCGCTGCAGCATCACCACTGCCTGCTCCCGCTGCAGCATCACCACTGCCTGCTCACGCTGCTGCGTCACCACTGCCTGCTCCCGCTGCAGCATCATCAATGCCCGCTCCTGCTGCACTCTCAGCACTTCCAATATTCTCAGCAACCTCACTCCACAACCATAACCAACTATTATCTACAAATTTCTCACATTCTGCTACTTGCTGCAAATTATCTATCCATTCATTCAACCAAGTAATAACCTTCCTCAAGTGGGCCATTTCCTCACACTTCCCACAACAGTAAGAACCCTCTGCTTCCCCTATTGTTGGTATGGCCCACATTGAGCATCTATCGCATTTTATGAACTCCTCTTCCTTTCTCCTTCAGTCTCAAGTTGTACCCTTTTTCACCCCCATGGTCCCAAGGCCCCAGCTGACTTAAACGCAAAACTTAACACAAGGCCTCCCCCTGCTTCTTTCAATAAACCAACACAAATACCCAGTAAAACTGTTATGAACACAAATACAGCTTTATAAGTGTAGTCCCACAGCCACTGACTGACATGAGTCCCTCATGATAAAATACTCAAAACAACACAAAAAACACTTGTCTTGTTCTGATCGAGCTCATACAGCTTCATGCACATGACAGGAAGTGACGTCCTTACAGTTGTTGATGGTGGTGGTGGTGGTGGTGGTGGTGGTGGTGGTGGTGGTGGTTGGGGGTATTTTTTTTTCGGGTGAAGGAGATACACCCTACTTCAATTTTCTTTTGAGGGCAAAGGGGAAAAAGGACTGAGCTGACAGTCCAGAAGCAACAACTGGAACAAGGAAGCGAAAACTAGGCAGAAGACGGAGGGCATGCACACCCGACTATCACAGGTAGGACTGAGATCAAGACACAAACCAAATGATTCAACACAATACAACACGATTTGGGACAGAAAAGTTGATTTTAAAAAACGAATAATGAAACAGAAACAAAAATGAAACAGCAAAACCAAACATAAATGAGCCGGAGAACTTAGCTTTAAAAGAACATGCAGGAGAGCTCGCCACCCAGGGCGAAAATACACATGCGTGATCCCCGAACCTCCTGGATTCTGTCTTTTGCACCTGAAAAGGGGGGAAGTTTCTGGCAACCCTCGACTCTGACTCTGCAACTGGACCGGAGGGCATCAGTTCACATGTCCTAAAAACCTGCTCTGCTGCTTGTATGCTTCCTCTCTCTGCCATTTTCATCCTGTTATTCACTATAGGTCATCTTCTATCTGTTTATAAATCAGCTAACATCACAATATTACATAAATAGGTGCAAAAACGAATCCCCTAAACTACCGCCCAATTAGCTAACTTCGAATTATCAGCAAGGTCATTGAATCCATCATCACAGTTTAACATAAAATCATTCCTTTTCCCCAACAGCCTCATCTCAGATCATCAATTCAGTTTCAGACCTGGTCACTCTATCTTGGACATACTGATTTGACGCTCCAAATAATGATGGAGTTCTTCAATATCAGACATGAGATCAGGGTTGTCTCTCTGGACATATCTCAAGCTTTTTATACAGTCTGTTATCCTGCCTTGCTCTCCAAACTGTCTGCCTATGGAATCAAAGGACAACTCCACTCTTTGATTACTGACTTCCTCTACTCTCATAGATAACGTGTGGCTCTCAACAGAACCCTTTTATCTCCTCTCCCTGCCAAGGCTGGAGTACCCCAAGGCAGTGTTCTAGGCTCCATATTATTCCTAATCTTTATCAATGATCTCACTGACTCTCTGGAGAATCATCTTTATCTCTTTGCTAATGACTCCACCCTCTGACATGACATCTCTCATCCTTCTTTCAGACAGGCAGCAGCCTCTTCTCTGTCCTCAGACCTTGGCAAAATCACATGCTGGTCAAACATAATTTTGCTGATGGAGCCACTTTATCCAGCCTTTGCATTCTCCCTTAACCCCTCATCATTACCTGCATCTTCACATCCATGGTACTCGGAATCTTGTGGTGAAAGGCAGTTGCTCTGAAGCAACTTGCTTTCTCTTCGTGGAAAGCAAATCCGACTGAAAGAAACATGAAATCACTCCACAAAGCCCACAACAAGTGTTTGTCCACTCTCAGGAAAACCAGAAAACGACATCAGTCCAACCTTAAGATTTAACTTTCAAACTTATCTCCCTCCTCTAAAACCTGGTGCTTAATTGTTAAGTCTCTTTGGAGTGTGCTCCCCCTCCATCACTTCCCTCACTTAATATGGCACCATAACTGACTCCACCCGTGAGAACGCCGAATGCCTCATTTATGTGTTTGCTTCCAAATCTTGTGTGCCAAACCCCTCACTCTCTGCAGCCACCCATCCCAGTCATACTCAACTGCTCCTGGACGGTGTTTTTTGCATCTCAGAAGGTGAAGTTTCTGTCAAGCCTCGATTCTGACTCTGCCCTTCAGGATTCTGCAGGTTTCATGTGGTCCTCCATCAACTCCATTTTGGTGAAACTCGCAAAATACAGAATCACTACTCACCTCCACTCATTTGTTCCTCTTTATTCCCCATCTAAGCCTGGTGTTGGCTTAATGGTTAAGGTGGCTGGCTTAAGATACTTGGGTCTTGGGTTTCAGCCCCTGTCTTGCCATTAGATAATAGCAGGTGAGTTGACTCAGCCTGTCATCTTCCGAGGTCGGTGAAATGAGCACTCGTGTACTGGTAATAGAGGGCACTGCATCAGCGGCACAGCCGTGCCCCCAGAAAATGATGCAACCATCAGCCACAAGCTACACGTGATAGCTATTCCCCAACTGTGGAGCCTACTTCAACATTCTCTTCAATCTTCTTCTCTCGAAATCTTCAAGACAGCTGTTCACCACAATCTTCGATCATCCCCCATCTGAAACCACCAACTTTTCTGTCCCCATTATCCTACCCAGAAGTGCACCTCCTTCCATATTTCCAATCTCTTATCATTCCCCATCCGAAACCACCAACTTTTCTATCCCCGTTATCCTACCCAGAAGTGCACCTCCTTCCATATTTCCAGCTTTTCCTTCCTGAGAGATTGCTTCTGTATCCATCTTGTCCCCACTATGCATCCTCCACTACTCCTCGTCACTCCCCACACCCATTATTTATCCAAGTTTCCCTATATTTTGTCATTCAGCCTTGATGTTCATGTTTCTCCCCTCTTTGTACTGTTCCTTTTGTTCTGTTGCATCCTGATCCGTTCAGTGTTCCAGCTCTTTCTCGAGCTGGATACCAAATAAAAAACATTTTCAACAATGAAATCTAAAAGCAATTTGTAAAACCATGGGTGGTTGAATTACTTGTTTGTGGTGTAAATAATATTAGTCAGAGCTAAAAGTTAATCCAAATACATACTTCCTCTTATGTTGCTGTCTCTTGTCAAAAACCTGAATTAAACATCCTTCATTTGAAGAACTGTTGAAACAAATGCCCTTATCATTTTCCTGATTAGTAAACATGCACATCCTGTAGTTGGATTCACAAGGAGTAGTTTGCTTTGAGCCAATTGATGCTTGATGTAGAAGTCATGTCTTGTGTATGTGTATGTGACTTGCAGGGAACAGTTCATTCACCTCTGCTGGCAGTACAACCCCAGGCTCAGACCGACCTTCCTTGAGATATTAGACAGCCTTGTGGACGATCTTCACCCGACTTTCCAAGAGGTTTCGTTCTACCACAGTGATGAAAATCGTGCAGGAAATCGTGAACCTTTTGACCTCGAAGACCTAAAGAGTTATCCATTGGACTCACCACCACTCAAAACATCACCTGGTATGAACCAGGCCAGCAAATATTACAATTTTGCATCTTCAGCATCCCCACCTCACATTGATCTGCCATTTAGAACACATGATACAGCAGAACTATCCTCAAATAGCCCTAACTCACTGGGTTGCCATTCTGAAGGAGCTTCAGCATTGCCCAGACTTTCAAGTCCGCTGGTACCAGACAGCTTGGAGTTGAGTACAATGGCAGCACGTAGGCGTACTGTCGAGCCATATGCTCGCATCGATGTTTCGTTGGTGGCTGCTGCTTCAGTAGGGGCTTCCTCAGCTCCTTCACTGCCTTCTGCATCGGAGTCCAAAGCCCTAGGCAACAAGGTGTTGTCTTATGCTCTTATGAATGGTGGCCGTAAGGATGGTCGGACTGTACCACTGCCACAGTCAATGTCATGCTAGTCCCATGGCTGTGTACTTAGAGTCGTAACCTCTGCTCAAAATATCTCATCAGCAACCAAATCCAAGGAACCTTTCTAATAGGTGGACCACGTTTTTCGGTTACAGGCACACATATGCAACAAGGCAGGCCTTCTTGCCTCATCCGTTTCTCTTGTTTTAAGGAAACGAACACCAATACGATGAATGTGTATTTGGTGTAATACATAAGATCAAGTCAAGACCAAAATACCTTGAAGTTTGTAAGATATACCATGCCATGATCATGCAGGATTAATACAGTAGTGTTATGAATGCAGTTTATTCGGGTGATGAGGATTAAGCTAAATGTCTTTAAGGGTAAAGAATTATGTCAGGTCTTTTCTAGCTAATGTAATAGTATAAGACTGTCATCTGCGTGAACACATCTATGGTCACAGTAAAGCTGTTATGATAGAAAAGGTTTCCTTTGCACATTTAAAATAGAGGCCAAAAAGGCCTTGCACATAACCCTGCAAAGGCACATCAACTCAAGCAAATTTCTCGCTGAAAAATCCCACTTTCCGAACATATTTATGATGTCTGCACTTATTAATGCATCACATTTGATCTTTCTTCATGCTTTAGGTATCAATATATAATAAGAAAGCTTTTTCTCATCAATGTTTTAGAACAGTTTCCTTTGACTTTTACAAAAAAATCCCAAAGCACATTAATCAACCGATGACAGAAAACAATTTTTTTACAGCATTAATATCTGCTGAATTTGTTTGTCGTGGGGGGGGGGGGTAGCTTGTTGATATCACTTTTAGGAGAAATGCAGGCTTAGCAAATATGTCGATGAAAATCAGTTCACCACAACTCCCATCAAAAACCAACTCATAATAATATTAATAATAATAATGATAATAATAACAACAACTAGAAGGGCACTCGGTAGAGCACATACCTCCACCACACAATGACTGATCCAGAAGAACATATCAGGCCCAATACATTTTTATATCATGTTGTATATCGTGTTTGGCCCTATCTCTCAATGGTGAAGAATCACTTTGAAGATTAAAAAATTCTCATATCTGGATATGGATTCAGATCTTCACCAAAATAGAATCAATTCCTCCTTTTCACACACCCAACCTGACCACCAACTTTTTGTGGAATCCATCAATCACTTTTTGAGATATCGTGCTATATTTCATTGTTGGCCTTATCTCTCAATGGTGAATAATCACTTGAATATTCAAGTAGCCAAATCCATATCCGGATCTTCACCAAAATTGAATCAGTTCCACACCCAACCTGCTCACGAAATTTCATCCAAATCTGTCCACAACGATTTGAGATATCCTGCACACAAGCAAACAAACAGATAGGGTGAAAACAAAACCTCCTTCCACCTTCAGTGGTGGAGGTAAAATAATAACAATGTAAATGATAGTACTATATTTCAAACCAGAAAATAAACACATGTGGTTGGGAGATGCATTGCATTTACATTATGTGGTGTATCAATAGACACAATCAACCAGGACACTCAACCAAAACAAATAACATTTCAGTCACTTCCACTCCCACCATTTCTCAGGGGGCTACTTGGGGACGGAGCACATGGTCTTTACATTTCCTGTTGAAGGTATAAACATCTGACATGAGCACTATTTTTTTTTAGTTGGTCGGTCGTGTCCTGGTCGGTTGTGTCTATGGGTCCACTGAACACAGAATGCAATTTTTTGTTTTTGTTGAAGGTTCAGTGTTGAGCATCATTGATTTGTTGACCTTGAATATTCCAGGTGTTTACAGATCTTGGAGATCTTAAAAGATCTCGGGGGGCCAACTGAAGTCTTTACTCATACCAGGAAATGAGCCAGAGTAACAGCACAAATGTCCTCTTTTATATGTTGTGGGATTTTGAACATTTGCAAGAAGTGCAAGAATGTGTAACAGACGGCTTACTATCACAAAAAGTAGTCGATGGACCCCTGAACATGTGATTAAAATGAAAATTTGTAAGTTGTTTTAAATCCTAATCTCTAGGTAATTCAAGCATGTAAACTGACAGCTCAGTGGTAAGAATACAAGCAATGTAATGCTATCCTGCTGTCTCTTATAATGATAAAAGTAGGAATTTTTTTTTTGGATTCATAACATAACCTTATTGAGACAACTAAGTGGCAATTAATGTTTCTTTATAGACCAAAGGGTAGACCATTTATAAATAATGAGTCGAGGGATCGAAAGCAGGAAGAAATGGGACACACAGACAAATTAGGTTAAGAAGAGTAGAAAATGTTAGGCAATATAGAAGGTGGTCGACAAATGTCTGAGTGTAGCTGAGGACTGATAAAGGAAATACACCGATTGGACCCAAATGTGATTTTTTTTGGTCGTGTATGGAAAGTTTGAATTGTGATAGGATCTCTTTAAGGCAGTCCATTGATGGAGGAGGAGGCCTGAGACTTTGGGTTTGCTTAAGGTGGTAGAAAGATTGTATGAATCAAGAAAATAATTGGTCATCGGACAATGCCTTGAGTAACATGACCTTTCCCTGGGTAGACAGAAGAGGGTGTGCAATCAGCTGCAGTGCATTGCTTGCTTACATTGAAGAAATTGGTCAATGGATTAACTGCATCCACCTAATGCCAGGTATTGAGATTCCATCTGTGGAGACATTTGTGAGCAGAACTAGGTTCCACACTTTGTCAAGGCACTGGATCGGTTTGGTGAAAGTGCTATGACTGCTGTTTGAATGTCACATTCTCTGTTCATTCCTGAATCATTGTAAGAGGAAGATTCACTATTGGGGGGACTAAAATAAAAGCCGAACTGAATGTTGGTGACCAGGAAGTGGTAAAATGATGAAGGTTTTAGGTCCTTTGCTTTTAATGTGTTTTAATCGCTTTTAAGGGGTTAATGCTGAATTACCTTGCTTGTAAAGGAAAAAGGATGCTCACAGGTTTGTAGAACAGAACATCTCTCTTTGCATCCTATATTAGTGTGATGGTTGCAGCCTTCCATATGAATAGGTGTTCCACAAAGAAAAATCAATTGCATCAACTAAGTGTGGTTTGAGGACCTGAGCTCTGATACTTTGAGGCCTAATTGCAGAGGAGATGATCAGTTTTGTCTCATGCTTGAGAGTAGGCTGTAACAAAAGCAAAGTTGGCAGTGAAAGGAATAAGTTGAAGCCTGAGTTTTTGAAGCAAGAATTATCATGAATTATCCATTGTAGCTCCATCTTTTGTGAGGGGTGGCTCATACATGCAGACAACCTTGCACATCAACATAAATATGACAGTTCTGAAAAATAAATCACAGGTTTAATGGCATTAAGTTGATAAACAGATTCCACTGTTGACTAACAGATTTTCATAATTGTTTATTACATATGTTTTGGGGTTTTTAAAATTTGTTTTACGAACATATGGAATCAGATCATTAACTCTTTCTCAGCCATCTCCAATGCTTGTGAAATTAGAGGTCACATTCAAAGGGAGCCAGGGTGTCGTTGGTCTTTGTTGAATAACTTACCTGCACTGTCGTAAGATGTTCAGGTTGCATTGTACATGTAACCTGTATGTACTATGATGAGTCTGCCAAACTTAGTAAGATGGCACACAAAGCAAGAGCAGTCTGAGTTAAGCTACAAATTCCTTTTGACACTTTCGCTAAGAGCATTGAGCAGAGCAGATAAAATAATTTGCTTTCTGGATTTTGTGGTAACAAGTTTTCATTCTTCGTGGCCACCACTTCATTATGTAAATAATGGATTGTTTCAGAACCAATCGGCATGTTGAAAGTTTTGTAGCTTACATGCTTGAACACTTCAAATAAAAGTATAATGTCGCCCAATGTTGCATCAAATAGAACCCACTGATTTATTGCAACAAAAAACATTTAATAACAAATCAAAGTGAAAATAATTTGCCATAGTTATTTATACAGCAGGCAAAGTAAACTACTAACATTAAGATGTACTTTAAAACATCATGCTAGATGAACGCTTCCCCATCCTCACGTGTCTATCCATCTTCCGACCAATCGAGGTTCAAATGTATAGAAACTCCCGAAGGAGAAAGAAGGTTGTATGGCATGTTTTTATCTTTACAAAAAAGGAATTGTCAAGAGATGTGATGAGATTTTCATAAGATTTCTGTCATCTCTCATGATAAATAATCGGGGATTCATTTTAGCATTGCCTTCACAAGCAATGTCTGCACTGCTTATGTTTCTCATATCCTATGTCTAGATCGCACCACAATAGAATCACTATTCCACACAGACCTCAGCAATGGTGAGGTTCACATCATTCGTCATTTTCTTAATCTTCTATGTTATCTGAATGGAATGTTTCGTTGAAAATACGAGAGCAGGGTAAGTAAAGTCAATGAAGTCATTTTGGTACAGGTGTTGTGTAAGATTTTGTTTTGTAGTGAAAGTTTCAGTTTAACGTCAATAGGTGTTTTCCTTAGATATAAACTTTTCTACTTTATATTAGAGTATTCCGATTGTTTTTTTTTTAATTTTTTGTTGTTGTTGTTCATTCACAAGTGAGGTTATAACTTCCCCGCTTGTTCTTTTGAGAAGGTGGTGAACAACAAGTTATTGCTGCTGACGTTCATTTGTTGTTAAATGTTGTTTTATTTTTTTATACTTTAGCTAGTTTACATCGGTTTTGTAGAATATATCTGTAGTGATGAGGTGTCTGGGTAATTTAACACGACCTTGGTGATAACGAGGAATCTATATAATGTTTTACGAGCTGACTTCTTACACCTTTTCTTAATGCTGATAACTCAGGTTAACACGGATTTGCAAACCTATCGTACATTTCATTTTCCAAATGCAATCATCTGTATATTTTGTCTGTTCATGTTTTTGAGCAAACTGAATATTTCTGAAAAAAATGCCTTGGGTGCTCATCATGTCTGAAATGTTACAGCTGTTTATTTGCATCTTCGTTGAAGCATGCCTCACCAGGACTCATTCTGGTTCTTTTCTCTGTACAAACCATTCTCTTTTTGAAGAAAATAAACAATTTTGTTCAAAGTATTTAAAACAAGATGAAGTTATTAAATGAGGTGGTGTATTCTGCCTGTCTGATTGCCTGCTTGGTAAATATGTTTGTACTGTATGCATTGTTTTAAGAAAAGAAAAAAAAACACAAAAATAAAGTCTCTGTTGGATTGTCTCAGGTGCAATTCTATGTGATAAATTTGCAAAACGAACAATAAAATTTCAAGTTGTATATTTTGTAATGTAGTTTATAGCGATACATTTTGGCCACCTAATGTGGGATATGTTTCAAAGATTGTTCCATAATACTGATCTGTGCTTCATTGTGTGCCCCTTGGATCATAGCACTATGTCAAAACAAGCTAAAGACTGGAGATGATACACCGACTTGAATGTCAAACATCTGACACTGACTTGGAGATGTAGACTTTTTTTATGCTTTGTAATGGCTGAATTCCAAGTTTGTGTCTTCTGCTATTCAGACGATGGCATTGTGTGCATGGCATTGTAATTTGGCCGTGACATTATACAACGTAACCACTGCCCAATTGTGTCACAAAACCACGATGCTGAGTTTGACTAATAACTCTTGTTTGACATGAGGCAGCCACACTGTATTAAGGAAAGAGCATCAGGTCCTTTGTTTTGCCTTCTTCATGGATGATGCAACTCATTTGTAAGTTTTGTTATCCACACTATCCAGCGATGAAAGGTGGAACGTGGGGATGACAAGACACAAGGAAGAGCAACCATTGTACTATATACAAAAGCTTTGTCAGTTGTAAGGCATTCTCGGGTGCAGAGGAAATGGTTCACATGCCAGAGACTACACTATTCTGTCTGCACTTGCATTTTGATGCCCCTTTAGAAATCTGTGATTCTTCTACTAACAATTAACAATATGTTTATAGACTTGAATCAAGGATCGAATTTTCGTTTGAAGGGAATGTTAATGTGGGTGTCCCAATTGTTTGCACACTTCATTATAGGGAAAGAAAAATATTGTTTTCACTTACAGGCCTTTAGCTTCTGCAGAGGAAGTATTCGTTCAATGAGCAAACCTTAAACTTCATCATTCATTATAACTTGGATTTATCATCAAATTTTTTTTTAATTTAAAACACCAAATGTGTCCCCAAACAATGTACAAAGGGAGTATTGAAGGTGTAACAGCAGTTGAGACTGACATTCATGTTCATTTGTTTTCCTCATTGTTTTTTTAATTGCAAACTCTAGTTGAGGGACAATGTGCATGGATATTAATGATTTATGCTCTTTAATCATGCACCAACTTCATATTTCCTTCATGATAATATAATATGCAGGTAGTGAACAAAAAAATGAAAAGAACAATTTAAAGCCACTTAATAGAACGTTGGGCCACCCCATGTGGCCTGTATGTGCCGTGGCATAGAGTCCACCAGCATCTGGAATTCTACAGGAGGGATGCGGCACCATTCTTCCACAATAAAGTCAATCAACTCAAACCTATTAAATGGAGGTGGAAAATGCTGTCTCAGGCATCATTCCAGAATATCCCACCAATGCTTGATTGGGTTCAGATCTGGTGACTGAGAAGATCATGACATATGGATGAGCTTTGGCCTATGTTGACCTCAAAAATAATTGGCTGGTTTAATTCAGTGACGTGAAATGGAAATCCGCTACAAATTTCAAGTAAATCGGATAGGAAGAAAATTGAGGATTTTAGAAATCTCACCTAAGTTTTTGACCTTTGGCCTATATTGACCTCTTGGCCAATGTTGACCTTAAAAAGAATTAGTGGTTGAATTCAGTAAGCTGATATGAAAATCCTTTTCAAATATCTCTTCAATCGGATGAAAATTGAGGATTTTAGAAATTTAACAAATTTGTAGACCTTTGGCCTCTATTGACCTTTTGACCTCAAAAACAATCAGCTTCTTGCTTATGACAAACTCGGCCATGTGGTGAAGTTTCATGAAGATCGGTTTAAAATCATAACCTGTAGGTGATTGACAAATAGCCAAACAAGAAAAAGACGTCGTGCAGAGCACGATACTTGCACAATGCACCCCCCCCTCTCCAAAGGTTGTCATGGATACATCAAATTGTTCATTTCCTTAGTTGTGCATTATGATATGTAATTAAAAGTGGAAAAAGTCTGATTTAATGCAATTTACTTCCAGGCTATAAGGCAACAAAATGTGAAACTTTTGAAAGGGGGTGTAGATTTTATGTAGGCACTGTGTATATACTGTATATTACCCTTCAACTGGTTGAGCTGGAGGCAGAGGGAGATCCAGGAGCTGAGAACGGATTTGAAGAGCTTGAACAGAAGATGTTTGAAGGAGAGAGGAATGCACTTGAGGTTTTTATGAAGCAGGCAAGAGTGAGGTTGGTGAAGTTGAAGAGGGTGGGAAGGATGAAGATGTGATGGAAGGAGAGACAAGG